>NC_060212.1:39615000-40215000 GCF_021130785.1 Homalodisca vitripennis
ATTGGACCTTTCATATTACCTGGACGCCTAAATGCTGAGTTCTATTTGCATTTCCTTCAAGAAGAGTTGCCGCAGCTGTTAGAGAATGTTCCTTTACATCTCAGACAAAATTTGTACTTCCAGCATGACGGAGCACCTCCCCACTTTTCACGTGCCGTTTCTGCTTACTTAAATCATCAATTTCCTGGACACTGGATTGGTCGTGGAGGGCCTCACCCTTGGCCACCAAGATCACCACATCTATCTCCATTGGATTATTGCATCTGGGGATGGATGAAAGACATTGTATACAAGACAAAAGTGAATTCTCGTGATGAATTAATTGCCCGTATTATGGATTCGGCTGTGCATATACAGGGAAGTCCTGAAAAATTAAGAAACGCAACAAAAGCAATACACAAACGTGCTGCAAAATTTATTGATAATGATGGCCTCATTTTCGAACATCTATTATAAAAAGGTGCGTATGGTTGGCCCAACCTGATTAATTTTGCTTAAAACTAGTAATGTATTATACTGAATAAAATCGATTTTTTGGTAATTATTTCTGTTTTATTTTAGACTTTGATTATATCAATTTTCTCAGAATTAAATTCTCTACAATTAATGTTTGTTGATTTTATGTATTTATTACCAATTTAACAAAGTTATTGTACATCAAACTTAAAAAACATATTATAGATAAAGAACATTATTATAAATAAAAACATCAATCCTAATCCTGGATTAAGGTACTTAAAGAAGGTAATTATATTGTTATACCTGGATAACAATACAAAATTCTAATATCTCTTGTCCCGCGTGTGTTCTGCAGGAACCTCTGACACTTTCAAATTGATTGCTTACATATAAGCCTATAAGTTATAATTCGGCTGTTATAAACACTACTATTCAAAACATTTTCATCCAGTGGGTTTTCATTTTAATTTAGTTAAGATAAAATGTAATCAGATTAATTGTTGTTTAAACTAAGAAATGTATACAGGGTGTATATTATGTCTGGAAACACCCAAATATATCCTTTAATAATTTAAATATAAATTTGAAACCTCTTACAATCGTGATAGAGATTGGGCATCTACTTTTTGGAACAATGTTTTGTTATGTCACACCAACGGGGGACGTCCTGCCAAGGGTATCGTGAATATTCTTAATGGAAGCCTATACCTTGTGATACATAATTTTAAAGGTAATAGCTTACTGAATTGAATGCCAGAAACCGCATCTCAAAGGAATTATTCTATCAGAAAATAGAGCATTTTTAGTATTGAAAATTTACTGATGTTCAACAATGTAATTTTAACATGGTTCTTGCCACAAAATGTGTTACACTAATTTTTTAGCATTTTTTTAAATGTTCAATTAAATAAAACAAAAATTTCATTTTAAGCTGGTTCTATTAGCACAAATTTGCCCGTTTTTATTACAGTACAATTATGGAAATACTTATGTTATTGATTTCTTATTACAAATAAAAAATAATGTATGCTGTTAGAAAAGTCTTACAACAAACGTTTTACCTGCATTTGGTGTCAAAGCAATTGTTCGAACTGTGTTCCTTCTACGGTTTGACAATGAGCCAATCTTGTGTAAAATGATTCGACGGAGTTGCCTAACATTTCTTCAGTTATCAAAGCAATCTCCTCTATAATCCTGTTTCTTAGGTCTTCCAAATTATGAGGCTTTCTTCTATAAACATTGGATTTTAAATGACCCCATAGGAAATAATCGATTGGTGACAAATCCGGAGATCTTGGAGGCCATTCGATTTCTCCTCTTCGGCCAATCCATTTATGAGGAAACCTTAAATCCAAATACTCACTTACCTGTCTCCCATAATGGGGTGGAGCACCATCCTGCTGAAACCATACATTATCAAAGTATTCTCTTGATGCAATTTGAATAGCTGGGATTATTTCATTTTGGAGCATATTGTAGTAAAGTTCGGCATTTAAATTTCCATTGATGAAAAAGGGTCCAACAATTTTGTTACCTAAAATTCCACACCATACGTTCAGTTTTTGTGGTTGCTGTGAATGGGACTCAGTAATCCAATGTGGGTTTTCACTAGCCCAGTAACGGCAGGAACTTAGGAAAAAAGTTGCCTTATCAGAAAATAGTATGTTGGTCAGAAAATCTCTATTGTCATCACATTTGCGCATCACAAGTTCACAAAACTCAACTCTTCTCTCGTAATCATCCTCACTTAACTGTTGGACTAAATGAACTTTAAATGGTTTGTATTTATTAATTTTCAAAATCTTACTCACAGACATAGGGTGCATATCATGTTGCTGTGCAGCTTTTCTGAGCGATGTATGTGGGTCTTCAATAAATGTTTGCAAAACATCTAGTGCATGTTCTTCATCTGTTGCAGATTGTATCCTACCCGACTTTGGCCGATTACGTACACTCCCTGTCATTTCAAAACGCTCAATAGTTTTTGATATTGTTGAAACACTTATGGGATTCCTTTCTGGGAAAGTGTCATTAAACAAATTACAAACTTCCCGATAAGATCTTTGACGATCGCCATATCCTCGCATCATCAACAGAGTAATTCGTTCTCTTTCAGACAATTCCATTAAAATGCCAAATAAAAACTGAACTACTGTAATTAGATAACTTGTTGACAGCAATGCTTCAGAGACACTGATTAACTCGACAGGAATGGTATGACCTTTGTCCATTTGTAATTCCCAAGCTTAGACCTGTCTAGTGAAAGCTCCATGCTCAACAAACTGAAACCTGTAGACCAGATGATTAATAACACAATAATGTTTCTCATAGGCTAGTGACCTTTGTCTCTTTAAGGGGAGGCGGTATCATATCTTTGTAATGTTAACATAGGTACCATTATCTCAGAAACTAATGGACCAATCAACCTAAATTTTTTTATACAACATATATAGGTATTTAAGCAACTACTGAGTTTTTTTGGTGCTTGTATCTTAAAAAATAAATTTTTTATGATTTTTTTTTCAAACCCATATTGAAATATCAAACTTGGAATTTAGAATATTTTTTTTAGGTACCTAATTATAATAGGAGGCATCTCAAAAAAACTCAGTAGGTGCCAAAATACCTATATAAATGTGTGTAAAAGTTTCAAGTTGATTGTCCAAGTAGTTTCTGAGAAACGTGTACCTTTGTGTGCAAAAACTGTAAAAAAGTAAATTTGCGGGAAATCGCAAAAACGAATATAATGACCTATTTAGCTATGTTTATATAATATTTTTACCTATATATGATATGTAATTGGTTTTTATAATTAAATGTGATCTTTATATTAATAGAATAGGCTATATATGCTTTTAATATTTAGAATTATCTATATTGGAAAATTTGTATATCAAAAGTAACGCGATGCGGGTTAGGCCTATAGTCATAACGGAGTGAAAGATAATACAAAAAAAAATTAATTAGGCTATATTATTTCAAACATTTTTGAGTTTAGAATACATTTATAAGAGAAATAACAGAGAAAATTATGAAATAGAACTTATACCCAGCCACAAATAGAGTAAACAATAACAAAATTATAGAAAAAAAACATGCAATTTATTTACCGTAGCATTAGTGCATTCCTGGATCATATGCAGGCTCCTCTTCAAAATCCTCCTCAATCCTTCTTTTTAAATTCCTGGTTTGTCTCCTTGCTTGTCTTTGAAAGTCACTTATCGCACAATTTGCTCGTCGCACTCGCTCGTAGTCAAAACTTTTCATTGCGTCAATTGTCCTCTTGCAAGGTTCAATGCCTACTGCTCTAAGCATTTTGCATTTTGCTATGTTGCCATCATTAAAAGTAGAAATAGCATCATAAGCACCAAACTCAAGTGTGTTCAATGTCACAAAATCTTTTTTTTGGCACTCTAGACCAGATGACATTATTGATGCTTTCATTGACATTCTGCGTCTTACCGTGTAAACATTTTCGAAGAAGGTCAGGATTTGCTAAAGCCTGAAAGATTGGTTTCAAGGCTAACATTATAGCTGGAACCTTCCTGCTGACTGGAAAACACCAAGTACAGATTCATAAGTAATCAGAGAAAGTGACTCATAAGTTTTATTCATTGTAATAAAAACTGGTAAATTTGTACTAATGAAACCAGCTTAAAAATAAATTGTTTATTTTATTTTAATTGAACATTTAAAAAATGCTAAAAAATTAGTGTAACACATTTTGTGGCAAGAACCATGTTAAAATTACATTGTTGAACATCAGTAAATTTTCAATACTAAAAATGCTCTATTTTCTGATAGAATAATTCCTTTGAGATGCGGTTTGTGGCATTCAATTCAGTAAGCTATTACCTTTAAAATTATGTATTACAAGGTATAGGCTTCCATTAAGAATATTCACGATACCCTCGGCAGGACGTCCCCCGTTGGTGTGACATAACAAAACATTGTTCCAAAAAGTAGATGCCCAATCTCTATCACGATTGTAAGAGGTTTCAAATTTATATTTAAATTATTAAAGGATATATTTGGGTGTTTCCAGACATAATATACACCCTAGTGTCCAACCTATTTATTTATTAGTGGGAAACAAGCATTGATAGAGTAATAAAGAATATTATGTGAAAGAAGTGACCCGGACATTTCTAAAACATGAAGTAATTTATTCGTACGATATATCCGACGCAATCTTCCAGGAAAGTGTTCAATAAAAGCCTCGATCGAGTTATTAGATTCTATTCATACTCTCTTGAACTTTTATAATATTACATCATTATAGGTAGCTAAGGGGACTAAATATAACTAAAAAGATTGCACCTAAAATGTTCTTAATTTATATCTAACACAGAATATGGTGGTTTAAGTTGTAATGAAAATAAACTTTTATTCTAAAATATATTTTCACATTATATTTTACGTTTATTTCTACTGTATTAAAGGGAAACTCTTCTCCTAGTATTTTTTCTGGACATCGTGAAAATAGAATTTTGTCAGAGAAAGCTTTTCAAACGGTAAATAATTTAAAACGAGGTGTCTGTTATCTGTCTATTCTTCCCAGGTTAACTCAAATTGTTCTGTTTTGTGGAGGCTGGTTAAATATTTAATAAAATACTATAAATACATTATTATTTCCAAAGCTTTCTTATCAATTCTATTTCAAATTAAATTAATGATCACTTGATTTATATTATAAATAAAAAGAATAAAAAAATGTGTATATCATTACTTTTATATATTTGCGTGGTTAATATATCATTGCGTACACATCGATGTATAAGTGTTCATAACATTAACGATAGTCTTTTTGGAATTCGTTCTTCAAGTTTAGGAAAATACAAAATTTGAAACTCTCAGTCTACTCTCTGTCTGTTTATACTTTTTATAATTGTTTTTATTTATAATGTGAAGTTTATAATTTAAAAGTAAAAATTAATAAGTTTACTACAAATTTCACAACTAAAATTACAGAAAACTTTTACAACTTCATTATATAAATTTAACTGCAAACATTTTGACACGTAGCACACACAAATAGGCCAAGGAAAAATGTAGCTGAGAGCCATTTATCTCTATAATGCTCGCATCGTTTTCAAGATTCATATCTTTCTGTGTACATTTACTGACCATTACAGAATTTAATGAACTATATACACGTTATTTACTGACCATTTTTTGTGATTTTAGAATTGAAATGTAGCAAACTTTCTATTTAAAAAAATCAGCATCTAGTTTTTTTGATTAAATTATTCAGCTGTAAAACTTCAAACGTCTGCCATCTGGAAACGTAATAAGATAATCCATTATTAACTTTTCTGTGCATTTAAGACTACAAGAACAATAATTATGCAGAACTATAATGATTTTCCTTTACTTGTGTTTATATAAATGAAACATTCTGAGAAAAAGATGGTTAATTAAGCATCTGTTAACTATCATTAGATAAAATTAACCAGACAAACAAATTCCCAATGAATTGCTGAATTGCGGGGAGTTCGAGTCCCCTGTATATAACTCACAGATAATTATTATATATATTATATATATATATATATATATATATATATATATATATATATATATATATATATATATATATATATATATATAGGCAACCTTTACCTTAGGACTTCTCTAACCTTCATCACTGTTTCTTACTTTAACTTCAGGAAATAAATAAAACTCCAAGAATTTCAGAATATAAAAGAAACTTAAATAGCTAGAGTTTAAATTAATGTCAAATGGTATATGAAACTTAAATATTATTTTTAAACCAAATTAAATACACAAATAAATTACAATATTAAACGTGCTGGGAAGGCAGAATATATTTCCAGAGAGTTTATTATAACACAGAGACTGTGACAGCTAGCTGATTGGTCATTCCCATACTAAGAAGATTATTTGTATGGTTAATTTAATTCTGGTATCATGATTTTCATTTTTACACCTTATGGAATAAAAATTATTTTGTGTTGACAAAAGTAAGCCTGAAATATAATTTGGCAAAACGCACAACTAGGTTTCCCCGAAAGTATTTTTATTGCAATTCAATATGAACTTATTGATTATTCAGATTTACATGTAAAATATTTTGAATGCCTTGCCTTCAAAACTAAAGAGAGAAACACTTTGTAAGACTTTAAGATGGGCTGGAATATTCCAGAAGTAAAAACGCAGTTTTTATTACTCCATTAATTTTATTGAGACCCGGATAGTACTCGGCTATAGCCTCTGATATGCGAGCAATTTGAATGCTTAGATTAGAGCAAGTTAACTTACTCTTTAATAGTGCAGTGCAAGTATAAGGAAAGCATGAAAATATTTTCTTTCTTACAGGGAAAAAATTTGTAAAACTTAATGAAGACATGTTTAAATGTTCTGCAAACAGATGGTTATACAGTAAAGAAAATGATCTTCCCGCAGGAGAAAAAAGTTAAATCATGCCAGCCTACTGATTAATATGCTGAAATGGTTTTCTTATCCAAATTTAATGGAAGGAAATGCATTATATAGGCAGAAAAACATATTTGAAATTTTTAAGCCCAGGAGTGATGGCTACGCTAATTTGTAGGTTGTTGACATAGAATCTGACCTGACACAGACATGGAGGTCACTCACTACAAAGTTGTCAGGAGGGCAGACAACGTCAATCCTCAAGGGACCTGTCAGTAGCAACTGTATCTATGCAGCAGTAGTAAAATGACATACGTATCAAAGGTATTAGAGATGAATTCAGTATAAGAGTAGTGTCACACAGTTGATGAATAGTCGACATTTTGTATGAATACTAACAATGTTATTGACATGGACTTACATTTGTAAGAGGAAAATTACTAGAGCACATTTTGTCATACTTCATAAGTAATGGTGCCTCATAATCTATCAATACAATTAGAAAATATGTAAATAGTTTTATATTGTTTCCACGTATATAACGTTGACTGACAAGTTACATGGTTTATATGGAGTAAGCTACTTTACGTTTTCCGTAGTCCAGGTTACGCTCAGGACTATAGCTCGTTTAATTCTCCAGACGTCCTGCGGACAGACTTATAGGGAGGCAATCAAGCAGAAAAAAACTTTAAAAGTCTCTAGACAGACTGAACAGAAGCTGTGCCACCTTTTTGATTGGTATGGTATAGACTCTCAATACAATCCCATTGATAGACATTAGACGTGCTTCGAACTAGTTCTAGTGCTAAGAATTTTCATAAAAGGAATTCTCGCAATTGTTCTGTGGTGTTTGTGACGTGTTTCGACGGCCAAAGCTGGCCAAGTCAGCTGCCCCCCATTTATGTTTGCAGAACTTTGTTTTTTGTTTCTCGTTATTTTGCGAGAATGTTTACGGTGTTTTGTTTATAAGAGGTTTACCAGGGTCCAGGGCTCCCTAGGAAATTCAAAACACGGACAATTCAAGAATACAACATAAGACAGTGCACCATCTTTAATAGACAACGCATCTAGGGTGTAAAAGATTGTATCGGTAGTAAAATTTGTCTTGCTTGGCAAAATGCTCATGCGTTGGGTTTTTTATTCAATCAGTTAAAGTCCGCAAACATTAAAATAAGCCTACATCTGTAAATTGTCAGGGGACGTATGATACTTGCATTGAGAAAAGGATAATAACGTCATCGAGAGCAATAAATAATTAGTAAATTGTGTCGTTTGCATGGAATGAGAGTTACACATATGTGAAGGATACGATTTGTGATTTGCAAAGTTATAATCACCTGAGACTTTCCCATATGGTACCTGTTTAAGACTCAACGTCATCCTTCCACAGCATGAAGGCCAAAGGAATAATGACATTTTGTCTGTGAAAAATATCTTTCCACAGTTAAATAATGAAATCACGTTCCCGAAATGCGTTACACACAATTTAAAATGATTGTGCCAGATAATGTTAGAAAATCTACCAATAGAATTTACATATTTCATTTTTATTGCCTGTTTACTCCCTCTAATTAACATCTTTATGAAGTGTGCTATTACAAAATTTTAAGCCCAATGTAAAGAGCAAATTAAAATTGCTATATACCCATAACCATGCAATTAATTAGTAGAAAATAAAGTATACTCATCGTATACAAATTTGTGAAGTTTTGGGTTTAAGACGATATGGAAAAACAAAAACAAATTAAGTACATTACTTCAATAGTTCTGAATATTATGTTTCTAAAAATTCAACGGTTATAAGGAAGTTAGCGATAACAGTTTAGCATAAAAACTAAAGCATATCAATATTTTATACAGAGCCTATCTATTCTATGCCTATTAACAATAGTTTTACGTTAGAAAATACTGCATTCGGTACCATTAAAACTTCGTATATTCATTTGTTAGATGTATTATATAGTTAGATAATAAAGATTAAGCTGTAATGGTGAGGTTAACAAAGTGCTTGGACGATATTTAAAATAGAAGAGTAAAATACGATATAATATCACAGAGTTAAAGGTACAAATAACTTTTGCTTCGCATACGATTATATTTAAAAAAATCAAATTCCACACTTATGTTCCCAAAAATAATTGTATATAAAATATACAGTGTATCACTACGTCAAATAACCTCATTCTGCACAATTTTTGTTTTTTTTTTTCAGGTTTTAATTCTTCCAATTTTAAGAATATTATTTTTAATATTTACTGAATATTTGTAATCATTCAGGTGAAAAATAATCTATAAACTAGATGAACATTATCCAAAAAGAGCAATTACTATTTTCAACAGACATTTGCCATATAATAATAATTGACAGAAAATTATAACAAATAAAAGTGTCAAATATTTTGTTTCTGATATTAATTATAGCTTATTAATACAAGGAGTCAATAACTGAAATCTAATCTCTTCCATATTATACATTCATAGCCTGCCAAAACAATGATATAACCAACAATTAAAAATGATTGCAGAATGATGACTATTGCAGAATAAGCTCAATAAATATACGTGACTCTAGGAAGATGTTTATAATTAACACATACCCACGACCGCCAGTATATTTACATAAAACACGACCACTCTCAAATGTTTGTTCAGCGTCACGCCAACCGTAGAGTCATACTATTGTTATTGTTTGCTTGTTAGCTCCTATCTATTTTAAAACTACTCCTATTTAGTTTATTCATAATATAGTACCATTTAGCACAATCGATCATGGATTTAACTTTAAACGAATCTATGCATGTGTTTAGACCACTAAGATTTATGATCTATCTATGTAAATAAATATCAAATATTGTCGAATGGTAAGAGCATCGTTTGAGAACTGCACAGGATGTTAATCACTATTCCTTTATTACTTAGCTTACTTTGCACTTAGCTTAAAACTAAAGGTCTCAAATAGTGAAATAATTTAGATCACAAAAACATTCCAAATCTTCCAACCTTCTTATACGTTCGGTTATGGACATTAAAAAAGATCCCTAAATAACTTGTTAGACTACATAAGGGTTACTCTATACACACATTATCATACTCAGAAAAATATACTAAATTACAATCGGTCGATCACAAACTACCTTTCGTCAGGGAGGGTAGGCCTGTAAAATCTAAATCAGTTCAGAAAAATGGTAAAAACAGTTACAAAATACTTTTTGAAATATGTTATTTTCGTTAGGCACAAACATCAATCCACAAAGAATTCTAAAGGATCGTGTCGTTACGAGTCCCTTAAGATAATAAATAATACGTAAGATTTCAGCTTGTCAACTTTATAAATGACCAAATGGGGTTAAAGTTGGTAAATCCCTGCCCAGTATGACAGCTGTCATCCGCCAAAGACTGTAAAGATCTCCAATGCGGTGAAATCTGACATTCTGTCCAAGTATTACTGTTCCTGAATTTGACACAATTCTGTACTCACATCAATAAATGACCAAGGGAGGATAAATTTGGCAAATCCTTGTACAATCTGACAAATTTCATCCGCCAAAGACATTGTCCTTAAATGTGGCATTTTGTCCAAATAGGTATTACTGTTCCTAAATCTGACACCAATCTGTACTCACATAAATAAATGACCAAGGGAGAATAAAGTTGGTAAATCTTTGCCTAGTCTGACATCCACATCTTCAAGGTGCTTAATCTTGACATTGTGACCAAGTAGGTCTTACTTTTTGTAAATGTGACAATATTTTGTACTACATCTCTACACTACCATTTCGGTAGTGAAATATAAAGTTAAATACCTTGATGGAATATATATTTAATATCAAAAGAAAATTAGGTATTTAGGATTACAGTCACCACATAATCCACAAGAGTTTTGATACATTTGGGAAACAATTCTATCATCATACAGATCTGCATGGTTAGTAAGTTGTAAATAGGTTAACGCCCATAAGTATCATATTCGATTTTAGCCTCAAAATACATTGAATCCTCAGTTTCAGTCGTTTACCTCTCGGTTAATTCCCACAGTTACCTTCGGCGTCCATGATTGTTATGTATTAAGTAGTTTTGGTCCTGAGGCTGGAGTCATTCAAAAGCTATTTTTGAGTAAATTTTGATCCACATAAATACTAATAACTGAAATCAATGAATTCGTGTAGTACATAAAAGTGCTATATGCTTTGCAGCTCCGCTCCCTTGGCTTTTATAGACGCTAATAATAATTTTGGGAAACATTAATAAATGAAAATTCAATGGATGAAACACATATATTCAGAGTGTGTCCTGAACCTTTCGTACACAATGATTCTAACTCAGAGTCTCAACTGTTTGTAGTGTTAAGACACAAATAAGATGTATTTATACAAAAGCATTCCAAAAATAATTTATAAATTTAATCCACATAGATTTTAAGGCATATTCTAAAAGTTCTATTATTTCATCACTATGTCTACTTAATTTTCCAAAACATCCTGAATAATAATTATGGTATTTTCACTTATTTTTCAGTTTTTTTGTACTTGCAATATCTTTTAGTCATTTCATATTTGGTAATCATCACACCTATAATCTGGGTATTCATTTGTTTTATCAGAAGATAACTAACTAGTCCTTAATTGTTAACCATTAATACAGAAACGATGATATAATCAACAATTATTGCAGTATGATGACTTTTGCATAATAAGCTCAATAAATATACATCGTGACTCTAGGAAGATGTTTATAATAATTACATACCCACTAGACCACGATCGCCAGTATATTTACATAAAACACGACCTCTGTCACATGTTTGCACTGCGTCACGCCAACCGTGGAGTCATACTATTGTTATTGTTTGCTTGTTAGATCGTATCTATTTTAAAGTACTCCTATTTAGTTTATTCATAATATAGTTCACTTTTGATAACCATTTATCACAAACGCTTATGGATTTGACTGTAAACTAGTAGATACTATGATATTTAGTGAATAACTTCTATGATCTATCTCTGTAAAAATATCTATGAGAACAATAAAATGACACTTTAACATGTTAAAATATTACCACATATCACACCCTAACTACTTTAAAACATACAAAATCACATTATGGTGACTTACTGTGCCAACTTTCATTATTTATTAGTTCTATGAAAACGCAAGTTAAAAAAACTAAATTTTGAATAAACCATTTAGCAAGATATTTCAAGGAAGGTTATATCCATGGGTATTTAATGTTGCTAATGTTGGATGAAATTACATTTGTATAGAAGAAATAATCTGTTTACATCTAATTATACAAATTGGGCTGAGTGACATTGAAACCTGTCGTCCAGTAGACTGACACCGTATCTATTATGACTGCTGAGGGATGTAAAAATTTCTTTTCTGTATGATTGTCTGTCTGCCTAACATTTTACATGACATCTTGGGAATGAAATGAGCTATGAACTTTAAAATTAGTATGAAACCTCTATGAAGACTGTTACTTACCAAGTGTACTACCTTTATATAATACACCATTTAATATGCAGGATTACATAATACTTTTAAACCCTGTATGAGTGTAATGGTATTAAGCTTAAATCACCTAACAATAGCGTTTCCTTCCTTGTTGAAAGAAAAACTTTACATTAAATCTTTGCACACTAGTACGAGGCTGTTCTTTTGAAAATAAGCCTTAATAATGTTTTTAATAGTGTTAATATAATAATAAACATCAAATTGGGAATTCCATGTATCTTAAATATATTAACTACAAAATTTATCATGTGAGAATTCTGAAAAGGGATGCAAAGTAGTATCTGTTTTAAATATAGACAATCAAAAAATCATCTATTGCGCATTAGAAGCATGCATAATAGAAAAGTGTTATAATTATTAAGAGTATTCATAAGAATACCATATTATATATTAAGGTAGGATATGCATAAAAATAGAATAAATTGTTAGAAATAATTTTAATACCAATTCCAAATTGACTTTTCTGCTAAGTAAAAAAGAATATGATAGTATTCCTTTTGGGAACAAAATGTATACATTAGCTTTATTTTTTTACTTAAAAAGACTTACGATGTAAATGAAAGATTATTAGAAATTTAGTTTGTTTACCATCACAGTTATCTCCAAAAAGGCCCTTAAAGGAAATATAATGCATTCTTTAATTTACTTGGTTATTGTGAAAATTGTATATTTTCATTTTAATCAATTTTAATTTTTGTCTCCGAAAGTTTAACTTGTAACCTTTCGGGCTATGAAGAATCGTAGTCTAAAATTCCTACATCAGAGAGAAAACAGATATAACGAAAAAATATTAATCGACATAATTCTCTTTGTAACTTGCTTATTTGCAATGATTTAAAATTCTATAACAAAATAAAAATGAAAATTTTTTAAGGAATTTAAAAAATGTTGCATTGAGTTTTCTCTGAAAAATGCATTGATTTTTGGGTATCTTATTCTACGTCGAAACTTTCCATTTTTGCGTTCGAAAATACCAATCAACATTCTTCAAGCAATAATTCCGTTTATATTGGGTCTGCATACATCATAAATAGACGATTTTTGAAAAGCTATAATTTTAGTTTCAACAAGATTTTCTGTTAAATGCATGTTTTCAATTATTTGCAAAATATCGTCTGAAAATAAGATTTTTCCCAAAACCTGACAATTTCTCCTGCCAATAAGTCGTAAAGAATTTAATTTAAGAAAAACTTCATTGAACAAAATTGGCTTAGAAATAGTGTATTTATCGGTTTCCGTACTTTGTTTGGTAAAAATTAAAGGAAACCCTTAGGGAAAAAAGCAACCTCCGTCACAGATTAGACTTTAAAATATTTGACAATTAGAACCTAAATCCAAACTTTTTACGAAAATCTGTGCTGTATGGGATAAACTCACGGGTGTCGTTGTCTGGACTATCATACTTCCTATCTTTTGTGATACCTTTTTAGAATTTTAACACATAAGAAGAAAATCTAAAATCCTACACAAACAAATATATTTTAGAATTTTTATTTTATTTAGCAGATATATGTTATTGTAAATTATAGCTTTTAATACGCATTCCTAGTGCAAACTGTAAACATAAATTCGGGTGACCTAGATTACTAAATATTAAACAAATCACATATTATACATTTCTTGTTACAATAAAACAGCAACCCACAAATATTAAAATTGGTCGTATTTATGGCGTTTGTCAAGAAGTGCCCAATAAAATATTGGTGAAGTGAGTTTTTTAAAATAAAAAACCATAAAAAAGACTATTGTGAGATGTTTTTGCCATACGTGAGGTGATATGGCAAAAGCAATGACGCACTGTGCCACTATGGTCAAGACTCCAGCGTCTTTTTTCCTACTCTGTGGAATAGACTTTAATTGGAAACAATATTTTTACGGAGTGTGAAGTGAAAAAACCTATAATAACGGGATTGGCCACGTAATCCGAAGGACTAAAATTAACAGAATAACGTTGTTTAATTTTGGACCAATTATCACCCTTACAATTATCAGGAAATTTTAATATAAAACCGTGGACTGTATCCTGATAATATTAATTGAGCATGTCACGAGTATATCTTCAAGTAATCTGAACTGTACTATACAGGCGTTTAAAAAGCGTTTTAACGAAGCTTATAATTATCAGTGTTGACAAAATACTAACCGTGCAAAAATCTATTTTTATTAATAACGCAGTTAAGGCCGTTCCGTTTGATAGTAAATAAAGTAAGGAAAAGTATAAAAATTTCTATACGTTATAACTGTAAAAATGGCACAACGTTTATACTTTTATTATTTACGTTCATACATAAATTACATATATATTATTATACATAATTAATTAGCCAATTAAAATCAAACCGATTTTAAGATCTCAGAGTCGTCGAGTCTCAAATAAGAAGGATCCTTATGAAACTTGGAAATATTAATTTATACCACCTGAAAATATATTTAGTCTATTTATGCCTGACAAAACTTTGTTATGATAACTTTTTTAAAGAAAAATGTTATAAATAATCACTGTAACATACAGTTATTAAAATTTAATTGTCAATATAATTGAATACACAACAAAATACCACAAAAAGCACCTCTATATAAAGGATAATTTGTCTTTCATGATATTGCAATTTTTTTTTTCGACAAATACGCGTTCTTTAAAACCTTGATAAATGTCCTGTTTGTATAAAATTGTACTCAAAATAGAGAATATCTCTATCGTTTAATATTTTTACCGGTTATGAACAAAATAAACGTACTGTTAAAAGAGAATCTAACTCTCAGTTAAAAGCAAAAATTTTTTGTTAGAGATTTTGATTACATTTTGAAATTTACAATACATTCAGGTATTGAACAGTAATATAAATAACATCCGTATAAAAAATCCATAAAAAGAGATTCTTAGTTATTTCAATTTAAATACTACAAAAATACTTAATAAACAATATCAATTGTTATGATCATTGTTTTGGCGCTATTTGTAAAGGAGCCGACAGGTTCTTCTTAAAATTATGATGCCCTTCTGGAAGCTCGTCTGTACGGTAAATCCTGATAAAAAGGTCCTTGATACTTGGTGCATAGACTTTCTTGGTCCAGAAAAGAATCCTATTTATTTTTCGGTCAGAACATCAGAGGGATATAGGGTTTGTATGTTTATGAATCTACACGAGTGTACGATAAATTTTATAGAAATTTCTTTGAAACTTAAGACTTAGTTAAAAATGTATTTAATTTTTGGTCCAGAAAATAATTCTTTTTACTTTGGGTCAGAAGTGCAAAGGGATTCCCGTCCGTTTGTATGCCTGCCTACAAACCAGACTGTGGATAAATTTTGGTGCAAAGATTTTAGAAGCTTCTAACTTGGAACAAAATATCTTCCTGGGTGAAGAAACTGTATTTACGTTGGGGTTAAAAGGTGACAGGGCAGTTAGTGAGTCCTTCTGTTCAGTCCGATACTCTGATGTATTAGATGATTATTTTGAATATTATTATAATGAAATTCTCAATTTAACATCCTCTCTTTATTTCATTCGACTGGTCTCCCATAATGACGAATACATGTTATGAAAGGTCCAATTTCTTATTTCGTTGTACATTAAGTGGAGTTACCCATACATGCATTTGTTTCTGCCGTCTTTTAACCGTAGTGTCCAAAGGGTTCCTTTCTTAGACAAAGAATAACCTATGTACCGAGGTTCAAGTATTAGTACCTGTCTATCAAAAGTTATCGCACAGACGGACTGACAACCGACGTAAATGAGAAGAGCGGACTGCCCTTTGACATTTTCACCAAAAATCGAAAGGGTTTTTTTTGATAAAAAATCGATGTACGTAAATTTTAAGTTTCTTGAATCTTTATATCAACAGTAATGGGCAAAGGGAGTAACATCCAGATTTACGAACTGCACCTTAGTCTTTTGATATAAAAATCAAAAAAAGTTCTTTCCTGGCCTACTAGGAACCATATTTAGACCTACAAATTATCAATACCCTAAGAAATTTCTGTCCCGACCTATCGCACATATAGACAGCGACATGACTTCACTAAGGCCCTTTTGGATTCTGAATAGTAGAAGAACTCATGCTCCGTATAATTTTAATTTACAGCTCCTCCTGTGTTTTTAATAGGAATTATATAGGCCCAGAATTTTACAAAAATATTAGACTGTCTGAGTATGCCTGTTTATTTTGTCATATTTTCTAAATGAAACAGTAATCAAAGTCATAATGTAAAATTTGTGGATTTCAGTAGGAAAGTAATAAACAAATTGTTGAACTAATAACTTTTAATAATAATAATAAATATATATGTTTTATCGTATTAATCAAATTTCCAATCCTCAATTAAAAGTCAATTTCCAATCCTCAATTAAAAGTCATACCAAACGGTTCTTGCCTTTTAATTTACTGAAAAGTTATTACTTTACAGTTCATTAATTAGAAGAACACAATTACTAAATACAGCCTAGGCGACAGGTACGTATATCGACAGGTAATAATATTAAAAATTGATTTTCTTAAAGTTTACGTATAATTTTTACTGGCTTATTTTACATAATTATCTTAAGAAATTAATTCTTTGCAAGTTTTTTAAAGAATTTTAATTGTGTGTTACACATTTAACAAAGTTAATCTACTTGAAACCTAAATGAAACTTGTTTTTTGGACACCGAATTTTGCGTATTTTTTCAGATATCTTAAAAATTACTGCAGCTAGATGTCTGGTACCAATTTTATTCAATTTTTCAGTTCAATTTGCATAATATACATTAAATTTTACGTCCTGGGTAACGCTCAGAATAATTTAATAGGGCTCCCTTTTAACGGTGGCACTGAAATCTGGCCAAAATCTTTCACCCTGTATAGCTCGCTAACTAAGCGTTTCTGGACCTATGTGTATATGAACTTTTTTCATTATTTTCACCGTAAGAATAAGTCCTGACAGTTTCTCCGTTTCTAAACGGGACACCCTGCATATAAAATTAACTTAATTAGGTATTATGTATTATGTAACTCATATTATATAGTTATTCTGATATTTAGGTCTAGTTAATGGTTGGTTTTATTATTTTGCAACGCATTGTTTAAAGTATGTCAATAATCTTGCTGTTAATATATTATATTTCTTATTGCGTGCGATTATTAAATAACATAAAAGTTGCATTATATGCCCAATAACAAGTGTAGGTCGCTTATTAAATCTCCTCCCTCCACCTACACATGACTTATTATTTCTTCGGTAATACGTGTTCTTTTAAATTCTTATCAGTACAGAAATTTGTTGGATTTATTTTATAATTGAATGGTGATTATTTTTCTTAAAGGTTTTGACATAAAAGGCGTATAATTTTCAAATGTCAAATCGAAGAAACTGTAACTTTCTTAAAAGCTAAAGTCAATAATTAATATTAATATTTTAATTATTGGCCTTTAAAATGTTTTATGATTCTATTTCTTTTACTTTTTTTTAATTATTTGATTCAACCCATTTTTGTACTTTAAAAATATGAACTTATATTTTGGCTTTTATAATTTTTTTTTGTAATCAAAATTGTTATATGTATGTACTTTTTTAATGATTAATGAGAAACTATTTCTTGTGTTTAGAGTAATAATTGTTTTTTGATAAACGGTGTTTTGAAAACTAAGATATTGAATTTACTTCTACATATATTTTAATATAAAAGTGCTTTCGTCTTTTACAACATCATGAAATGTAAACATAAAACCTGTAAAATTTTTTTACTTATAAAATTGCAGTTGTATTACAAGTTTGTAGGAACTAAAAAAAATGTTACTTCAATCATTACTTCCTACTTCTATAAAAATGCAATGCATAACATGCTTTTTATACACTTTATTCCTATTAGTGTCACTACTGGTGGTAAATATCAAACTATTCAAATTACCTGTCACGAAGTGAGAGACCCGGTTCGAAATTCTGGAGGAGTACTTTTTGAGAGTCAATATTTATTGTATTTTAACATGCATGCACTAATACATTCAATACTTCTGTATGCTACACGATTACAGCCAAAAGCTTACTAAATGAATGGAGCGATCCTTTATTGCATGAATGTTACTAGTTAAAGAAAGAATTATTATAAACTGTAAAGTTTTTCTCTGTCTGAAATCACTGTATTATTACTTTTGCACTGTAAGTGTGAAAATTTACGCTACAAATTCGTATTTTCAGTAATGGAAGAGCCGATGGTCGAGAGGTTCTAGGCGTCGGATTTAGATCTGAGTTAGATATAGCACAGGTTCAAATCCTGTCTGTGGCTGAAAACCGTTTTTGTCAGTAACATTAATCGTTTTACTGTATCTAATTTCCTCTCTCTTCTGTTTGTTAAGTCTCTTGCACAAAACCATTATGTACGTTACTATACATGTGTCGATACACTATTTACGTTACACTATTGGCCCATGAAGACAGTCAGAATAAGGCTAAATATATTCACAGCTTATATATTGTTACGTTCAATATACGTGCAAACGTAATATTCCATACTTTGCTATACATGTTTCCGTTACACTAATCACGTTACACCATTTTTTTAAAACAAGTAGACTGATACGTGTGAAATTTTGATGTTTTTTATCGTTACATTTGTTATTAATCACTGTATTTCAGTGTGTCTAGTGAACCTATCTATTCCTTTAAAGACGTATTTTAGGTAGGTAAAAAGTACTTGAAAATTGTACAATTTAAGAATGAACTCTATTGCTTCAATTACTAGAACAGGGAAACATTAAGTCCTTGCAGTCAGTTATTATAGTTCACCAGTATATTGAACTATTTCGCCTTTCTCCCTTGAGGGAGTATGTGATGTCACAGTCATTCGATCTTATGACAGACCCTTCCCAAATGAGAGCCATAACTATAAAGAGATGCCGTCTTATCCCATTTCCGATAAAAGCCGCTTAGTTTCATGACGCATTTCCCGGCAAATCGTCTTCCCCAATTCATCACACTGAGGGGAAGTACCAATAAAAAATTCAATTCAATTAAAAATAATCTGGAGTAAGTTTTTAGTTTTATCCTATATCCTGTCTTTAAATGTAAGTAAAATACAAATTTAACTCTATTCATCAAAGATAATCCAATTACTGAAACTTATATTACGCATTGAGAAAGCTTATATCATACGTCTAGTGCCAATTTTTGCATAATTTAATTTAAAATTACTTTTTTCGTGCCGTCTAACAATTTATATTTCTATTATACCTATTCACTTTCCAAATTATATTGCGTTGCTATTACTTAAATATTTCTAACGTAATTTTGCAAATGGGTTTACACATTTTCAATACTTAATGAATCTGAGTTTTATTTACATGTTCGTGTTAAAGTTACGTTAACTTTATCATATCATATTATTTTTAACTTCTGTATTTGAAAATTTAAATAATAATTTTTTTGGATACAAGAAACATTACTATCAAATAACGTCTTTTAACTTCTTTGCTATCGAATAGTAATTTAACATGAAGACAGTTGGCCTCTGGTTAGTTCTATGTGGTAGGTCGGTGGTTGCAGACATATTGTGACCAGTCCTCGGTAATTAAATTATAATAATTAGTTTTTTTGTTATTATTAAGTGTATCTTTTATAATTACTTTACGTGTATTTTACACACAACATGGTTGTTTTGATTCCTTGCTTATGTGTGTCAAAACTCTTCAGTATGACTTATTAATTTTAATCTAGATTGTGGTTATAAGGTAGGATAGCTATTTACCTGAGGAAGAGATAAGATTGCAGATCTCGAAAACTTAATATTATTTATTTTTTGTATCGCTGAACAATTTCAAATGCGCCGAAAAAAATCCTGCTTCCTGTAATTTAAAAATTTTGTGACTAATATGTCTGGAATAGTTTTAATAATAATTTTTACATTGCATATAGTTAAAAGTATGGTACTTAAAACATTCCATGTATTTAATAGACTATTTATACCGTAAACAATCCATGTAAATACTATAAAGAATATTTAAAAGTTTACATATTTCTATCCCAAGTGATGAAGTGTGCGTATTAAACAAATAAGAAAAGTTTCAAATCAACATTTATATTCGGTAAAATTTGGTGTCATAAAATAAATCTTATATAGTGAAACCAAACTAATACAAAGGATGTCAATGTGTATTTGGAACATTTTGAACGAAAACTAATACTATAAAAATCATATGTGAAACGAAACAGGTCTTTAATAACCGAGAATAACTTCTATCATAAAATTGTATATAATAATATTTAATTAAATACGATTTAAATCATAAGGATTAAATTAAAAAATATATTTTGTATTATGTCTTTGTAATGTAGCACTGTTTTTCGTCATTTAAAAACCTTATTGGTCGAAACTGAGTCGAAAAATAATAATAAAATGCAATTTTAAAACTATTTTTGTTTTTTGAGGAGAGTCAACAACGTGACCAGTAATACACTTCTACAGTGGGGTGAGCGGGCGGAGTTTAATTGTGTGACCATTTGGTTCACACAATGAAACTAATTTTTGAATGAATTTTTGGCTTCTTGATTTCAAGCTGCCTTGTTTTCGATAATATGATGCTATCACACTGTAAACGTTACTTACATCTTAATTATGTATAATGTTTCTCTCATTAATCTTAGATATAGTTTAATACCTTGTTAAATCAAGGTGTCGTATTTGTAAATTTTTTCAAAGTGTATATATTTTTTATGTACGGGACTCAGCAATCTTTGTACAACATAGTGGGGTTGGGTTCTTAGAAAAACGAAATGATACGCAGCATTACGACTAACATCTGCACAAATTCATAATGTAAATTATAACATGTTTTAACGTGTTCAAAGGTCACGTTATTGACGGAAGCTGATCGCAGGAAAATTACAAGAGGGAAAAACAGAATGAACGTATAAAGTATTTTGGTACTTAAAAGTTACTTAGAATTATTTAAAAAACTTTATAAAACAGTAGTATTTAGTAGTAGTAGTAACGAATGTAAATGTTTGGCTCCAGGAATCCTAAAGTCATGTTCGTCTGAAGGAATACACGAAATCTAAGAAGCTCAGACGACGAAGAAGCTTAAAATGAACTCTTTACATCGATTCGATATCAGAGACATTTCAATTAAGTGTTATGTGTATAAAACTCAATGTTTGATATACTAACTATGTTATGATTTGACTGATTTATCTGTATTCTGATGTATTGTAGAACAATTCTGTTAATTCATGTGTTAATGGATTTTAAACGTTTAGTTTGTTTGTTCGTTGTAGGATGGGGTTTAGTTAGGTTAGGAAAAGTTAAGTTTGGTTAGGCTACCTAACCTAAAAAAGCACACATTTTTGTAGATTCCTGGCATTCTCAGTGGAATAATATCTTTTAATTGTCTTGAACAAATTCAGTCTTATAGATTGCTTGAATACAGTTTTTATATTGTGCCTCCACAATTCCTCTTTGTAAGGTGGACAGACTAGTTTGTAAGTACTATCGTGCTGCAGCTGGATGTGTTCCCTGTTGCGCTGGAGAAGACGTGGCTGCGGTGATGGACGCCACATAAAAGCCAGCTGTCAAGTACAGTAGTCCCTGACACAACCGCAGCACACTATGTGTCCCTGTTGTCCTATACAATGTGTCTATAAGTGTTGAGTGCATGGGAAATCTCAATAGTGTCTTGACTATTATCAGTAAATTTTCATGTGTCAATACATGTTTGTCCATCAATTTTATTTATTATTATGACCATTACCTGTAATATTTAATGTGGGATTTAAGTATATTAACAAATTGTATATTTAAAACTACAATTTTACATTAATGATTACCTCGAATGATGTTTAAGTTGTTTGAGTTTGTCTCTGTGTCTTAAAATAGAGATACAGAGAATAATTAAACACTCTCTCTAAACTTAAAGGATAAACAATTTAGAGTTATCTTACTTCACTCATCCCAAGTTCTTTTTATTGTATCTATTTAAGAATTTAAAATTTACAAAGTAATTTTCGCTTTTCGCCAGCAGGAAATGGCGCACATGCATCGTACTGTAGATATAAAAATTAGAGATTTCAAAATTGCATTTTTATTAATGAGACAAATAAAACCGTGCAATCCATTTATTTATGAAAATAAAATATTATCAATATGTATATACTATAACCTAAGTGAAATTTGATAATATTAATCATAAACACAAGATGCCGGCCTCTAAAACACCGCCAAATTCAGAACTATCCAAACTGAATACACCTTTATTTTATGTTTACATACCGAGACGTACCTTGCAATGCTGTCATTATTAAGAGATTTCATACATCACACACTTTGTGTAGACTTTGGTCATCATATATTACTAAAATTAAAGTGCTGGAAACTATGCTCAATTTTTTTGTTATTGTTTACTAAATAATTATTAGAATTTTTTCATATTTTGCCTGCTGATATTTTAAGTTTTATGTCGCCACGATTTCAATGTATAATCTTATAACTACGGTATAACTGTCTATATAAAATTTATATTTTTACAGGGTACATAAATACACTAGTTAATTTGGTTCATTTGAGCTTATAAATACTATTGTAACTCAATAACGCATTAAATAAACTTTAAAATAAATAAAAATATATAAAACGCATAAGGCATCAGAAGTATGCAGCCTTATTTATCTTTCATAAAAACATATGAAAAGTAAACTAATTCTACATGTCGGAACTTATATTTGATGCTTCATTCTAGCTTTAAATTTAAAACTTAATATGTTCTGTAACGGAGTACGTTCGAATCTGAATTTATACATTTATTTGTTTGTATGTGTTAACGATAGACATTTATTTGATCGGCTGTAACTATATGCAATTCAACTTTACTTTAAATAACATTGAGGGTGTAAAAAAAACACTCTGCATAAACTTTAAATTAATGTTCTCTTTATTTGAGACCTCAAGAAAAAGAACTGCATGGAATTTGAAAATAGAATTTTCTACTGTTTTCTAAAACTAAAAAATAAAAACTATTCATCTCGTAGAGACAGACGGTAAACGAAGAGTGATAGAAAATAGGTTGTGCTTAGCTTTTAGCTCATCTTGGAACATATAACAATATCCCAACTTTGGTTGTAAACAGTTCTTTTATACTCTGTAAATGTTATTTAGACTTTATTATTATTATTTCCTCTTTATAATGAATTTTATGTATTTGTCACTTCCCGTACGTTGCGGAACTGATCCTTAAATTTTAGTAACATTCTTGTTCGAAATATTTAAATTGCACTTTTACTAAATTATGTAACTGTCACGTAAAACTAAGTCAGAGGATATAAATGTAATAATAGAATTAAGTGTTATCTAATAAATGTCGGTTGATCTTAATAATTCCTAACGCTCCCTGGATGCATTGATAATGCACAGTCTTATCCCTATAGAGAGGAATTATTGAAATTATTTTCAATTGGGTGTTACTTAGGTTACAACGATTGGTAAACCTGTTTCATCCTGAATAAGTGACTCCCAGGTTAACTAACGACCAAGCTCGGATCACCGCCATCACTGCCAATTGGAATATTGATATGGTTATTCCAATGATCAATGTGTTATTTGGGTTAATTGAAATTAATTGTTTATTGTTTTACAGCGGAACTATAGACGAGAATATAATGATGATAATTCCAGTCTGACAGGTCACACACATTTGGTAAAAAGGTTATAAGAACCTGGTATTTTTGTAAAGATAAATCTAAAGATAAGATTCCCACTACATCGCTGTCAGTTTAGTTAGCAGAGTTTCATAAAGTTGCTAAATTAAAAGCGATTACTGTGACGTGATTTTACCAACTTTCGAATTAGTAAGGTCACCTGGTTCTGACGTTCATTTCAGGCTAATTTTAAAGTCTTACGAGAACCATTAAAGAAAAAAAACTTAACTTTAGAGTTAATACATATTTATTTACTGCAAAACTCTTGGCGTAAAAATGCTGACATGATGTTTCCTTCACAATCCTTCCATCGTCAAAAATAACCTTCAAACAAAGAAATGATGTGTTTTATGGAATTTTATGTTTAGTGACAAATTAAGTTACCAATTAAACCACAATAAGGTAAATCAGTCATATGGATGATGTGTTGAGGGTCGGAGGAATAGTTCAGTTAGTGCTGAGGTCTAACGCTAGAGCTGCCCAAGACCAACGCGTGCGCTGTTCGTTCCTCTTCCACGGTATTCACAAGCCTTCAAGAAATATAACGGCTCTCTCTGTCAGTAGTTATTTGGAGTAATGCTGAGTGACGGTCGTGATCCCTGTATTCCCTTCCAGCCTCAGCAACAGACTATAGTTGTGATTCTAGTGACCTGACCCGAACAGGTCATCTACTGCTACCCCACCCTTACGAAACGAGTGAGAGAAATGATAAGTTTACTTCATGGTATTGTGGAGGTATGTGCACCGACATTTGCTGAGCAGTTGATGATTATCTCTTGTGTAGCTGCAGAGTTATTAGGCTCTTTATTTATGTGGCCAATGGTGCAGTGTAATGGTTACTGTGTTACTGTCTCTAGATAACTGAATGAAGCAACTTCGAGCATGGTTGCTACTTGCATGAGTAATAGCTGAGCGATTCTTTACGCGAAAGTAGCCCCCTAGATCAGCCATTGGTGGTGGTTCCGTAGTCATTTTTAAGCCGTTGGTCCCAAGTTTAAGTGTGAGTCTAACTTCGCCTGGTTAAATAAGACATTCTTTCTCTTTAATTTTCTTTGTATATTGGAAAAAAGTAACATATTTTCCAATATTCTTGTTGAAAACACTACATCTTTGTATTGATGTCAGATGTAACATATTTTAAATTCTTTTTCTTTTTAGTTGAACAACACTGAGGGTATATTTTCATTTAGTAAGATAACTACCGGTCATCTGCAGAAATGTTGTATCTTTGAAGTGAACCTGAGTTCTCAAAGGAGGAGGATTATTGAGTAAAGTTCTTCAATACATCCGAAGAAGCCTAGATTTAATCAAGGACACAATAGTGCAGGTTGGAAAATTTACACAACACTACAACTAAATACCCAAAAATACAATAAAATATTTTGTGGTGAACAAGAATTAAGTGGGGGGAAAAAAAGATGAAAAAGGAGAAATAATAAAAAGAAAATATGAAAATTTATAGGACTTTTTTATTACATTGAGTTTTTTTTGTGAAAATACAGCACAACAAACATATCTTAACCTACTCTCTAGACACGTATCCCATTCATAGGGCGGGCAGAAACCATCCCGAGGAGGCCGGAAAGGGAGAATAAACAGGAAACGGTGGAAAACGGAGAGGAAGGAAGACGAAATGAGGATCGAGATAGACGGCGCGGAGCGGGGTAAAGGACGGAAATGAAAAATCGTGGAAACTGGGTGGATTAACAGGGTCATAGGTGGTGGGCGGCACATAACCCGATGGAAAACAGGGGACAAGAAAACAGCGCCCGGTTAGGAAAAGAGGAGCTGGACTCGGTAGACACGACAAACCGGTTCCGGGTTGTGTAGTTTTTTATTTGTGTATGGGTTTATTATAATTTAAAAGGGGTTGGGTTTTATGGGGGTCGGGGGGGGTAGGTTGGATGGGGGCCTGCGGGTTGGGGGGTATGGTGAGGGTAAGGGGGTGACGTGGGGGGGGGGATGGGGGGGAGGCAGGAGCCAAGTAGGTGGAGGGCTAGGGTGCTGATGGGTTGGAGGGGTAGGGGGAGGGTATGGGCGCGGGCGGTCAGTCAACACGGGACGTCTGAGGGAGGGTTATAAAAGGGTGATTGGGGAGGGCGACCGGTGTGGAGCCGGGCACGCGCTAGCGCTCGCAGCGTGATTCGCCTTTAAACTCAATACCTTTTTAACCTTTACTAATTTCGCACAACAGCATAACCAGATTTTTCGACACCGAGCAACAGATCCCCTTATGCGGGTACTGGACGGGCGGGTGGTCGGTCGGACTGCGAGGGGCGCGGGTGGGGGGTTTAAACCTTTTTATTAAAGACAGGAGGGGTGGGGGGGTTAATGGTATGGGAGTAGGGTGGTGTTGTAGTGTTAGGTAGCCGCGTGGGTTGGGGGGGGGGTGGTAACCGGGGGTATGCCGGGGGTGTAGGGTGGGCGTTACCGTCACAGTTCACTTACCCTCTCCTTATTATATGATATAAAACAGCCCGGCCGGTAATTTAGGGTAGTCGGGTTCTTTTTCGTGAGCCCGAGAACCTTTTAATGGGGGGTGGTGGGTGAGTGGTGGGGTGCGGGGGTGCGAGGGGGCTTATTCTTATCGCTCTTCGCTCACATGGGGCCGCTATGTCCCTTTTATTTATCCACTCAGCACCTGTTTAGGTGGTCAGGGGTTGAGAGGTTTCAGTTGGGTAGGAGAGTGGCTTCCTGTCAGGCACGGCGCGTTGTCACGTTTTCGCTCGGTAATTAGTAAAATTCTCTTTTTGTTGCACTTTGGTATCCCTGGTTTATGGCTGTTTGTAGTTAGTTAATGGGCGGTCCATAGTGGGGCCGGTGGAATACGTTCGGGTAGTGCGTTTGAGTGGTGTGGTAGGTTATTCTAGGTTGCGTATGGGGGAACCCTTGGTGTTATCTCTTTCCGTTTACTACCGTCTCTTCTTACTTGAGCTTTGTCATACCTCACGTGATCCTTCGTGTATATTATTTTTGGGGGATCCCCCCTTCCCCGGGTGGCCCCGTCCATGCCTCGGTTTGGTTCGGGCATGAGACCGGGTGGCTTGTCTACCTTGTACTCCACAAACAGCAGGGGGACTAGGAGGGTGGTGTGGGAGAATTCAAAATTCGACCGGCGGGGTTTATTTATGGAGTGGGCTTTTATAAGATTTTACTATGGGGGAGTATCGTCCACAGTTTTGGAGTTTGTTGTGGAGGATGAGGGGGGAGGGCTGAGCGCGGTAGGGCGGGGAAGTGGGGGTCGAGGTTTGTAGTTAAAATTCGTGGGGTAGGTTGGGGTGTGTTAGGTGAGTGTTAGTATGTTTCAATTAAGATTTGGGCATTCCTGATGTGGATGTGGAAATTAACAATTGGGGAGGGGGCAGGTAGAGCGATTGGGGGATTATAAGATGGGAGGGGGGTGAGGGACGTGGGGCATGGAAGAGGGGGGTTTGGAAACAGGGAGAAAAAGTGGGGGGTCGCCAGGGATAAGGGGTGGGGGGAAGGGTGGTGTGGGCGAGGATTACTGGCGTGGTGAGGTGGGGGAATTTAGGTCGGGTGAAGGTAAGGTATCCCGGGGTGGGGGGTTTGTTTTTTTGGCAGGAAGGGTTGGTTTGTGGGGGGTTGTAGGTCTCTTTTTCAGGAAAGGTGGGGTTTTTCAGGGAGAGCGGTACTGAAGGGGGGGGTTAGGTTGGGGGGGGTTTATAGGGGGTGGATATGTGTGTGTAAGTGTACACGGGTGTCACGGAAGGGTGGCGTGTGTGGATGGAGGGTATGGGTGGTAATGGGGGTCGCTTGGTAGTCGTTCTCGGTTGGGGTTTATTTGAGAGGGGTGGGGATAGGACTTGAAGGGGTTTGGGTTAGTTTGATGGGATGTTTGATGTGCGGAAAGTTTGTTTGGAAGGTAGAGTATGGAGACTTTCACGTTATTTAACGACTGATATATTTTCGGTATTCATGAATATTGTTTAATAGTGAGCCAGTGAAGGATTGAATAAGTGTTGGGTATGGTGTGATACTGAGTGTTGTGTTAATTTCAAGATGCAGTTTAAAGAAATAATTTTTTTTAACAAAATGCTAGTGTGGAAAATAAAAAATGAGGGAGGTGGGGAAAATACGGAAAAAAAATTGGAAAACGGAAAAAATATTTGGGGGACGTACGGTGGGTGTGAGATGGATAATTTTTAAATTTGTTTCGGTTCGGTGTTTTAAATTTGTTATGTTGTAAAGGAAAATTTAAAGGGATAAGGGCCCCTTCTTTCAATCCACCTTATTTATTTTCTCTTTCTTCGGGTTTGTTTATCTTTATAACTTTCTAGTTAGAGGACGCGCATCAAGAACTATCTTTATCTTGATTTTAGTAGATAAGAATTGTTTACATTAATAAAACTGACAGTTTTACTGCCGTGTTGGGATAAACTGTTACTGTTTAGAATACCAATCGGCCCCATTATTGCCCTATAGTGGAAATAAAACGAATTTACATCCCAGTGGGAGCACTGTAATACATTAATGGAAACCCTGATTAAAAATATCAACGTTTCTGACTTGAATGGAATTTACCAAGATAAATCAAATCGATTATTTAATTAATGTCTGAAAATTTGTTATAAACCGTTGTTTGTGTTTATAGATTGAGATTGAATAGTAAGCTGTGATGGCATTTGTTGAAACATAATATAAATCATTCCCATTTCGCTGCATGGTTGTCTTGAGGTTTCCGGATAATCATTCCCAGTTTATAGCTCTGAGGTTCGACGATAGGGCTGCGCTCACGTCCACGTTACTTTAATTGTTACCGATTGCTTTTACTACCTAAATTTTCTTTCAATTTCATACAGAGGGTTATTTCCGAGCGCTTACTTTTTCCTTGCCTTTTATTTAGATCACTGGATTCTTGTTGTAACTTAATTCAATGAAAGCTACCTACCTAAATTAAAATCTATCCATCCGGCTTTGACTTCGTTTTTGGGGATGAACTGCTAAATTAAACCCCAGCCTGCCTGTTACCATATTACAAGGGCTCACTATCGTCAGTAAAATGTAAAAGATTCCGTTGGTAAACTACAGAGGTTGAAGCTATTTTAAAAAATGCACCAATTATTTTTAACAGTAACATCTTTAAACTCTGTTTAACTCCAACATGCTTTGTACTATAAATTTGTTTCTATCAGTTTATACACTTAAAAACTCTGAGTTTAAACTAACTATTAAAGGAAAAATAAAGCATTTTTAAAACACGGTTCAAAATTTTATAATAAACACTGTGACTGCGATCGTGTTCAGTTTACCGGGGGAATGAGTGAGTGTATAAAAGTGTTTATGTTGCAACCACATAAACAGAACATAATACTTGCGTATCAAAAATAATCTGAGAGTGATGATTTTTTCCTAGACCAGTCTATTTATACGCCTGTCACGGATTTACTATAGGCATCACAAAACTTAACAAAATTTGGTCCCATGTATTGAACGGCCGACCGGTTTCTTATTCCGGATTACGGTGTGGTTCGGCGAATGTGTCAAAAAGCTCGCATATCATCATCAGAAGCATCTGAAAATTGCCATAAAAACCCGTCTGATTATCAATAAGATTAATTTCTCTTGGGGAAATCATTTCTCAAATAAAACTTTTCTTAAGGGAAATATAAGTCTCTAGACTAATGGAATATATATATTTGGGTCTAAATTTTATGTTTTGCTTTTTTTCAAACACGACATTATCTATAAAGTATGATTTTACTTTTATAATAAATGAGCTGAACTGAAACTACTCGCGTGTTTAAAAATTATTAGTAATCTTAATACAGAGTAGGTCTGCCAGACGATAGAACCGAATAGCACAAGAGAGAAAGAAAGGGGGTTTTAGATACCACAAAAACTGAAACCAATTATTGGTTTAGTTATTCTTGAATCATGTATATCCCACAGTTTTGCAAGTTTACAAGGGCATTACCCCCCCAACAGATGGATAGATAGATGCAGCTTTCCACTTCAACTATTTTGTACCCCAAAGTCATAACGTTGGACCGCACGAACCCAAAATTGTAACAAGATTCAAGACTCTATGAAATTTCTCATCAAGATTATCGCTCAGGACCGATGGAGAAGGAGAATAAAAATATTTATCGAAAAAGGCCATTACGAAGTCGTTAATAATATCTTACAAAACTACTAAAGAAGTTCATAACGTAGAAGGGGAAGTATTTTCTTTACTCTATTTATTTGGAAATTACTTTCATTCATTTTTAATTTCACTCCATCGTATTCACAAGTTAGGTAGTGCCTCCTACAACACACGCGTCCGCGTTAGCTTGAGTTGTTGAAGGTTTCATGTTACAAGTCAGTTCTTTTTCGAAATATCCTTTCAGATAGGCACACATGTAGATAGAAAATTACATGTCTCCCAATTACTGTAGTGCTTGCTACCACGCTGTGCCAATTATCCTTTATCGTTTTCTTAACAACCCAACAGTTAAATGTATCATGAATTATAATGTCTACCGTTAACTTCTGAGGTTAGTTAAATGATATTGGATATTAAATTCTAAATGGAAAAATTGTATGCGAACCTTGCTGATCACACGCCCTCTTTTCAAGTATGTTACTTATCAACTTGATAGCTCTTTCTTTCGGCACACGGTAATCAAAGGACTAAATTATGGGGGCATTTAAATGTGTTGTGGCCTTTTTGTATACAGCTGAATTGAAAACCCCAGTCTAAAACTCTTTTATATGGCAATTAGTGCCATCAACAGAATGATTTGGGAGGGGAGAAATTAGGAAAATATAAAGGTATTCGTAAGCATTACGAAGGGGTCACGGCTATGTAGACGCAGTGGTCATTTTGAATTTTATGGATTTTAACACCCTTAAAATAATGACATTTCAAAAAAGGAAATACTATTTAATAATTTGTTTAAATTTCCATTTGACAGCGGGGTGACTGGTCAAGAAAAAGCCATATAACACTAAATATTAGGGTGATTCAAAAAATTGAGTTGAAAAATTTTGGGGAAAACAGTTAATCTTTCAGTTAAGTAAATAAAGGATTCCTGTAAATTGCATGTTCTAAAATTTGTAATGTGAAGTAAATAAATATTTTTTGTGTGACTGTTTGTGTTTTCATTAGTTTTTCAACTTTTAAAAAATGTATTGAGGAGAAAAAACTTTGAAAAGGGTCCCTTGTTCTCAAAAATACTTCCCAAAAAATGGGGGACATAGCTGAAAGTTGTTAATGGACCAAATTTAACAGTCCATTGTGATGGTGTGATTTGACCAAAAAACCGCACCGTGTATAAAACACATTGTTAGGAAAACGATCATAAAACTATTTAAAAAAATTTTAAAAGCTAAAACCCCAACGTTATTACTTTATTTGTGAAAACTATTATAATTCATATTATAATAAATTTATGCACTACAGTTAGCGTCACATAATTAGTATAGCAATCTTTGGAAAATGTACTTGCTAAAAATACTTTGGGGATGTACATTAGTTAAGTAAATACATTTATTATTATTTAAAAGTATGTGTCAAAATAATAGGAAACCTTACATGTCCCGATTTATTAAAATGATCCTATGTAATATGATTTTTTTATTCATCAATGATTAGATATGAATTTGTATTATAAATTATAATTATTTTGGGATTTAATTTTATATATTGTATGACTGGTGTTGTGTAAGTATTTAAAAATATTGCCCGACGAAATTTTTCTCCCCTTTCAAAAGTTGACACAAATCAAAAAATTCGTCATCTTAGGGTTAGATGCTCTAGTCCAGGAAAGTTATATAGCCTCTCTTTTAACTTTTTGGAATTATTAGTTGAGTTTAATGTACTCTGTTAAAACGAAATTTATTATCATCCTTTAATTATATTTATTCTTAGTGGGTCTATCAGTTATGGGGGCTACAAAAAAGGACTATCATAGGAAATTTATACAGAGTAGTGCAAAGTTCATAGATAGATTTTTAGTTTGGGAAATAGTACACATAATTCAAAAATGGAGGACAGATTTATGATGTCTTTTTTGGACACCATATTATTTATTGAATGTAATGCTAGGCTTAAAAAATTCGAAACTTTCATACATTAATAGGAGTGATCAACGCAAAAATTATTAGCGTTCCAGTGTTTTTTCACAGGACATTTTTCATTGATTGTAGAACGGTACTTTGGGTATTGTTGCTAACCTTTACACCACTTACTAAGTTATGAATTGTTACATTAAAGCTTCCTGGTAAAATTCTTTTTTGCCTTTATGTATTGGTGCTGCGCCGTACTGATAGTACGAAAGAAAGAAAAAAGTCCAACGATTGTATATACCGCCTTAACAGACTATCATTCCCTGAGGGTCTGAATCACAAATATCCTTTTGGAGTTGCGAGAATAAATTATTTAATTTTTATAGAAATGCAGAGATATTTTAGATGTTTTTATGTGGACTAACAAAATACTCCTATTTTTTACTTTAGAAACCCGGATTATTAAGGGTGATATTAAGGTTCAAGGAGGAACCACTCTATATTACGTGTTTATTAAATGAAAGGGTTTTATATACTTTTTGTATAATAAATTTTACTAGGTTATAAAACTACTATACAACTAAGTGATGATAGCAAATAATATAAAGTATTGTTTAAATACAGCTGAAGTGTTGGAGTGTGACTAATAGAGGATTGTCATCTATGGACAGTTCTCAAGCTGCTGCTCTTACTTTATTTATTTATTTATTTATCTACGGTAACACCATTAGTAAATTTAATGTTAGTTTTTGGGGTCTTTGATGATCTAAACCCTCGAAAAATAGATTCAAAGGTGGGGCGGTTTCGTCTTTCGCTCCTAAAGAAAATGTCATTCTATTGGGACGGCTACAAAAGAGCGGGGAAACCAGGTGTGTGTATTGGCCTTGGCAGGTTGATAGCGTTGTTAAACCTTATAAAATATCAACCTACAACATAATCGTTATGTACTAAAGTAATATTCATAGATGTAACATTTGAATAACTACGTGTATTGGTAATAATCTAACTACTCGATGATATGACATAATATTAAATATGATCACACGATGATAATTTGCGTTTAAAAGTAGGAAAATACGTTAAACACTTGGGAATAACCCAATCTAGCCATAATTTCTATACTCCTAAGGATTATTAAATATAGCCAATGAAACAATTTTAACGTAGTTAAGATATTCCATAAAATAACAATTACGAAGTAGGATAATATTCAGTATCTGATCAACACAAACTGTGGGTATAAAGACTGTAAACACAATGACGCATCCCCAGGTGCCCTATTACCGATTGGATAATTACGTATGATGTTATGATTTTTCACGTGTAGACTTTTGGTTTTTTTAAATTTCCCTTTAATTTCCCTTTTTACTTTTTTTAAACATAATATACAAACCCCTCCCCCCATTATAAGGTAAATTTTAAAACCCACTTTTACTATTGACAAATATTTAATTAGGGTAATGAGCCCAAAAAAACTAAAATTTCCCGGACACTGGGACACTCTGTCTAAAGTTTATGAACATTCGTATTATTTTTAAGAGACGTTTATATTTTCCCCAAAGTTACAACGTTTTTTCAATTCGAAGTCTGTAAATAATCTGGATTTGGGCTTTTTATGTCAGACGAATCTGTTGTTAATATATGGATTGTTCCCTTTCTCCCAAATGCACCAGGTTGAAGAGAGGTAGTCTCAAGCCTTCCATTCCTTACACTAACCCTACATTGTTCTTAAAAACCAAAACTGCTCCTCCAGTCCAAATATAGAGACAGGGGGGTTCACTCCTAGAGTGTGCTACTTAGAGTCCAACGGAATGTGTGCCAATAAGTTATATCTCAACCCAGGAGGGATCTCTCTGGCTGGTTGTTATACCGTCCAGTTGAACCTACTACTAATTAGAAACGCAGTAGAGTAGGATGTCAATTAAATCTGGGATAACTATATGGGATTTCCAGGAAAGGGCACCCAAATTATTTGACTGCAAATGTGAAAAATTCTTGGTTGTGACTGGGTTAATACAAAAGTCTACTGTGGGGAGATGATGTTGGCGTTGGGTGGGGTTCGTTCCCTAAATTGTCTAATCGGTTCTTGAATGACTATGACATATGGGTGTGCAACCCTCATGCCTGCTTTGGACTGGAGAGGCTGTGGCCAGAGCTGACCTCCCCCTCTTTCAGAGGGGTATGGACTTGAATTAATGAGTGCCCTAAATTCTTCCTCATGAATATCAAGGCGCCCCTTTCACCCCCAATTTTTTACCTATTCAGAATATACTGCCACTCTCGAAGCAACGCAATGGTCGTTACCTGGACTTCTTGCAATTTATACAAACTTCTTTGTATTAAGGGAATAAACACAATTTAAAACCAATAAAGATTAAGATATCTGAGTGAAAATCTTGCCCAAATTATTCTCCCTCTCTTTTCGGAGGGAGGGATAGACGTTTCTTTGTCAATTTCTAATAAATCGGGTCAATCAAGGGCAAGTGGGAAATGATAAATAAAATGGCACGGTTTTATTGCAAAACCCTAATTTTAAAAAGGTCCGATAACGCTTGCCCAATAAGGATTATCATAGTAGGGCATTTGTTTAGGTTTGTAATATTTGTTACTCATACACTATCGATCAGAAAATAGACACAACGGAGTTTCTATATAAAATTCTGTGAAAATGGTTTAAAGGCTTGTTTGTAGTACGATAAGAGATAGTATTGAGTTGAATTATGCGGATAAACATAAAACACAGCAGCAAACTCGCCAGTTTTCATGGAGGAAAAAGTTTACGGTTAGTGTATTCTTTGTTTTGTTCAGTGTCGTTATCTGGTTGTGTTGTTAACATGTGTGAACAATCGCAATGGTAGCTGTTTATCATGATGGGACTAGTGTTATCATTTTAAAATGTTTTGTGGTTCATTTATAAGTAATTAAAAGAAATGGGAGGTTCAAGCAGAATAATTGGATTCCCTTAGTGAAAAATGTTTCTTACTTAGTAATGTGGTCCTTTAAAAGACCCGAAGAAGATTTTAAAGACAAGTTAATCTACCATGTCACCGATGGAGTTGACAACCTCCAATTTTCGTCGCGGACTTCGATGACACACTAACCAAACACACCTGTGAATGGCAAAAAAGACTGTTAAACTCCTTCCCAAATTCTTGTGCAAAAACAAGACGCTATCTTCAGTCCCCTTTCTCGACTGAAGTTAAGTAGAATTGTACGTGGAGTATCAAAACCGTTGTTGTTTTCAAACTGACGAGGGACCCCAAAAGGAAGAGCAGCAACTAGTAGGACGGATGGGTTGGTGAGAAATCATTGCTCATAAATTGTGGGGAGAGAAAGTGAACATGCGAGGATGTGTAACGTTTGTGTGGAATCAGGTGAACACCCCCCTCAAAGGGATGGATGTAGGGGAGCTTTTCTTTCTCGCCAGTCTCAATCAGAGGGCCGATCATCATAGATTCTAGCCGGCTCCCGGGGTGACCGTTTCATCAATTACCTGGTCAGAAGGGCTACGGAACAAGAGTTGTCGCGAATTTCGTATATATTTGATGAAGGTCGGATATAATGACTATTTGAAGCCATGGGGTGGGGGAAATTTACAATCAAAAACAAACGCGCGCTGCCCGTAGACGATGACTAGACATAATATATGCTGTTTTTGGAGACCAAAACTTGGGACTCAAAAACTGCGCTGATATGTTCCTAATGTGAAAAAACCAATACTAAAAGTTGGATTTCTTCTATGGTAATGATGAGATGAAGATGAGACCGGTAACCTCGAACATTACGATGGTCTTCTGTTGAAATGCGAGTCCACCGATAAAGATTAACGATTTGCTTCAGGTTAGTGTCAGAAATTTCGTAACGTTATTATATTTAATTGTTTGCCCTGTTGCAATTAATTATTGTTATAAGACTTACACTTTTCTGTGTTTCCAATATGTTATATAAGTTATTGTAAGATCGGGCTTTGTAAGTGAATACAATTAATAAGGTGACTAAATTATTACATCACTTATTTATATTTCTTATCTTGACACATTGTCTATTATAGCAAGACTGAAAAATGAGTAGAGGCTGTTATATATATATCTGTAAATATTTTTCTTTCATTAGTTTATTACATTATTTTATTTTTAGTTTACATCTTAATGTAAACATATTAAATATGAGCTGTCGTTTCCCTTCCAGCATTAAATTTTGCAATTTAAACAACAAGAATTTCCAGGACGATTGGGTTATAAAATTTAAACTTTGTTTCCGAAAAGGGCCTTTCTTAGTTTTGTTGTAGAGAAACATTGTTATTATGCAACAGCAAAAATTTTTTTATCCTTGAAACATTTATTTAAATATAATCTTTTATAAAAAATAAATTAGTAAATATGAATTAATAGGTTTTTTTTATATTTGTAAATACTCCGATTACAATGCGATACTTCTCCATCACTTTAATCTTCCCCAAAAGTGAATATGACGTCATATGATTCGGGTTTCTAGATTGAAAGAGATACCTTTTTATTTGTTTAGATAAATGTTGTTTTCTCTCCCTACGGGTTTTCTGGTATAGAAACCCGAATATCTAGCGTCAGCTATTTGATTATGACCTCTAGGTCATTAAACTTCATAGTTCGTTCGTAATTTGGGCTAAAGAGTTGATATTGTTCGCCGTGAGGTATAAAAAATTTAACAAGTAAAAATTTATAAATTAATGTAAAAATTGTGTTAATAACTTACATTATTCGGAAAAATTTTACATACACGTGTTAAAAATTTATCTTGTTATAATTTTAACATTGAGCTTTTAGGTTTTTACTATGGGATAAGAGGGCCGTAGTTACCACTTAAGAAAACCACTTAAAAGGTGACCTTATTTAACAGCTGAGTAGTTCATAATAATAATTACATATTTGCAAACCCCAAACATAAATTTCAATCAGGCTAGTATATTACTACCGTTTTCTTATTTATTCACCTGATCAACTGTTTGCACCATTACAATATAGGACAAGAATATACCAGTTTTTTGTAGAGTTTTATATGTCTCAGTGAAAACATCTGCATTTTACAGGTTTTAATACTAATAGCATAAACTAGGCCCAGTAATTAAATATAAGGAGTATATTGTGTTTTTAAAATTTTATCTTATTAAGTAACCAGTGTGGGGGTTATGAAAATATTGTTTAAATTTTATTTCTTATGTAAATATAATGTGAAATTATAATTTACCTAATATAGAATTGTCAAAAAAAACAGAAAAAATGTTTAGGCCCCCAATTTCTATATGAGTAAAAAGGGGGTTTTGCATTTTTTGAATTTTTGGGGTTTAGAGAGGACTAAGCCACATGAATTATAAAATTTTCAAATTATATATTGAACTTTTTGGAAATTTTTAAAAAAAGGTGCTCAATTTTTGGGTTTTCAGTAAATTTTGTGATAATTTTTACTTCCACTAATATTGAGAAATTTTCATCAAACAATTAAAATAAGATTTTTTGCTATATCTGGGAAATCAATTGTTTTTTGATTGCCTTAAGTGTACTGTTGTGTTTTGGGGTGTTTAGTGGTTTTTTTAAATAGTGGTTTTAAGGATAATACGTATTTTCTCGTACGATAGTTTCAGGGTTTTTATATTCTAGTATCACTATTGATTTTTTTATTAATAGGGTATTAAAGAAGTTATTTTATTAAAATAAAAACCCCCCAAATTTTTGGGATTCAATATAAAAGAAAAATTTATACCCACTTGTGTGTTTTACCGAAAGCTTTAGGTAGTAATTTGATCAGAGTATATATATATATATATATATTACTTATATATATATAGTTTATTTTTATTATATAAATATATATATATATAATATATATATTATTTAGAAATTTTTAAAATATTTCCATTATGTAATTAATTTTTGTATTTTATATATATATATATTATATTTATGTATTATGAATAATTTTTTCCTTTGTTGTGTTTGGGAATTTTTTCTTAAATTCATTAATTTCCCAAAACCTATGCAAACAAATACAAATAAAAATTTATTTTTAGGTTTTTGGGTTTTCTAAAATTATTTTAAAAAAGGGGACTAGGCCCTAGTAATAGTATAAAAATGTGTATTATTGCAATTTTACACGTACTCAAATTCGAACGGATTATCGGAAATTAAATATCAAACTTTATGGACTTTTATGATTGACAAATTTTGTATGTCATCTATTTTAAAAAAGGAGATATCTTTAAGTAGTTCAAGGTGAAAGTTAACTAAACAATTCATGGGCACTAATTTTTTGAGTTTTAATATACCACCACGCACGTATCATTATAGTATATATATAATTAGATATGATTATGGGGCTTCTTAGCCCACTTTTTGGAGCAAAAACGGAAATGCCAAAGAAATATTCAATTGTAAGATACTGTTTAAATTGGACAATATAAACGAATCGATAAAATCAAAAACACTAAATCTAGAACGACAAATTTTAATCGAAATCTATATCTTTTTTAGCTATTTGCTTCTAATTTCTTTAAAAGCTGTTTTTTTTAATGAAAACTCAAGTAATACTAAAATTTTTTTACTGAATTTTCTCGAATATCTTTCTTAATCTCGCCTTATTGATAAAACATTTCTCAGAAACAACAACAATGTAAAACAAATGGCATTTTGCAACCGGCATTTTGAAAAATTCCCATATTATATATTTATATCGTTCTTGAACCAAGAAATATGTGGTCAAAACTCTTTTGTTGTATCAATGACATTAAATGGGTCTATTAATTCTATGGGATTGTAATACATTTCCATATTTTTGTAGTAAAACGTTGTTAAAAAATTTCTAGTTACATCCTGATACATTTAAATTCTGAACAGTCCTCCGGGGGAAAATGTTTTAAAAAATTTTGTAAAATTTCAAATTTGGGAAATAATTTAAGAACCCCATTCAATTTTTCACTCTACTATTTTTTACATGAACTATCGAACTTTGTAAGGTATTTTTCTTGATCATTCTGTCTATCTGTTTAAAAACTAAAACAATAATGAACTTGGATTGAAAATATATCTTATAAAATATTTTGTGATATGCACGAAATAGTTGGTCGGTGCACCAGTTTTACCTTTTTGGTCACATACATTGCCCAAAATTGAAGAAAATTTAAAAATAATGTTTTGACTTTTTTATAATTTCATCAATCAACCGAAATTTTACGTATGTGGGTTTAGTAATCAAAATCATCGTAAACTCTTTAAATAAAAAACTCGTTAAAAAATTGTAATTTTTTCCATCAACGGGCATATCATTTCCCAGTTTTGATTTTCTAATATCGCATCATCATCTTTGATAGGGGAAAAGTTACATTTTCAAAATAATTCTAAGCACAAAATGGTGCTAAATCATCCGGACCGCCCCTTTTCAAATTGTCCATATTTAAAAGTTGATTCAATACTATATTTGAAAATACATCATCTTTTGGAATTTTAAGAAATGGTTCCCCTTTTAAAAAATTAGTACTTAATGACCTACAAAAATTTTGAATTTCTTCTATCAAAATTTGTTGTGTTTTCATTACTTCTACTTTAGAGAATTTAAAAATTTTGGTATAAAAAAATATATCATTAATCTCGCATCATTTGTTGCCAAGATATGCTTGACCATCTTGTTTTTGGTTAAAGTTCCTGAAAATAAATACTTTTGGAAAAGTTAGACGAGCAAATATAAATTATAATCCAAAATAATTAATTTAAACTCCGGTTTTTTCATTCGGTTTAGTTCCCAAGTTGTTGCTTAAATAAATTTGGGATAAACATTTTTAAAACTCTGCCTCTACCAATTTCACCTGAATACTTTTTGTATTTTCCCCCGCTTTTATAAGGGGATAACAATTTTAAAATTTATTTATGGAAATTTTTTAAAAAATCATGTATAAGAAAGGAAATATTTTTTTTTCACGCTTTTATGTAACGTTTTTTTATTAGATTAATAAAGCTTATTAAAATTTTAGTAAAAATAATGCGAATGATTAGGAGTCTTTTATACATGAATTCAACTTCATCAATTTTCAGGGTTGTCATCTGTTAAATTGGAGATTTAATATAAATTTGTGATAGATTAGTAAAACCGCTATATTTAATATTGTTTTTCCCAATCAAACTGATTCTTTTAAAAAATTTCTTCCAAAAAAAACCCCTGTGCTATATTTTTGATAAAGGCAAATAACCATACTAAATGTTCTTTCAATTTGATAATTTTTAAGTTTCTCTTTTTGAGGCTGTGATGATTTCTGAGGACGATTTTGATATTTTTTGAATGTTATACCAAAATTTTTTAATACTTTTTAATAGACAATTTCGCTTATATCTCTGGGCGTTAGTCATATTTTTTAGGAGATATAATCATCCCTCAGTGTCGTTTTTTTCAAATCTCTTTTGTGTAGAATTATAAAAGACAGTAAAGCACTGTATGTCCCGCCATTCTCAATTTTATTAAGAAAAAGTTTCAAATCAAGTTTTTATAAAAAAATTGGGCTTCTTTTTAGTGTTACATTTAGCATCATTTTCTTTGGGAAAATTCTCCTTTTAATCCATTAATGTTTTGCATAGTATTTTTTAATTTGTGTTTGCAGTCTTTTATCTTACACCCAATCATACTATATTGGAGCACACCATTTAAATTTAAAAGGGAAAAAATCTGAAACCCTTCTCGCTTCATCAGAAAAGTTTAATTTCTCTGAAGCGGAATTTCTCTAAAATATTCCCAAAAATTTTTGTGTAAGAGAATTTTAAGTTTTCTTTATTTTTTGAAATTTATCATCATATAAATCCCATGTGTATTTAAAACAAATTTCATTGAGCCCCAAATTTTCTCACAGTTTTTTGTCATTAGCTTTTATTCTAAACTAAAATTATCATAGATATAATGTCTAAATTTTTTTTTAAAAGTTGTTCATTAATTTCATCCCCCAACAATTTTTAGAGATTTTTTAAAATTTCTTGCTTCTAATTGTCGTTAGTCGTTATGTTATAAAACTCTTTAACATGTGGGGTTTGATGGTTCTCATATAAATTTTGATTCAGATTCATCAAACATTTTATTGTGATCATCTTACTTGCTTTTTACACGATTATTATTCAAACGGGAAAAATTCATTTTTAATAAACACCGATAATTTTCTTCTTCACCCCTTTAAAATCTAAGGCCTTCTTTAACAATAGGAATATTTAAATCGGCAATATCGATATTTTTCTGATAATTTTTAAGTTTTTGAAATGTACTTTTTTAACAATAATACAATCATGTTGTGTCGAAATACCAGGTTTTACTCCACCAATTTGTTTTTTTGTTTTTTTTTTTTTTAAATTAGCCCCAAAACTAAACCCATAATTCTTTTAAAAACTAAGATTACAATTTTAGTAATTTAAATATGCTTTTTCGTTATGGGAAATCATTAATTTTTGTGAAATCACTTTTCTGCACCATTCATTAAAAAAATCATTGCTAATTCGTTCATCAAAATATTCCATGTAGTTCTTATGTTAGAAAAATGTGCAATTTTTTTTCATATTCTGCATAAAATCCGTCATATGGATTACATCTATAACACCCGAATCTGGAAGGTTTTGTAATGAAATTTTCTAATCTTGTTATCTATTTCATTTATCTCAAATTATCAAAATTTCAAACTAGTAACTTTATTTCGAATATTTTCATCTATATTTTTAAAGGAAACAGGATTTTTCCGGACATTTGCCATCGTTAAGTGAAACAAGGGAAAACAGACTAAGACACTAGTTCGAGATCTGCAATCTGATCTCTTCTTCAGGTTTAAAGAACTAACCTAATAATTTTTACAATACTAGGTTTTAAAAGTAACAAATTTCTTTCTAAAGCGTTGTGGGCACGCATGAGTCAGGAAAATCACATATCCTACATGTTGTATGTCAACTTCTCTAACACTAATGACATGCAACTTAATAAAAAAAACTATCTATACAAAACACTGAAATCATTAAACTAATAAACTTACGGGAATACAGGTCAAACATTTATGGCTTCAATCGTCTACTTCATACCATTCTACGACTGACCAAGGAGGGGGTAGCCAATGGTAATTCGTGACTCGCCGGCTATACCAAGATGGCGGAAATACTAGGGAAGGGGAACCGGAATGGGCCATTTCGTTATTATTGGTTTCATGCGAGATGAACTTCTTAAATAACCAATATTGTGACTCCGCATTGGTTTTTTTGCAAAATATCCGATCCGTTTGATACTTTTTTGTTATTCTCTTTAGGTCATTTTTTAGAATCGTGGCAAATCCAAAAGCGGATTAAATCTCTACTGATGGATTGACTGATTGGTTGGTCTGCCAATTTAATGTATGTTTCCTCAATTGTTATGTCCTTTTGAAGAAATGTGGGTTCCCGATGTATTATGTGGGCTGTTTCATCCCAATTCATATGGGATGGTCTTCGGACCCAAACAATGCGTGTTGCAATTTTTGACTTTTCTGTGAAACCCTTTCTCGTGTTTTCTTTGTGTTCTTTCTGATCCCTTATGTTTAGTGGGTCTTTTTGGTCTCGCTATGTATTCCCTATTGGCCGACTACATTTTTTATACCTGTAAACACAGTTTTTGGAATCCTGTGTGCTCATTTTTTGGTTTTTGTTTTTACTCGAAGGACCTTTTGTCCTAAGAGTGTGTGTGTGTTTTAAACGCCGGGGTTCTAATGTTTGGTACTTCTCTACCTATTCTTCTAATTTTCTCCGATAATCCACGGCACATAAGGGAATTGAACATAAAAACGCCAATAATTTAATCTACAATTCTGTTTATTCTGACTCAGGACATGATTCTTCTGGTTCGTTTTGCACTTATTTACATTACTAATTGAGGGTATCCATTGCTTCTGAGATACCGATTCAATTTTCTTAAATTCATTCTTTTAAGTCCATCTTTATCTGAGCACAAGCTCCTTTAGCTCTATCAAACAACGAGTCAGGCTACTCCTTCTTTGAACAGATTTTTGATGGTTGGATTGTATAATTTAGACATATTTTCCTGTGTGTGTTATTCTTTCAAAAAAAAACAGTTGTTCTTAAGGACCATATAACCCATACATAACCCCATCTCCACCCCCCGCATTCGCAACACCAAAAACCACTCCTCCACCCATCCATACCCCATCCACGACACTCACCCACCCTACCCCTCCAACAACATCAAACCACAGCATAACACAGACATCACCTCATCCATCCACCATCCCCTTCTACATAACCTCACCCTCACACCTAGCCCCATCCCGCCACCATCACACCTAACCAAACATCCCTATCTTCTTAAATACACACACATCCAAACAAGGGAAAGCTTGTTTTGGGATTCCACTTCCATTGTGAGGCGGATGGAAGGGAGTAAATACTATTAATGTGATTCACAAAAAAATTATTTTAATTCAATGTCTCCATGAGAATAAAATAACAAAGGTATCATTCCACATTACCCTCACCAAATCTTCGGTTTTGAACTGAGCTGAAGCCAAAGCTTTTCGCTCGAATTACCTCCATAAAGGATATTGGCCGTAAAAAAGGAGAACAGTGGAGAACCCATTGCCATCCCCTCATCTTGACGGTTAAATTTTACCCTCTAACTCAAATAATTGCAATTGATTGCATAGTTCTAACAGTTCCATAATTACTGGCACGGGAAATGTTTTAGTTCTATCCTTTAATGTTTGGTCTTCTCTTGAGTACGGGAGTTTAATAATTCACGTGAGTTTCTGGAACTGGGTACATTTGTAAATAGACTTTTCGACATCAAAACTTACCAGTTTGTTCAGTTTCAGTCAACTGTAGGGATTTTGAACTTCTCTACGAAATCCCTCTGGAATTTTTGATGAGAATATGAAAGAGTCAGTATTTTCCTACCCAATGGTGTTAAGATGTCCCATGAGGAACTTTAGACAATTCCACTGCAAGGTGAATCTCACGAGAACACTAATGATGGGCCGGAGAGGGATGGTAGGTTTGCTGGATTTTTTGGGGCAAGGCCATACATATGGAGGGATTTTTGGTTTGGTGAGGATGTTGATTTGAGATCTATATGTTTCTGAAAAAAAAGTCTTTATGTTTCTTTTAAGGTGTTTTGCTACTTTGCGTTCAAATGAATCAGTAGGGTCTTTATTTTAAATCTTGTATATTTGCCCAGTATTTAAAGTTTCCGCTATCTTTTCTTTCAGACGCTATGAGTCAAGTACCAACAGTAGCGTTTGCCTTTGTCGGCAGGTAAGATTTTTGACCGCGTCCCTCTCCACATGTCATCTTTCACACAAGGATTCGACCTGGCCCTTTTTCTCCCTCTATTGTCAACATTGGGTTTTTGTGGGAGGAATTTTTTCTGAGTAAAAGACTGGCCTCGCAGCGGAAGCGGTCACCCTGTTCCTGCAGGTAAATGTGAAACAGCCGACTCAATTTCCCAGCTACGAAATCCGTGCCTTTACCGCTTTTTGATGCCACAGAAAAAAGTTTAAAACCCCCTTGGATAATACTGATTTTTCCGCTTCATTCAGGATTTTCGAGTACGAGATTGATTACGTTTTTAGTATTTGCATCCGTATTCACGTTGCCATCCTTAGGCAAATCACCATTTCTTAGGCCTAATTTTTTCCAGTTTGGAGATTTTTTTTTTTTCTAAGATACTGTTTTCAGAAATTTTTATACATCTATTTTGGTGCTTCTTTCGAGAATGTTGTTTGAAATTTCTGTTACCGATTCAGTGTTTTTGAATTCAGTTTTTTTACACTTCAAATACTATTTTGGAGGAGGTATTTTTCACGATGATGATATGCAATTCTTTCTTTAAGTCAAGCATTTAGAAGCAGTAGGACAAAATTTAACTGGCTTTCCTACTATGATAAAGGAGTTTCTTAGAGTTAAACCTTTATACGGCATAAGGTCTTCAACCTTACATTTATGCAAGAATGTTAAATGATTAATGTGTTTAGTTAATTTAAGATGCATGCTCTCAAGGTCTTTGATTTGTATACTCGTTCGGAGTCCGTACCGAGAATCAATTCTTTGTTTTGAAGGTTATTTTTGGACGATGGAAGGATTGTGATGGAAACAGGATTTTTCCGGACATTTGCCCATCGTTAAGTTGGAAAACAAGAAAAACAGTAACACTACGTTTCGTGATCTGCAATCTGTTCTCTTATCTCAGGTAAAGAACTAACCTAATACTTAATTTCAAAACTAAGGTTATTAATATAAACAAATCTTACTAATGCGTTTTGGCACGCCCTGAGACAGGAATCACATCCTACATGTTGTATGTCAACTTCATAAACACTAAAGACATGCACTTTAATAAAAAAAAAAATCTATACAAAACACTAATCATAAACTAAACTACGGAATACAGGTCACAAAATGTCTTCACTCGTCTACTAACCATCTACGAACTGACCTCAGCGGGGAAGCCAATGGTAATCGTGACGGACGGCTAAACAAAGATGGAGGAAAAAATACAAGGGAAGGGGAATCAGGTATGGGCCCTTTCGTTATTATTGGTTCATGCGAGATGAACTTCTTAAAACCATATTGTGACTCCGGCATTGGTTTATATGCAAATATATCCGATCCGTTAGATATTTTGTTATTTCTCTTTAGTTTCAGTTTTTTAGCATTGGCAACCTCAAAGCGGCCTTAATCTTACTGATGGTTGACTGATTGTTTGGGTCTGCAATTTTATGTATGTTGTCTCATGTAATTTCCTTTGGAAGAAATGGTGGTTCCCGCGATGTATTATGTGGGCTTCATCCCAATTCATAGGATGGTCTTCCGGACCAACCTAATGGTGTGCAAATTTTGGACTTTTCTGTGAATCCTTTCTAGTGTTTTCTTTTTTGTGTTCTTTTATCCTTATGTTTAGTGGTCCTTTTTGTTTCCTCGCGACTGTATTCCCTATTGCAGCTACATTTGATACTGTTAACACCAGTTTTTGGCAATCCTGTGCTGCCATTTTTTTGGTTATGTTTTTACGAGACCCTTTGTGTCCTAAGAGTGTTGTGTGTTTTAAACGCTGGATCTAAGGTTGTACTTTATACCTACTCTTAAGGACAACTGTTTTTCGAAAGATAACACACCACCAGGTAATCATTTAAAATTATCAATTCCAACCATCAAAAATACTGTCAAAAAGAAGGAGTCAGCCTACTCGTTGTTTTGATAGAGCACAAAGATCTTGAGCTCAGATAAAGGATGGTCTAAAAGAAGAATTTAAGAAAATTGACTCGGATATCAGAAAGCAATGGTTACCCTCAATTAGTAATTAATAAGTGCAAACGAAAACCCAGAGAATCTAGATTCCCTGAGGCCAGAAAAACAGAATTGCGTTAAATTTGCGTTTTTGTCAATTTCCCCCTTTTTTATGTGGGGTTATCGGAGGAAAAATTTGAAGAGTAGGATAGAAAGTACAAACTTAGAACCGAGTTTTAAAACACCACAACACTCTTAGGACAAAGTTCTCGGAAAGAAATACAAACCAAAAAATGGCAACACAGGATTCCAAAACAAAACTGTGTTTACCAGTATAACTATGTAGCTGCAATAGGGAAAATACATAGGCGAGACAAAAAAGCCACTAAACATTTAAAGGATAAAAGAACACAAGAAAGAAACACGAGAATGGGTTTAACAGAATAGTCAATCTCAAAAATTTGTCACCCCTCCATTGTTGGTCCGATGACCATCATATGAATTTGGGGATGAGCTCCCACATAATACTTCGGGAACACCATTTCTGTCAAAAGGGAAAATTTAAATTTTGAGGCAACATACATTAACATTGGGCCCAGACACAACCATTCAGTTAACCATCAGTAGAGGATTAGGCCGCTTTGGGTTGCCATTTCTAAAAATGAACTAAAGAGAATAAACAAATGTATCAAACGGATCGGATAGTTGCAATAAACCAAATGCGGAAAGGTCTACAATATGGTTTTTAAGAAGTTCATCTCGCATGAAACCAATAATTTAACGAAAAGGGTCCCATTTCCTGTTCCCTTCCCTTGTTAATTTCCGCCATTTGTTTTAGCCGGCCGTCACGATACCATGGGCTACCACCTATGGTCAGTCGTAGATAGGTTATGTAGACGATTGGTGAAGACATATTTGGTGACATGTATTCCCCGTTAGTTTAGTTTAATGATTAGTGTTTTGTATAGGTTTTTTTTTATTTAAAAGTGCATGTTCTTTCAGTGGTGTGAGTGAAGGTGACATACATACCATGTAGGTTTTTGGTGATTCCTGACTCAAGGAGTGCCACAACGCTATAGTAAGATTTGTTTATTTTAACCATCAGGTTTGTATATTATGGTATTTAGGTTAGTTCGTTAAAAAACCTGAAAGAAGAGCTCAGATTGCAAGATCTCGCGATAAAACGTAGTGTTACTGTTTACTTGTTTCTACTGAACGATGGCCCAAATGTCCGGAAAATCCTGTTTTCCCTTTCAAACAACCTTCCATCGTCAAAAATAACCTTCAAACAAAGTTATTTTTTTTATTTTTGTCATAGATTATTGTGTTTCCAAACACATCAAAAATATATTGCAGGATCCCATCTTTTACCTATGTAATTATTTTGTTGATAACTTCTTTAAAATCATCAGTCCGTTCATTCAAAACAAAAACACATAAATGACCAACAAATTGGCGGGAATTTTACAGTTTTAATCTTATAGTCATCTGTAGTACTACGTTTGATTTTTTCAAATATATAACCTATTCTTTCGATTGGTTTGTTCTCCCTAAATTTCTTTTCCCAATATGAATCAGAATTCTTAAAATACTATTCTGATTCATTTTTTGATATACAAATTCCAATGCATTTCCACGTCCCATATTCGAGTCTATAAATCTACAAATTCCACATTCAAATTTTTTTAACCTCTTCAGGTAATGTATCAACGCATAGAAATTCTTCTAAATTTTTTTATGTTTTTGCATATTTCGTACTTTCTCTCCGAATTTGATAATGGTTTTTGATTTTGTTTGTAATGTATGATTTCAGCAATTTAAAAGTCTTTTCGTCGAATCCCAAACACTCGTAACATCTTCCAAACTCATTTATCTAACCCAAACTTTAAAAATATTTCTAAAGTATGAATACACCTTTTTTTACAAAATTGGAGCTGCTGTTCTAACACTATGGCCAACAATGTTTATAACTCAAACTGGAATATTGCTCTCCCATATAATCTAATAAATCTTTCAAAAATAAGTTTTTCTTTTGTTTTGCGAGTGTATTGTATTGTCAAGTTTGTTATAAAATATTTTATCTTCACCATTTTTTAGGTGATCTATTTTTAAATTGAATACCAACTGGTATTTTCTTTTTAAAAGGGCAGATTTTTATTTTTTCTTTCTGATTTGTACGAAAACTTACGTTCCACCGATTTGTTTTTTCCTTTTTCTATAGTAACATTTCAATTTCTCTTTAATTGCCTTTCTAGTTTTCTCTTCAAAAAACATGCTCCAGCTGTTGGAATTGCGACAAATCTTCACACCTAAACTAGCATATTTTGATAACAATCGATCCATTGGCCGTATATTTGTAAATTTTTATCTGCCCCAATATGGCCTAGAAATTTGTGTCTCTATTGTTTGTGCAACTATAATTTCTTGTTTTCCATTGCAGCCCTTTTATTAATTTTTAAATTCACACCAGGATTTTTCTCCTTCTTTTTGTTTTGGTTCAAGCTTTGTGGTCTGGTTTCCTAGATATGATAGCCTTGGTACGTAGTAATTCCCGAAAAGGTAAATTGTTAATAAAGTCATTTTTTAAAAAAACTCCACTTACCTAATTTTGGAAAAACTTCTTTCAGGCAAGATTCGTTTTACATATTGAATTACATTCAGGTGTTTCCCCAAATCAATTCATCAATTTTGTTCCCAAAATTAACTCTTTAATGACTTTTCTTTATTTTTTAATTGTTATTTCCCAGCCCTTTGTCTTGAGCTCAATAAATATAAATTAATAACTAATACATCAAGTTTTGTCCCAAAAAAATCGATATTATCTTATTTATCACTGTATTTTCTTTACACCAGATCCTTCGATTCGTTTTTTACCAAATTTGGGTTTTAAATTTAAAAATTTCATATATTTTTAACCTATAATTGACTTTTTAGGGGGGGGTAGGGATTTTTAGTTGATGTAACATTATTTTTGTAAATTGACTCATATTTCACATTTTAAAATTTCTAGGATACAATTTTGCAAATCTTCTTCAGAATATTATTAATCATCTTTTGGAATATCAATTGCCTTGTTAATAATCTCGACAATCCTTTGAGTATCTTCATACGTTTTTTTAATAATAATTATATTCATGGTTGGTATAAAATTCACTGATAAATTTCCAATTATAAAAATTTTCTTCTTTTCTATCTCAATACAAACGGAAATTTTATCTTCCTTTGCTTAGGAAGACATTTTTTTAAACCCAAATTTTCCACCATTTATTATATGCGTTGTTCCAGGGACTTATTGGCTCAAATATAGTAGATTCATCAATGATACGAGGTGCAAATGGTTGTTGAACGACGGTAATTTTTTAAATTCCAATACTCTTCAGATCTTAGAATCAAAATAATCCGCAAATTTTCGTGCAACTGGAACCAAATTTCATCAAATTTTTGACTATCACTTAAAACAAATTTTTTAATTTTCCCTCTTCTTAACATTTTTTTATTGCTGAAGGTTTTAAAGATTAATTAATTTTTCTTGAATATATTCTTGTCCTTTTTCCATCAATTCTATTCTGTTCTTTAAAATTTCTTTGAATTAGTTTATTTTCGATTTGATACCAAGTTTTGTTTGCTACGTCAGGAGTTCACGTTTCGCACATTTATTTTTAGACACATTTGATAAGTGAAACGTGAAACGTAAAAAACGTAGTACGTGAAACATGAACGTGCAACTAACCAAGAGATTTGTGGTTTTTTCTGTTAAAAATTTCATAATGTAAATAAAAATTAAAAATAAAAATTTTGTAACGAATATTTTCTTCCTGTATATCCAGAGGAACCATCATTTATATTAGAAAAGTAGTCTAATATTTTCCTTGTTAGGTTTCACATAAGTTAGATTGATTGTAAAAAATCCTATTCTTTCTTTCCTAAGTGTCTTCGCTTAAGTTCGTTTATAGTGATACTAAACCCTCATATCAGGATTCAAACATATTTATTGGGGTAAATTTTTCGAAGTATAGTGGATTATTTTGTTTAAAAAACACATACATATTCAAATTGTTTCTTGAACTTGTTTATCAAACCCTTTGTAAAAAGCAATTGAGAAAGTACATACAATGGAGATATTTTTTTGCCCCAAGTCATTAACGAAACTATTCTATAAAATAACGTTCTTGATTTTCTAAAATACATTCAATGTAAATGATTTAGAGGATGTGGTTTACATTCGCTTTAGTGAAAAAACTATATTTCCCTCGAAAAAAATTATAAAATTGTGATACCCCTTTTTTTTCCTTTTAAGGTGTTTCTCAAGATTTTCCCAAATCTTTCTTGCAATCCCCATAAGGAGTCTTTGTTCCAAAAGATTTACTAAAATCATAATAAATTTGAATTAATGAATCTATTGTAGATTAAATCTTAATAATAACCCCCCCCCCCACCCCCCCCCCCCCCCACCCCCCCCCCCCCCCACCCCCCCCCCCCCCCACCCCCCCCCCCCCCCACCCCCCCCCCCCCCCACCCCCCCCAAAGCAAAACGGCACAGTCTAACAAAAGTGGGGAGTGCTGCTCCGTCAATGCTGGAAGTACACAATTTTTGTCTGAGATGTAAAGGCATACATCCTCTCTATACACAGCTGCGGCAACTCTTCTTGAAGGAAATGCAAATACAACTCAGCAAAATTTTAGGCGTCCAGGTAATATGAAAAAAGTGTCCAATCAGGCCACGAGTTGTGCAACAAGGCCACACCAGACATTGAACTGGCTAAATCGGTGTTGAAAAGCGTTCTGTTCCACCTACCTACATGTGGATTTTTCTTTCTGCCCATGAGTGTTCAATTGTGCAAGTTATTGACGCCGAACAGACCGTCCCGAGTGAATTGTGCCTTCATCCGTAAACAAAATACGCTTGTGGAGTTGATGTTATTAATATTCAAAAGTTGCAAAACTCCAAAGCGAAGCGGACTCAATACCCCTAGCTGTAGATGTTGAACCTTATTGTCTCTCTATGAGAAACGTGACTAAAATTTGCTTTAGATTAAGGTGACCTCCGAAGTGACTGCGAAACTCCGTATCCGCCTAGAAATACGGTCCGGTGTACTTACACCTGGAACTGCGATGAACAGCAATTAATAACAATAACACCATTCAAAGTTGGACATGCTCCGTTCATGAATTGGTGTTCTAGTACTATGGAGTAGTGATTCCTGTTTCCCCCTCGAAGAGTAACGAAAAGTTTACCTGAAATTGTTTGTATGGTATCTGGAATCCTCCTAACTTAGGGTAACGTAGGATGTCATATTCTTCTTACAGCAGCTCTAGCATTAACCATTTACAGTAACCCAAACTAAAAAACCATATCAAGCGTATGTCCTCTACATTGTTAAATAAAGATAAGGCATTTTTTATTTTCCTCGCTTGAATACACTAACAATCGTATTATTAACTCACAGAAAAATTGCATTTAATAACACGATTCTCAAACAGAAACCCGCGATCTCCCTGCTGTAGCTTGCAAGAACACCACTAATACACCAGTTCTCTAACGTAACAGGTACAGAATACCAATTGTTATGATCAGCTCGTTATTTCGTGCGTTAGCCAACTTAGAAATTACAATAAAATCAAAAAACCTGAATTTCGAATGAGATTCTAGATAAACAATAAATGGGAAAGATGTTTTGCTTCATTATATCATATTCGACACATTTTGAATGTAAAATTTTTTTATTTAAAAAAAAAAAACCAAGACGTAAATAAAACCATGATATCTCTCATCTTTATTTATCAAACAAATTTATTTTACAGTTAATCATTGATTTTCTTCAATTTATCTCATCATTAAGGGAACAAACATTTTGTTTTTGTTTTATTTTAACTAAATACCGTACGGTATTTCTTTACAGCTAGTAATATATTATACTGAATAAAATCGATTTTTTGGTACTTATTTCTGTTTTATTTTTAGACTTTGATTATATCAATTTTCTCAGAAAATTAAATTCTCTACAATTAATGTTTGTTGATTTTATGTATTTATTACCAATTTAACAAAGTTATTGTACATCAAACTTAAAAAAAAACATTGTTTCGTGCCCCAATTTATTGCATTTAACCCTGAATCCTTCAAAAACTACTACAGGTACCAGTTCTGAAACCTATTTTATTAGCTTTATCAGGTAAAAATACATAAAATCCACGATATTTCTTACTTAATTAACCTTTCCAAAAGTTCAGTATGGCTTTATTTTACTCTTTACCCAGGAATTCAGGCGAAATCTTTCGCTAGCTGTAACTCGCTAACGAAGCGTTTTCGGACCTATGTTTATATAACATTTTTTTCATTATTTTTACTAGTACAATGTGCTGTAGAAGTGGGGGAGAACTTCATGAATCACCCTGTATATCAAAAAGGTTATCAAGTACTTCTTTGACAACCAAAAGCTAATCCGTCTTACCTCATATGCCACGTGTCCAGTACTTGTATGTTACTTTGGGGATATGGAAGAGAGAATGCAGCTAGTTATAGCTGATAGTCAGTCATAATGAAACTAATGATCTATATCTTTTTGTGCAAACACTGTCCGTCTGAATGCTGTTTTAGTTTTTTATTTTGATATCAGAAACCAGTAAAGATATAAAATTACTGAAATAAAAAAAAAGATTCATGCAATCTCAATCAAAAATAACATATTTATATATTATTTTTTAAATATATTTAAAGAAAGAAGACAGTTAAAGTTTTAAAGCGTAATATCGGTAAAATACCAGTACTAAAACACTTTTTAATGAATTTTTAAATTTTAAAAATTTATTACTTACAAACATTATGACATCTAAACAGTAAAAAAGTCATTGAGTAAAAAAAAGTTACAAGTAAAGCTTTTAAACGGTTGTAATGTACATCTAATGAAATCTGTAAACAATAATATATTTCGATAAAGCAATGATTGGTAAACAATAAACTCATAAAAATGCTTTATCTTGTTGACACAAATTAGTATACATACAGTTAGTCGGCCTTTTGCATTTTTATTGCATACTCTTTTTTGTCACCTAAGGGAAAGGTTTTATCCCACTAAAGTGAGAATTCCCTCGAGAGTAGCCTAAGAAGAAACTTTCTCTCGTGATAGTCACACAAAGGTCTTCGTCAAAGATTTTTATAAATATTATTTGGTTCTTCTAAATTCTGAATTTATTGAAATAACATTAACTTAAAAATGCCCTTATAAACATTTTAAATCTTTATAATGTTCTCCGCAAATGAAAAACAGCTGACTCGTTGAAATAAATTTCACAAATGTTCCTGTTTAGTAAATTCCAAACTTTTGAAAAAATATATATACAGCTTTTTTCAAGGTGGAGAGAATTTATTTTAAAACAAAAGTTTCAAAATTTAAATTCTCTGTGTCATGGCACACAAAAATATAAGAAATTATATATAATTGTCCTTAGCGACCAGAAATAAGTTTTGTACTCAATTAAATAATTTAAATAGAGTGATTTTCAAATTAAAACGTCTTGAAGATCCATATAAAATCAGTTTGTTTTATATTATAATTATAAGCGAATCAAGCAACTTCGAGCGTGGCTGCTGCTTGGATAAATTGATTGCTGAGGGTTCCTGTACTTTACAAACAATCTGCCTGCCTGTCATTGGTAGAAGGTCACCTCCAAGCCGTTGGTCCACAGGATGAGTTTTAAAGATAGTTTATTAGTCCTAACTTTTGAGCCGGTTCTAAGACTTGAGCCCAGTTCTCCCCGGCTCATGTTGTGTATTTATATAGTATTGTAAGTGGTTGTTCGTTTGTGGCTGCAGCAGGGCACTGACTGTGCTGTTTTGAGAGCGCTCTGCACATCCTCTTCAGATTGGCAAGGAACTTATAAATTCTTACATGTTGGTAGTGTGTAAACGTGTAATACAATTTTTGATTTTTTAAATTATATTTTGTTAATTTCTTTTTTTTTAATTTTACCACTAACATTCTGACTTAAGTTGGCTGTTTCGCACTGACAAGGTCCAGGAGGGGAGCTCTTGCCTCCTGACTGCTCTCCTCATCATGGGTGGTCGCAAGGCAGTTTCCAGGGTTTTTCCTGCTCTGCTGAAAAGCTGGCCTCCATGATGAGCTGAACACCCCTAGTCAACAACAGTGACACCCTGCTAATGGTATTTATTTATTTGTTGGTTTATTTATTTTGTTATTGTTGCCAGTTTATTATAGGTTTATATTTCGTTATTTGGTTTTTAAGTTTAGTTAAAAATGCTACTTAGTTTTATTCCTTGGTTTCATTAGGAAGCCCGCCCTTAGCCGAAGGATACCGGGTGGAATTGGCAGTTCTCGTTTTAAATTATGACTTTTCCTATTTTTTTTATCCAGGTGCACCTGAGAACACGTGACTGAAAATACTATGTTGATGGTAGTGTTGAGTTTGTTTTTATTTTGTTTGGCCAATATTGTTATCTTGATAGAAAGGGTTTTTTTTTCTCTACTCCGTGTTGGTGACATCAAGATTAGTAGTAAATGATTCTATCCACGGTGTGTTTTTTTCCTTCTAGGTTTAATTCTGATCCGCCATCCCATTCGCCACCATCCCGGCTCGCTTCCTATTTGTCTATTGGGTGTGGAAACGGAGTTGTGCGGTTACAACTTTGCCTGGTAAAATAATATTCGTTAAAGTTTGACGTTGTTTCTAATTTTCACTGTTTGGAGTGTAGCTCAGATAGACAGGCAAAAGATAAAATATTTATCCAGTCCTCTGGGTGATAGGGAAATATTAGTAATGATCTGCACATGGCAATGCATGAAAGTATTACCCAATACATGTAATATGGTTTTTTTATTGCCAAATTCGGACAAAAATCTTTAATATAAGTACATTATACGTAGGAATCGGTAAAAAGCCGTCTGTTGTTAAATCCCTCTGAGTTATTCTTATAAGAACAATTTTAAAATTCACTCACATTACGCTGTTATTTTTTATCGTAACGTTTTGAGGGGTCTCATTTTAAAATTGATATTGAATCCAACCCCTTTGACTGTTTTTTTGAATTGTATACTTTTGAATATTGAAATGATTGTGTGCACATTCTTGAGATCTATTTCGGGTTAAGATACAAAAATATAAAAACTAAAAAGATTTTTGATACGTATTAGTTGTGAATATTTATTTATTAGTTATTTAAAATAGTGCAAATAAATATAATAATAAATAGTTCAAATATATAAATAGTTTACCTTCCATAGTTCAATTAGTAAAAATAAGGTCGTTATGTGTATTAATTTTTTTAAGAGCCACCAATACATCCGGCTGTTAAAAGAAACACTCAGGTTATCATGATAAAAATCATTGATTTCTATTTGGGGTTAATAATCAGTGACGATATAAATATGAGACTCATGATTTGATTGAGTTGAATAGTATACTTATATAATATACACTTCAAATGTTGCAAACTTACTACATAACTGCCTAGCATAGCAACAACATGTAAACATTCTAAGTAATGCATTCCTTGTAGAATAGTTAACAAAGAAATTTCTTTACTTCATCCGTAGAGTGTATGTGTTAATAGTGACGGAGTAGGCGGTAAACATTTAAAAATGATAGTGTTCAGGCGTAAACAAACGGGTAACGTAGAGAAAGAGAGAGAGAGAGAAAGAGAGAGAGAGAGAGAGAGAAAGAGAGAGACCTGCTTGTATGCATTTGCTTAGGTTCTATAAATACACTCAGATGATTATATATCTCGTCAGAACATTGTACTGTTTGCTATCATTTTAAAAGATCATTTGGTTACTAATTTTAACTATTTCGTTTTATAAATAATATGTGTTACTAAAATTTTCATTTAAAGTGGAGACTTATTAAATAAGATTTCTAATGGTTACAATTTAGTATTTATAGATACAACCAGAAGTATCAAAAACACATTATAAGAATAGACCTGCTACTATTTTACATTGATTTTAGAAAGACACTCTGAAGATTAGATAGTGTGTTTGTACTGTTTGCTCTGAAATTAAAGTTAAAATTGGTTTCAAATATAGACTATTACAATTGTTTTGTTCCATAAACATTAATCATTAAAAGTTACATCGCATTAGCTTGTTATTTTAAACCCAATTTATTATTTCACAATCAAAAAGGTGGGGAGTTATAAAACATTTATTTAAATTTGGACCAAATTTCCTACCTAAACAAGGTAGGAGTATTCTACAATACGTGCCGCTTTAAATCTTTGCTAAATTGGCATGAAAAATTTCAAGTCTATAGTTAATTTTATTAGAGTATATGTGTTGCATGTGACGTGTTACAATGCCATATGATGTACACAGTTTAATTATGAATTATTTAAAACTGCAAATCTCTTAGGCAATCTGCTTTCCTGCAAATCCAATATATACATGCACTGTGTTCGAATTTGATGTTACCTATATAGAATTAATCTCTGTGCAAAATTTCCATTCTGTTTTTAAATTCGTTCTAGTTAAGCCTATCATGTGAACAGAAACACAGACATGAACAATTATCCAGCCCAACGATTGGCTGTGCTGATGTTTAGCCAAAAGTTTAATATGAGGTTTGTTTCCCTCTTGACGAGAAAGATTTTGAGGATGACGGATCGAAATTATATATATCATGGGGTCATTAACTATAAAAAAACTTAAAGGAGAGAGTATAATTGTTGAGAGGTATATGATTTCCAAACACACAAGCACAAACAATTTTATTGGAAATTAATCAATGTCATATACTTAGTGAGTGTTTCTTTTTTTTATTATTTACTTGAACCATTGCTTTTAAGTAGCTATTATATTTATTGACCTCTAACTCATTGGTGCCTAAAGTTTTCGGTGTAATTGTGAAGGTGAATTCTTATGTATTTTGTTATTTCATACATGTATCACCAATTTCTGTTTTATCTTTATTCTAAATCTAAACGATATTAGTTTCAGCATATACCAAACATTTGAATATCATGCATTAAATTTAATTGCGGCGAATTATTAACTGTGTAAATAAATACTTTAATATTTTTGAGAGTTTGATTTGGTCGTGGACTGTGATATGTGGATTGACAAACACACAAGCACAAAAAAAATTTATTGGAAATTAATTAATGTCATATATTTAGTGACTATATACCTCCTTGCTTTGCTACTTGGACCATTTTAATTTGCTTTTAGTAGCTACTATGTATTGAGCAGTAACTCATTGGTGCATAAAATTTTGGCATCATTGTGCAGATAAATTCTTACGAATTTTGATTTGTCTATGAAGTATTATTAATTAATATTTTACCTTGGGTGTAAGTTATATTAGCTTCAGCATATACTAAACATTTGCATTAATGTCATGCATAAGTAAAAATGTTGTACATTAATTTCTAAAATATTACTAAATAAAATATCTGTTTATAAGGTGAGTTAAACGATAGACCTGTAGCCTGCATCGTCTATATGATGTTTATTTACAACACAAATGAACAACCGAATAACAAAAAATTGACTAATAAGGGGTTGTTTACCACTGAAACTCTTTGGACTGCTACCGGGGTTCGAACTAGACAACCGTTTCGAACTTAATAATCCTCAGCCTTACTCCCTTTGGTAGTACATTGTTATATTACCGTTCATTTAATTTTAGAGTTACTTAATTATTGCATTATTTTATATATATATATAATATATATATATATATATATATATATATAAACAGTTGTGTGTGTGTGTGTGTGTGTGTGTGTTGTGTGTGTGTGTGTGTGTGTGTGTGTGTGTGTAAGTACAATACAATTGAATCGTAAAATGTAAAGGGCTCTGAAGTGTTGGAGTCCTGGCGGAGCATGTACTTTGTGTGATTCAACGTTTATCTAAATAAAGTTCGGATATTAGCATTTATACAAATTTTATTTACATTTATATATAATTTATTTATTTATTTTTCTTATTTTTATTGCTGTTATGGGGAAGTAAGATGGTATAGTTGGAGTCACTTTATAACTAATATTAAGTATTTAATGCTATAATTAGTATATTACTCTTATTATTGGTGTGTTAGTTATTATTGCATACTATATATTTTGCTATTAATTATTAACTACAGATTTATCAATTAGAACTTTTATATATACTACTGGTTTTGTGGTTGGAAATAAATACATAGAGAGATTGAGTAAATTGTTTAAACTAACAGTAAAGAGTGAGTCAGTGGAGATGTTTACGATGATACCAATATTTTTATGTAAATGTTTCAAAATGTCTATCGTAAACATAATTATAGCTAACTTTTAAACTTAGATAGTATTATGTGAAACGTCATTAACAGTTAGTTTTGGGTAAAGTATTTGTATCATCATGTAATAAGAAAAATAGCGGAGAGATAAGAAAATATCTGGTAGACGTAGCCCCGGTGGGAAAGGTTGATTTATTATGAATGTTGAGATTAGCCACAGTTGACCTTCCTCTTAATGCAGCGTTTGGAATCTAATCCTGTTACACACTTGACTTGTGGAATTTGGAGCAATGTTCTTCTAAAGAGATCGAAAAAATTTTGACTTCAAAGAAGCACAAAACCAACAATTTATTTACCATTTGTTACCATTTATCATTCCAACATCATAATGAGTAAAAACTTTCTACCATTTCTACGTTGTGTGTAAAAACATGGTTCCTCCTCCGTGCTTATAAATCGTATCAGTAACATTCACCTGGATGACACTAAATTGTAAACGTGAATTGTTAGTTTAACCTTCTTCGTTCTGTACTTTTTATTTATTTATTTCTTCAGACGATCATGTCTCCACACCCCAGGAATGAAATATTATAAACACAGTTTCAGATTCTAGACACTAAATTAAGGAGAATGTGGACTAGAGCTAAACTCTATATTCATACATCTCTTGTATCAGATTGTATTGATAAATTCCTAGGCTACTTTCAATAGAAAATAAATTTAAAACATCCAGAATGCAGAAAATAAAAATATCCAGAACCTGAAAGTTTCTGGTCTTTCTTAAATATAAAGAATTCAACGAGGTCAACGTATTTGTATTCGTACCGTTGTAAGCTACAACCGTTGTGGGCTTTTAAACTATGGATATTACCCTTATTATTAAGTCATTATCAAAGACGAGGATAAAAATGGATGTTATAAACTCGTCACTAATCCTATGCATAACCTGCTCAAAGAAATTTGTGTTTACCGTATATGAATATATATTAATTACACGGTAGGATTCGAAAGAGATAATGGCCCGGATCCAACAGGATTACTCTAGGATGGCTCTGTTGTTGCTGGTTTATACCTACCAGTTGAACCTGCAATGGGTACAGCAAAAACTCATGTGTCAATTAAATCCGCAAAGCCTTAAGGATACCCAGGAGCGGCTTAATACTAACCACAAATGCCGAGATATTGGTGCGGAAATATTAATCAATAGGTCTAGGCTACTGGGGGGGAGGGGGATGATTGTTGGAGTTTGTGAGTCCATAACTGTTAAAAGGAGTTGCTAGCCTAAACATACCTGTGTTCCACATATGACTGATTTAGCTGGGAAGGCTGGTAAAGAGCTGGCCTCTACTTCTTCCAAGTAGACATCACTGCGATTAATGACTAGAATTCTCATGGATCTTATTAGCAGGCGGCCACTATCGCAAACCCTGCACATCCAGAATATCCTGTCGCTCCGGAAACAGCGCAATAATGCTATTTTGGGACTAACTGCAACTTCCAAACTTCTTGTCCTAAAAAATATGAAAACACGGAGTAGGGGTTGCCTACTCTAGCTCACCGGGTGTGAGGTTCTGTAACTGAATGCAATTGTCTAAAAAAACATTCCGCAAATGCAAATTAGATGTGCTACCACGTTTTTGTTTACAACAAGTAATGTAATTATAAGGAAAAATGGGTATAAACGTAGTCTGAAATATAATAATAATAATAATAATAATGTTTTATTGCGTGAACATATTAAATGTTATGCAATCGTCAAATAACTGAATTAAGCTAAAATTTTTCACTCATACTTGCATCAAAATCCCTTTCTAACATACAGTTTTGACGTTTTCACTCTCTCCCAGTCATTCGAATTGTTCCACCCTTTCCCCAGTCAGTAAGCCAATTGTTATGTCTCCCAGTTGTGTGCCATGAACTCGTCCGTACTGTAAAATGCGTAAGTGGTCAGTGTTGTTTTTTAGACGAGTCTTAAATGCCTTCAGCATTGGGGCACTTTTAAATCGAGCTTGGCAATTTGTTGACCAATCGAACTCCTGCCTGAGAAGGCAGTCGTTCATGAGCTACCGTTCTATGTCTCACAGATCGGTTAGTCGTCCCTGCCTCTCGTTGCATAAGGGTGTATGTCACTACCTCTTATGGTCTCGCATTTGGACTTGAAAAAAATGCAGGTTTTCCAATATGTAGAGGCAAGGAAATGTCAACAGTTTTCAGGTTTTTTGAAAGCTGGTCTGCACGACTCTCTCCGTTTCAGTTTTGCAATTGTTCGGACTGCTTTTTTTTTGAAGGATGAAAATTCTGGAAAAGTTTGCGTTTGTGCAACCTCCCCACAAAGCCACTCCGGTAGGAGAGGTGCGGGTATATTAGTCCGTAATATATGCCGTCATCAGTACCTGGGTTGGGCAGTATTCGGACAGTTTCCGCAAGACATAAATGCCTGAGGATAGCTTTGAACAAAACATGATCTACATGAGAATCCCAAGTCAAACCTCGATCTAGGTGTATTCCTAGGAATTTCATAGCGTAGACTTCAGTGATTTCAGTTTCATCCAACATGACTGTTGGACTATAATCTGAATCTGTTTGTCGCAAACTGAATTTGATGAAAGATGATTTCGATGGGTTTTGTTTTCAGATTGAGCTCGTTGAAGTGTTGAACTAAATTGTTTAGCTCAATGAAAGACATTTTTTTCGAGCGCCTCTTGTGATTCTGAGTGTTGAGATAGAGAGTCGTGTCATCTGCGTATTGGACGAGCCCGCCCTTGTTTTGCACAGATGAGCCAACATCATTGACGTAGATCAAAAAGAGAAAATGGGCTGAGTATTGAGCCTTGAGGAACTCCATAGTTCAGCCCCCAGCTCCTCCGATCTAACGCCTGAAATGCCTACGAATTGTGTTCGATTACTAAGATAACGATTCAAGCCACTTGAGTGACCTTCCTCGTATCCCGTAATAACTCCAGTTTGTGAGTGAGGATTTGGGTGGTCGAGACACAGTCAAAAGCTTTTGATAAGTCAAGGAATAATACTCAAAGTATTTCCCTCGACCTTCAATTCCCTCTACCAACTGCATCGACTAAACGGGCGACTGCGTCTACTGTCGATTTACCGCTTCGGAATCCGAATTGGTTTGCAGATAGCAGGTGGGTTGCTTATCCAGAAAATTTAGACATCGGGAAAGAAAAAGCTTCTCAATAGATTTTGCTGAAAACCGGTAGCATTGAGATTGGGCGGGTAATTTTGAATAGAGAAAAGGGTCGCCCTTCTTGAAAAATTGGCCTGACTTTGGCCTTTTTTGAGAGAGAGGGAGGGAAAGGTTTTCCAGCGTGAAAAGAGAGGTTAATGAGAATGTTCAAGTGGCCCCAATAAATGCTTAGAACACTGTTGTAGGAGCCACGTTGACACGTGATTCGAGTCATTTGACCGTTTTGTTGGAAAATCTCTTATCACTCTGGGCAATCTCCTCCTCTGGATACCGGGACCAGTGCCATTGAAGCCACCGGGCTCGGTACTAAGGGGGGAGCAGGCTGACTATGTGGTGGACGAAGTCCTTGGTCAGCTCCAACCGAGGAAAAGAATTTGTTAAACTCATCAGCTATCCTTGAAGGGTCGTTGATGAGTTTATTTTTTATGTGCAGTTCAATTGGTTTGTCAGTCAGTGGTTTTTTATTGTTAATGATGGCCCATGCGGTTTTTGAAACGTTTTTTTGACGTGAGCAATGCTTTGGTTTACATCGTAAGCTTTTGCAGCCTTGATGACTTTTTTATAAATCCGTTTGTAATTTTTGAAAAAATGTTTTGAATTCCTCGTTGGTTGTGTGCTTGTTAGTTTCTGAGAGAAAAAGAGGAGTCCTTTCTCTAGAAACCAGGATACCTTGGTAATCCATGTGCACTTCCTTTTTTTTGCGTTTTTGTTGGGTATTCCTTAGGGGACAGCTCACGTCTAAATTGAAATTGAAGGTGTTTTCAAATGTTTGGAATTGCAGCTCAAGGGAGTCTTCAAAATTTAGAAAGCTCCAACTCTCTTTTTTCAAAAGAAAGTTGAGTAATGCTATGTTTGCGGGCCTTATGTCTCTAGTTGTTTTCTTTTCGACTGGATCCCTTGTAGCTTCATGACCATTGACGATGACCTGTTGGCCATAGTGGTCTGAAATGGCTGTGTCAACCACCAATACATCAATGTCTGTCATGTTTTGTGACGACATTGTCGATCGCAGTCGCCGAATCGGCCCGTCACTCTTGTTGGAGAGGTGACTGACCACTTTTAGGCCAAACGACCTCAGTATATCGGCGAATCTCCTCGTCATGGGGCTATCAACATCTAAAACATCAATATTGAAGTCCCCCCACGACAATGAAGCCGCGATTTTCTCTGTCAAGTCAGAGAGAGTTTCTTCGAAATTCAGAAAAAAAAGATCAGATCAAAATTTGAGTTTTTTGTTTGTACTTTCACCCCCGTGAGTTCACAGTCTTTGTCTGTAGGTTTGGCAAGGGTGAGGGGGGTAAAGGAGATTTCGTTTTTTAGAAAAAACTGCTACACCTCCTCCTTTGAAGGAGTATGCGGCAATAAAAGTTTGCCAATTCATAATTTTGAATTTTGAAATTTTCAATGTTGCATGTTGTGTTAAAACCGTGCTCGGTTACAACTAGCAAATCAGGATTGAGCTCCTCACACATGAGAGGAGCTCATCTCCTTTATTTGTGGCAATTTGTGCGTTTTGGTGAAAAATTTTGAATTGTTTGAGATTTGTGTTTTTATTGTTTTTTGCTTGTCAGTCAAATTTGTATGGGTACTTGAGTGGAGTCCCTACTAAAAAAGATTGAGAAATATGTACTACTGGTGCCGGTGGAGACGCTGGCAGGGCCGTTTGTGGAAGGAAGTGGCTGCGGAGGTGAAGTAGGCGGCCGTCGCAGGTGCCGGTGGAGACGCTGGCAGGGCCGTTGTAGAAGGAAGTGGCTGCGGAGGTGGATAATTACTTTTAATACTCATATACTCGTACGTTTCAACCCTCAAATGTTTAAAATAGTCCGTGTAAAATGAAACGCTTCTGGATGAATAAAACCTAAAGGCACATAAAGATGGCAGAGTAATTAAAGGATTGAAGCCTAAAGCGGATTGCTGCTCCAGACCACATAAAGGACTGTCTTGTATGGGCCCTTACACCAAGGGTGGATTTGTCTCATTGATCACTTAACAATGTGACGGTGGTACGTTTAATGTTTGACGTCTGGATTTTCTGTCTCAATGACTTTAATTACTGTATAAGCTATTTTTTATTACAAGCTTTTACAAAACATATAAAAATAATATACCCAGTTGTCTAATACCAAGTAACCAAATTTTTTTTCAAAAAATAGATTTAATTTACTATTAATTATCCAGCAAGATTAATATATGCAGTAATAGTTACAATAAACGGTGTTGAACGAATTATTCTAGAACAATTAACGAATTATTAGTAAAACCGAGTATTAATATAGTTAAAAAGTAGTATTGATACACATTTTTAAATGTTAGATGTACCAGAATCCATGGATGTGATTTGGTTATTTAAATGTAAACATGTTTTAAAACATACTATGAGACATAATTTAAAGGAATTAGAATGCTAAGTACTTTGAGGAAAACGAAACCGAGTACCCTTCAATATTTTCAAACAGTGAGCAACAGTGTGAAAGGTAGGACTTTAAATATTACACAGTATTTAATTTGTGAAGGAAAATGTACTCTCTCATGTTTATCCACGCAATACACTAGGGTTAAAATTAAAAAATGTTGAGTCGACACAAATGGTCTCATCACTACATCTATTAGAATCTTAGCTGTTAGGTCTCCCGCCCGTTTTATAAACGTTTTCACTACTTCTTTTTTGTTTTTCTGTTTCTGTGACGCCAGAAACACGTAAAAGTATATCAAAAATTCTTTCCGTCAACAGTGATAATATTAGATGCATGACCTAACCCATTTTATATGTTTTCGATATCTTAAAATATGTGTTAACTTAAATCACAGTAATTGGAGTAATCCTCTGGTAATTGGAGAATATGGCCCAAGATACGTTTAGAGGGAGTAACGGCCTTGCGTATTCTTTGAGTGTAGGAGCCAAAAACCAATGTTTTACTATATAATCACACAACCTAATCATTCTTGAAAATATTCATAGCAGGATACGAAAGAAATATTAAACGATCTTTTTTCCTGAGATTATATTTGTCCTATCTATAAGGAAACTAACCGCCAGGGACGTGAATATCTCTACCATTGTCCAATATTTAAATAAAAGAAATTGAAATTCCCCCGATTATGAGTCTTTTTGTTAGCTAAGGATGATGTAACGCTTATTTACGCTACTATAGGTTTGTTTTAAATAACTCCAGCCAATATATGATTACAGTGTTATATTTTTAACTCATTTATTTACTACAGAATTTAACCTGAAACAAAAATTTTATTTTTTATTGGCAAACGTCTCAATCAATATCAAGAAAAGGCAGGTTGTGCCCTTTTATTCAAAGTAGCTGTGGGTTCCATGACTATAACCACCACCTAAAGTGAAGAGATGTTTGAAAAGGAAATACTAACCAATAACAGCTAAATGACCACTGAATTGAAGAGGCCTTCAGATTAGATGGATTCCGAACCAAGTATACCTTCTCTTCAATTTCGTTTTATTGAGTAATTTAAAAGTCGACTCTCAAGATTCTTACATTGGTCAACGGTAAATTGTCATCTCCTTGATATCCTGGATAGTATTTCCTGCCTACTTCGTGAACATAAAATGCAGAAAATCAAGATCATTTTGTTTCAACAGCATTGTCAGAGACTATCTGCTATAAGGAGCTGCATCTCTCTTTCATAGCCCAAAGTAACATACAAGTACTGGACAAGTAGCATACGAGTAATGTCAGACAGCTCGCGGTTGTCAAAGAAGTACTTGATAACCTGTTTGATATAGAAGAAGAGTATCATTATAAGGTAAAAACATAAATCCAAATCCTGGCTTAAGGTACTTACTTACACAAGGTACTTATATTGTTATAACCTGGACAACAATATAAAACGCTAACATAATTTGTCCGACGTGTGTTCTGCAGCAACCTCTGACAATTTCAAATGTATCGCTTACTTATAGATCTATAAGTTATTTTTTCGGCTCGAATAAACACTACTGTTCAAAACATTTTCATCCAATTAATTTTAATTTAAATTCAGAAAAAAAATCAATTTAATTAGAATAATTGGAGTTTAAACTAAGAAATGTATAGTTCCCAACCTAATTTATTGTTGGGAAACAAGTGTTGATAGAATCATAAAAACTATATGTGAAAGAAGTGACCCAGACATTTCTAAAAATACAAAGTAATTTATTCGTACGATATTTCTTATGCCATTATCCAGGAAAGTGTTTCAATAAAATCCTCGATCGAGTTATTAGATTCTATTCATACTCTCTTGAACTTTTATAATATTACATCATTACTGGTAGCTAAGGAGACTACATATAACATCAAAAGTCAACTAAAATTGCAACTAATTTTTTAAAAATTTTTATCTAATACAGAATATGGTGGTTTAAGTTGTAATTAAAATAAACTTTTAGTCTCAAACATCTATTCACATTATATTTTATACTTATTTCTATTAAAGGGACAGTCTTCTCCTTTACATTATTTTTCTGGACTTCGTGAAAATATAATTTTGTCAGAGAAAGGTTTTCAAACGGTAAATACTTCAAAACGAGGTGTCTGTTATCTGTCTATTCTTCCCAGGTAAACTCAAATTGTTCTGTTTTTGGATGCAGGTTAAATATTTAATAAAATGCTATAAATAAATTATTATTTCCAAAGCTTTCTTATCAATTATATTTAAAATTAAATCAATGATCACGTGTTTTTTTATTATAAATAAAAATAATAAAAAAATGTGTATATCATTGCTTTTATATATTTGCGTGGTTAATATTTTATTGCGTACACATCGATGTATAAGTGTTTCATAAAATTACCGATAGTCTCTTTGGATTTCGTTCTTCAAGTTTAGGAAATACAAAATTTGATACTCTCAGTTTACTCTCTGTCTGTATGTACTTTTTATAATTGTTTTTATTTATAATGTGAAGTTTATAATTTTAAAGTAAAAATTAATGAGTTTATTGCAAATTTAACAACTAAAATGACAGCAAAAGCTTACAACTTCGTTATATTAATTTAACTGCGAACATTTTACACTAACACACAAATAGGCCACAGAACAAAGTAGCTGAGAGCCTTTTATCTTTATAATGCTCGTATCGTTTTCAAGATTCATATCTTTCTGTGTACATTTACTGAGTATTACAGAATTTAATAAACTATATATACGCTATTTCCTGACCATTTTTTATGATTTGTGAATTAAAATGTTGCAAACTTTCTATTTAAAAATATTTCGGAACATGATTTTCATACCTTATGGAATAAAAATGATTTTATTTTAGAATTAGTTTAGTTTTATTTATTTTGGGTGTTGACAACAACAAACTCTGAAATATAATTTTAAAAAAAACGTACATAAAGGTTTCCCACAAAGTATTTGTATATTTTGAAATTTAATATGGACTTATTGATGATTTAGATTTGCATATAAAGTATATTTTAAATGAGTTGCCTTCAAAACTAAAGAGAGAAACACTTTGAAAGACGTTAAGATGGACCGGAATATTCCTGAAGTAAGAACGCAGTTTTTATTACTCAATTAATTTTATTGAGACCCGCATAGTACTCGGCTATAACCACTGATACGCGAGCAATTTGAATGCTTAGATTAGAGCATGTTAACGTACTCATTAATAGTGCAGTGCAAGTATAAAGGAAACCATGAAAATATTTTTTTCTTATAGGAAACCAATTTGAAAAACTTATTGAAGACATGTTTAAATGTTTTGCAGACAGATGGTCATACATTAAAGAGAATGATCTTCCCCCTAGGAGAAAAAAAAGATAAATCATGCAAGCCTACTGATTAATAGACTGAAATGGTATTCTAATCCAAATTTAATGGAATGAAATGCATTATATAGGCAGACAAAAATATTTAAAATTTTCAAGCCCCTGGAGTGATAGCTACGCTAATTTTTAGGTTCCGCACATACAATCTGACCTGGCACAGACATGGGGGTCATTCACTTCAAAGTTGTCAGGAGGGCAGACAACGTCAATCCTCAAGGGACCTGTCAGTAGCAACTGTAGCTATACAGCAGTAGTACAATGACATACGTATCAAAGGTAATAGAGATGAATTTAGTATAAGAGCAGTGTCACACAGTTGATGAATAGTCAACATATCAACATTTTGTAGGAATGCTAACATTGTTATTGATATGGTCTTACATTTGTACGAAGAAAATTACTAGTACAGATTTTGATATAGTTCATAAGTAATGGTTCATCATTATCTATCAATATCATTGAGAAAATGTGTGAGTATTTTCAAATTGTTTCCCCGTATATAAATTTGACTAACCAATTAATTGGTTTATATATAGTAAGCTACTTCACGTTTCCACGTAGTCCAGGTTACGCTCAGGACTATAGCTCGTTTAATTCTCCAGACGTCCTGCAGACAGATTGATAGGGAGGCAATCAACCAGAAAATAAACTTTAAAAGTCTCCAGACAGACTGAACAGAAGCTGTGCCACCTTTCTGATTGGTTTGGTATAGGCTCTCAAAAAAAGTCCCAATGATAGATATTATACATGCTTCGAACTAGTTCTAGTGCTAGGAATTTTCTTAAAGGGAATTCTCGCATTGCTGTGCTGTTGTTTTTGTGACGTGTTTCAATTGCCAAAGCTGGCCGAGTCAGCTGCTTTCCACTTATGTGTGGAGAAATTTGTTTTTTGTTTCTCGTTATGTTGCGAGAATGTTTAACATGTTTTGCTCGTATGAGATTTACTGGCGTGTAGGACTCCCGTAGGAAAAGTCAAACCACAGATAATGCAAGAATACAGATAAGGTAGTGCACCATCTTTAATATACAACGCATCTAGCGTCTCAAAAGTTTTTTATCGCTAATAAAATTTGTATTGCTTGACAAAATAATCATAAGTTGGGTTTCTTATTCAATCAGTTAAAGTCCGCAAACATAAAGATAAGCGTACACCTTTAAGTCATCAGGGGACATGTGATACCTGCATTGAACAAAGGATAATAACGTCGTCGAGAGCAATTAAATAATTAGTAATTATGTCGTTTGCATGAAATGAGAATAACACATATGTAAAGGATATGAATTTTTGATTTGCAAAGTTATAATCACCTGCGATTTTCCAAATGGTACCTGTTTAAAAACTCAACGTCATCCTCCAACAGCATGAAGGCCAAAGGAATAATGACATTTTGTGTGTGAAAAATATCTTCCCACAGTTAAATAATGAAATCACGTTCCCGAAATGCGTTACACATAATTTACAATGATTGTGCCAGATAATGTTAGAAAATCTACCAATAGACTTCACATATTTTATTTTTATTGACTGTTTACTCCCTCTAATTAAAATCTTTATGAAGTGTGCTATTAAAAAATTGTTTAAGCCCAATGTAAAGAGCAAATTAAAATTGCTATATACCCATAACCATGCAATTAATTGGTAGAAAATAAAGTATACTCACCGTATACAAATTTGTGAAGTTTTGGGTATAAGACGATATGGAAAAACAAAAATAAAGTAAGTACATTACTTCAATAGTTCTGAAAATTATGTTTCTAAAAATTCAACGGTTATAAGGAAGTTATTGATAACATTTTAGCATAAAAACTAAAGCATATCTATATTTTATACAGAGTTAACTGCTAATGACGTAGATGGGTTAAACAAAATTTGAAAGCCAATGCCTATATTGACAATAGTTTTACGTTAGAAAATACTGCATTCGGTACCATGAAAACTTTGTATATTCATTTGTTAGATGTATTATATAGTTAGATAATAAAGATTAAGCTGTAATGGTGAAGTTAACAAAATGCTTGGACGATATTTGAAATAGAAGAGTAAAGTACGATATAATATCACAGAGTTAAAGGTACAAATAACTTTTGCTTCGCATACGATTATATTTAAAAAAATCAAATTCCACACTTATGTTCCCAAAAAATAATTGTATATAAAATATACAGTGTATCACTACGTCAAATAACCTAATTCTGCACAATTTTTGTTTTTTTTTCAGGTTTTAATTCTTCCAATTTTAAGAATATTATTTTTAATATTTACTGAATATTTTTAATCATTCAGGTGAAAAATAATCTATAAACTCGATGAGCATTATTTATCCAAAAAGAGCAATTACTATTTTCAACACACATTTGCCATATAATAGTAATTGACAGAAAATTATAACAAATAAAAGTGTCAAATATTTGTTTTCTGATATTAATTATAGCTTATTAATACAAGGAGTCAATACCTGAAATCTAATCTCTTCCATATTATACATTCATAGCCTGCCAAAACAATGATATAACCAACAATTAAAAATGATTGCAGAATGATGACTATTGCAGAATAAGCTCAATAAATATACGTGACTCTAGGAAGATGTTTATAATTAACACATACCCACGACCGCCAGTATATTTACATAAAACACGACCACTCTCAAATGTTTGTTCAGCGTCACGCCAACCGTAGAGTCATACTATTGTTATTGTTTGCTTGTTAGCTCCTATCTATTTTAAACTACTCCTATTTAGTTTATTCATAATATAGTACCATTTAGCACAATCGATCATGGATTTAACTTTAAACGAATCTATGTATGTGTTTAGACCACTAAGATTTATGATCTATCTATGTAAATAAATATCAAATATTGTCGAATGGTAAGAGCATCATTTGAGAACTGCACAGGATGTTAATCACTATTCCTTTATTACTTAGCTTACTTTGCACTTAGCTTAAAATTAAAGGCCTCAAATAGTGAAATAATTTCGATAACAAAAACATTCCAAATCTTCCAACCTTCTTATACGTTCGGTTATGGACATTACAAAAGATCCCTAAATAACTTGTTAGACTACATAAGGGTTACTCTATACACACATTATTATACTCAGAAAAATATACTAAATTACAATCGGTCGATCACAAACTACCTTTCGTCAGGGAGGGTAGGCCTGTAAAATCTAAACTTCCAGTTCAGAAAAATGGTAAAAAACAGTTCAAAAATACTTTTTGAAATATGTTATTTTCGTTAGGCACAAACATCAATCCACAAAGAATTCTAAAGGATCGTGTCGTTACGAGTCCCTTAAGATAATAAATAATACGTAAGCTTTCAGCTTGTCAACTTTATAAATGACCAAATGGGGTTAAAGTTGGTAAATCCCTGCCCAGTCTGACAGCTGTCATCCGCCAAAGACTGTAAAGATCTCCAATGCGGTGAAATCTGACATTCTGTCCAAGTATTACTGTTCCTGAATTTGACACAATTCTGTACTCACATCAATAAATGACCAAGGGAGGATAAATTTGGCAAATCCTTGTCCAATCTGACAAATTTCATCCGCCAAAGACATCTCCAATGTCCTTAAATGTGGCATTTTGTCCAAATAGGTATTACTGTTCCTAAATCTGACACCAATCTGTACTCACATAAATAAATGACCAAGGGAGAATAAAGTTGGTAAATCTTTGCCTAGTCTGACATCCACATCTTCAAGGTGCTTAAACTTGACATTGTGACCAAGTAGGTCTTACTTTTTGTAAATGTGACAATATTTTGTACTACCAATATGATAAAATGACTCAGAAAACATGATGACATCTTTAAACTACCATTTCGGTAGTGAAATATAAAGTTAAATACCTTGATGGAATATATATATTTAATATCAAAAGAAAATTAAGTATTTAGGATTACAGTCACCACATAATCCACAAGAGTTTTGATACATTTGGGAAACAACTCTATCATCATACAGATCTGCATAGTTAGTAGGTTGTAAATAGGTTAACGCCCATAAGTATCATATTACATTTTAGCCTCAAAATACATTGAATCCTCAGTTTCAGTCGTTTAACTCTCGGTTAATTCCCACAGTTACCTTCGGCGTCCATGATTGTTATGTATTAAGTAGTTTTGGTCCTGAGGCTGGAGTCATTCAAAAGCTATTCTTGAGTAAATTTTGATCCACATAAATACTAATAACTGAAATCAATGAATTCGTGTAGTACATAAAAGTGCTATATGCTTTGCAGCTCCGCTCCCTTGGCTTTTATAGACGCTAATAATAATTTTGAGAAACATTAATTAATGAAAATTCAATGGATGAAATACATATATCCGAGTGTGTCCTGAACCTTTCGTACACAATGATTCTAACTCAGAGTCTCATCTGCTTGTAGTGTTAAGACACAAATAAGATGTATTTATACAAAAGCATTACAAAAATAATTTATAAATTTAATCCACATAGATTGTAAGGCATATTCTAAAAGTTCTATTACACTATGTTTACCTAACTTTCCAAAACATCCTGAATAAAAATTATGGTATTTTCATTTATTTTTCAGTTTTGTTGTACTTGCAATATCTTTTAGATTCATTTAATATTTGGTAATCATCACACCTATAATCTGGGTAATCATTTGTTTTATCAGAAGATAACTAGTCCTTAATTGTTAACCATTAATACAGAAACGATGATATAATCAACAATTATTGCAGTATGATGACTTTTGCATAATAAGCTCAATAAATATACATCGTGACTCTAGGAAGATGTTTATAATAATTACATACCCACTAGACCACGATCGCCAGTATATTTACATAAAACACGACCTCTGTCACATGTTTGCACTGCGTCACGCCAACCGTGGAGTCATACTATTGTTATTGTTTGCTTGTTAGATCGTATCTATTTTAAAGTACTCCTATTTAGTTTATTCATAATATAGTTCACTTTTGATAACCATTTATCACAAACGCTTATGGATTTGACTGTAAACTAGTAGATACTATGATATTTAGTGAATAACTTCTATGATCTATCTCTGTAAAAATATCTATGAGAACAATAAAATGACACTTTAACATGTTAAATATTACCACATATCACACCCTAACTACTTTAAAACATACAAAATCACATTATTGTGACTTACTGTGCCAACTTTCATTATTTATTAGTTCTATGAAACGCAAGTTAAAAAACTAAATTTTGAATAAACCATTTAGCAAGATATTTCAAGGAAGGTTATATGCATGGGTATTTAATGTTGCTAATGTTGGATGAAATTATATTTGTATAGAAGAAAGAATCTGTTTACATCTAATTATACAAATTGGGCTGAGTGACATTGAAACCTGTCGTCCAGTAGACTAACACCGTATCTATTATGACTACTGAGGGATGTAAAAATTTCTTTTCTTTATGATTGTCTGTCTGTCTAACATTTTACATGACATCTTGGGAATGAAATGAGCTATGAACTTGAAAATTAGCATGAAACCTCTATTGAGACTGTTACTTACCAAGTGTACTACCTTTATATAATACACCATTTAATATGCAGGATTACATAATACTTTTAAACCCTGTATGAGTGTAATGGTATTAAGCTTAAATCACCTAACAATAGCGTTTCCTTACTTGTTGAAAGAAAAACTTTACATTAAATCTTTGCACACAAGTACGAGGCTGTTTTTTCTGAAAATAAGCCTTAATAATGTTTTTAATAGTGTTAATATAATAATAAACATCAAATTGGGAATTCCATGTATCTTAAACATATTACCTACAAAATTTATCATGTGAGAATTCTGAAAGAGGGGTGCAAAATAGTATATGTTTTAAATATAGACAAATTAAAAAATCATATATTGCGCATTAGTACCATGCATAATAGAAAAGTGTTATAATTATTAAGAGCATTCATAAGAATACCATATTATATTAAGGTAGGATATATAAAAAAGAGAATAAATTGTGAAAAATAATGTAATACCAATTCCAAATTGACTTTTCTGCTAAGTAAAAAGAATATGATAGTATTCCTTTGGGAACAAAATTTATACATTTGCTTTATTTGTTTACTTAAAAAGGCTTATGATGTACATGAAAGATTATTAGAAACTTAGTTTGTTTACAATCACAGTTATCTCCAAAAAGGCCCTTAAAGGAAATATAATGTATGCTTTAATTTACTAGGTTTTTGTGAAAATTGTATATTTAAGCAATTAGAGAATTTTAATTTTTGTCTCCGAAAGTTGAACTTGTGACCTCTCGGGCTATGAAGAATCGTAGTCTAACTTCCTACATCAGAGAGAACAGATATAACGAAAAAATATTAATCGACATAATTCTCTATGTAACTTGTTTGTTTATAATGAGTGAAAATTCTGTAAAAAATAAAAATGAAAATTTTTAAAGGAATTTACAAAAGTTGCATTGAGTTTTCTCTGAAAAATGCATTGATTTTTGGGTATCTTATTCTACATCGAAACTTTCCATTTTTGCGTTTGAAAATACCAATCAGCATTCTTCAAGCAATAATCCCGTTTATATTGGGTCTGCATACATCATAAATACACGATTTTTTAAAAGCTATAATTTTAGTTTCAACAAGATTTTCGGATAAATGCATATGTTTTCAATTATTTGCAAAAAATCGTCTGAAAACATGTTTTTTCCCAAAACCTGACAATTTCTCCTGCCAATAAGTCGAAAAGTATTATATTTCAGATAAAACTTCATTGAACAAAATTGGCTTAGAAATAGTGTATTTATCGGTTTCTGTACTTCTTTTAGTAAAAATTGGACATCCCCCAGAAGAGGTGGCATACACCCTTAGCAACCTCCGTCACAGATTAGACTTTAAAATATTTGACAATTAGAACCTAAATCCAAACTTTTACAACAATCTGTGCTGTATGGGATAAACTCATGGGTGTCATTGACTGGACTATCATACTTCCTATAATTTGTGATACCTTTTTAGAATTTTAACACATAAGAAGAAAATCCAAAATCATACACAAAATTAAATATTTCTTAGAATTTTCCTTTTCGTTAGCAGCTGTATGTTATTTTAAATTATAGCATACTGTTATTTTAAATTTAATACGCCTTCATAGTCCAAACTGTAAAAATAATTTCGGGTGACCCAGATTAAAAATATTAAACAAATCACATATTATACATTCATTGTTATAATAAAACAGCAACCCACAAATATTCAAATATGTTCGTATTTATGATGTTTGCCAAGTTGTTCCGAATAAAGGATTGGTGAAGTGAGTTTTTTAAAAGAAAAAATCATAAAAAAGACGATTGTGAGATGTTTTTTGCCATACGTGAGGCGATTTGGCAAAAGCGATGACGCACTGTGCTACTATAGTCATGACTCCATCGTCTTTTTTCCTACTCTGTGGTTTAGACTTTAATTGAAAACAATATTTTTACGAAGTGTGAAGTGAAAAACCTATAATAACGGCATTGGCCGCGTAAGCCGAAAGACTAAAATTAACTCAATAACGTTGTTTAATTTTGGCCCAATATCATCCTTATAATTATCAGGAAATATTTAATATATATTAAATATTAATAAAACCGTGGGCTGTATCCTGATAATATTAATTGAGCATGTCACGAGATGTTTTTGCCATACGTGAGGCGATTTGGCAAAAGCGATGACGCACTGTGCTTCAAGTAATCTGAACTGTACTATACAGGCGAAAAAACGTTTTAACGAAGCTTATAATTATCAGTGTTGACGAAAAACTAACCATGCAAAAATCTATATTTAGTAATTATGCAGTTACGTCCGTTCCGTTTGATAGAATATAAAGTAAGGAAAACTATACAAATTTCTATACGTTATAACTTTAAAAATGGCACTACGTTAATACTTTTATTATTTATGTTCATACATAAATTACATACATATTATTATACATAATTAATTACCCAAATAAAATCCAACCAATTTTAAGATGCCAGAGTCGTTGAGTCTCAAATAAGAAGGATCCTTATGAAACTTGGAAATATATAGTCTATACTACCTGAAAATATATTTAGTCCATTTCTGTTTGACAAAACTTTGTTATGATAACTTTATTGTTACCGGTTATGAAAAAAATAAACTTTCTGTTAAAAGAGAAGCTAACTCTCTGTTAAAAGCAAAGATTTTTTGTTAGAGATTTTTTTTTAAATCTTGAAATTTACAATTCATTCAGGTATTGAACAGTAATATAAATAAAATCCGTATAAAACCCTTAAAAAGAGTTTATTAGTTATTTAAATTTAAATGATAGTATCTAAATACTACAAAAATACTTAATAAACAATATCAATTGTAATGATCATTGTTTTGGCACTATTTGTAAAGGAGCCGACAGGTTCTTCTTAAAATTATGATGTTGGAGTTAGATTTGAGTTGAAGATAGCACAGGTTCAAATCCTTTCTGTGGCTGAAACATTTTTTGTCAGAAACATTGACCTTGTACTACTCTCTCTTCTGTTCCTCGCACAGTCCATTATGTACGTTACTACACATGTATCGTTACACTATTTACGTTACACTATTGGCCCATAAAGGCAGGCGGAATAATGTTAAATACATTCACACGTTATATATTATTCTTACGTTCAATATACGCTCAAAATTCATATTATATGCGTTGCTATACAGGTTTACGTTACACTTTTGGCCCATAAAGGCAGGCGGAATAAGGTTAAATACACACGTTATATGTTGTTGCGTTTAATATACACTCAAAACTTCATATTATATGCATTGCTATTACAGGTTTACGTTACACTTTTGGCCCATAAAGGCAGGCGGAATAAGGTTAAATACATTCACACGTTACATATTATTCTTACGTTCAATATACGCTCAAAATTCATATTATATGCGTTGCTATACAGGTTTTCGTTACACTTTTGACCCATAAAAGCAGGCGGAATAAGGTTAAATACACACGTTATATGTTGTTGCGTTTAATATACACTCAAACTTCATATTATATGCATTGCTATACAGGTTTACGCTACACTTTTGGCCCATAAAGGCAGGCTGAATAACGCTAGTTAAATAAACATGTTATGGGAGTGCCGATGGCCTGGGAGTGCCGATGGCCGAGCGGTCTAAGACGTTGGACTTTGAGTCTAAGTTAGAGATAGCGAAGGTTCGAAACCTGTCTGTGACCGTTGTACTTTTTATCAGTACCATCGACCTTGTACTGTATCGACCCCTTATTCTGTTTGATAAGATCCTCGCACAGGCCAGTGGCCCATGAGGACGGGCAGAATGAGGCATACAAGGAGAATCGGCTTCTCCTAAAAAAAAAAAATTCCATACGTTGCTATACATGCCTCCGTTACACTAATCACGTTACTCCATTTTCCGCAAAACAAGTTGAATTAGACGTGTGAAATTTTGATGTTTTTATCGTTACATTTCAGTGTGTCTAGGGAACCTATATATACCCCCTACTTACCTAAAGATGTATTTTAGGTAAGTAAAAAGTACTTGAAAATTAGACAGTTGAAGAATGAACTCTATACATTTTAATTACTTCCATTACTAGAACAGGGGCACACTAACCCCATGCAGTCAATTATTATAGTTCACCAGTATATTGAACGATTTCCCTTCTCCCCCTTGAGGGAGTATGTAATGTCATAGTCATTCGATCTTATGACCCTTCCCAAATGAGCGCCATAACTATAAAGAGATGCCGTCTTATCCCATTTCCGATAAAAGCCACTTAGTTTCATGACGCATTTCCCGGTAAATCGTCTTCCCCAATTCATCAGACTGAGAGGAAGTACCAATAAGAAATGCAATTCAATTCAAAATAATCTGGAACAAGTTTTTTAGTTTTATCCTATATCGTGCCTTTAAATGTCAGTAAAATACAAAATAATTCTATTGATCAATGATAATCTAATTAGAGAAACTTATATTATGCTTTAGGAAAGCTAATTTCATACGCCTGGTGCCCTTTTCTGCATAGTTTTATTTAACATTACTTTTGTTCTTTCTTCTTGTCTAATGATTAATATTCTTATTATACCTATCACTTTCCAACTTTTATTGTGTTATTATTACCTAATTACTTACAATGTAATTTTGAAATTGAAATAATTTTGAGTTTTATTTGCATGTTCGTGTTAATGTTACGAAATATCATTACATAATATTATTTTCACCTTCTTTATTCAAAAGTATAATTAAAATATTTTTCGGATACAAGAAACATTCTTATCAATAAACATGTATTAACGTCTTTTTTATTGAATACTATTTTAACATGAAGACAGTTTACCTCTGGTTAGCTCTATGTGGTAGGTCGGTGAGTGCAGACATATTGTGACCTGTGTTCGGTAAATTAATTATAATAATTAGTTTTTGTTATTATTAAGTGTATCTTCTGGAGTTACGCTTCTTTTGGAACTATTATTTAACACGAAACATGGTTGTTGTGATTCCTGGCTTATGCGTGCCACAACTTTCCGGTATAATTCATTTAATTTAACCTAGATTGTTGTTATAAGTTACGTTAGTTATTCAGCTGAGGAAGAGATCAGATTGCAGATCCCGAAACTTAGTATTACTGATTTGTTGTATAGTTGAACCTATCGTTACAAATGAACGATAGGAAATGCCCGGAAAAAATCTGATCCTTTAGTTTAACAAATTTCTGTCTAATAGCTATATTGTTTATTGATAAAAGTACGGTACTTAAAACATTTCGTGTATTTAAAAGACTCTGTTTATACCTTAAACAATCCATGTAAATACCATAAAGAGTATTTAGAAGTTTACATATTTCTATCCCAAGTTATTAATTGTGCGTATTAAACAAATTAGTAAAAAAAGTTTAAAATTAAAATTTTTATTCGGTAAAATTTGCTGTCATAAAATAAATCTTATATAGTGAAACCAAACTAATACAAAAGATGACAATGTGTATTGGAACATTTTGAACGAAACTAATACTATAAAAAATCATATAGGAAACGAAACAGGTCTTTAATAACCGAGAATAACTTCTATCAACAAATTGTATATAATAATTATTTTATAAATACGATTTAAATCATAAGGATTAAATTAAAAAATATATTTCGTATTATGTCTTTGTAATGTAGCACTGTTTTTTCGTCATTTAAAAACCTTATTGGTCGAAATTGTGTACGAAAAAGTAATAATACAATGCAATTTTAGAGATATTTTTGTTTTTTGAGGAGAGTCAACAACGTGACCAGTAATACACTTCTGCAGGGGGGTGAGAGGGGGGAGTTTAATTATGTGACCATTTATAGTTCACAGTATGGTTTCTTGATTTCAAGCTGCCTTGTTTTCGATAATCTGATGCTATCACAGTGTTAAAGTTACTTATATCTTAATTATGTATAAGATTTCTCTCATTATTCTTCAATTTAGTTTAGTACCTTCTTAAATCGAGGTGACATATTTGTAAATTTTTTGTAAAAATGTATATAATTATTTTTTATGTAAGCGATAGCCATTTTTTTTAACATAGTGGGATTGGATTCTTAGAAAAACTAAATGATACACAACATTACGAATAACATCTACACAAATTCAGAATGTAAATTAAAACAGGTTTTAACGCGTTCAAAGGTCACGCTCTTGACGGAAGCTGATGGCAGGAAAATCACAAGAGGAAAACAGAATGAACGTGTAGAGAATTTCAGTACTTAAAAGTTACTTATAATTAATAACAAACTTTATAAAACAGTAGTATTCAGTAGTAGTAATGAATGTAAATTTTTGGCTCCAGGAATCTTAAAGTCATGTTCGTCTGAAGGAATACACGAAAACTAAGAAGCTCAGACGACGAAGAAGCTTAAACTGAACTCTTTACATCGATTTGATATCGGAGACATTTCCATTAAGTGTTATGTGTATAAAACTTAATGTTTGATATACTAACTATGTGATGATTTGGCTGATTTATCTGTATTCTGATGTATTGTAGAACAATTCTGTTAATTCATGTGTTAATGGATTTTAAACGTTTAGTTTGTTTGTTCGTTGTAGGATGGGGTTTAGTTAGGTTAGGAAAAGTTAAGTTTGGTTAGGCTACCTAACCTAAAAAAGCACACATTTTTGTAGATTCCAGGCATTCTCAGTAGAATAATATCTTTTAATTGTCTTGAACAAATCAGTCTTATAGATTGCTTGAATACAGTTTTTATATTGTGCCTCCACAATTCCTCTTTGTAAGGTAGACAGACTAGTTTGTAAGTACTATCGCGCTGCAGTTGGATATGTTCCCTGTTGCGCTGGTGACGATGTGGCTGCGGTGATGGACGCCACATAAAAGCCAGCTGTCAAGTACAGTAGTCCCCTGACACAACCGCAGCACACTATGTGTCCCTGTTGTCCTATACAATGTGTCTATAAGTATTGACTGCATGGGAAATCTCAATAGTGTCTTGACTATTATCAGTAAATTTTCATGTCTATAAAAGTTTATCCATCAATTGGTTTATTTAGTATTATGGCCATTACCTGTAATATTTAATGTGGGATTTATGTATATTAACAAATTGTATATTTAAAACTACAATTTTACATTAATGATTACCTCGAATGATGTTTAAGTTGTTTGAGTTTTTCTTTGTGTCTTAAAATAGAGATACAGAGAATAATTAAACACTCTCTCTAAATTTAAAGGATAAACAATTTAGAGTTATCTTACTTCACTCATCCCAAGTTCTTTTTATTGTATCTATTTAAGAATTTAAAATTTACAAAGTAATTTTCGCTTTTCGCCAGCAGGAAATGGCGCACATTCATCGTACTGTAGATATAAAAATTAGAGATTTCAAAATTGCATTTTTATTAATAAGACAAATAAAACCGTGCAATCCATTTATTTATGAAAATAAAATATTATCAATATGTATATACTATGACCTAACTGAAATTTGATAATATTAATCATAAACACAAGATGCCGGCTTCTAAAACACCGCCAAATTCAGAACTATCCAAACTGAATACACCTTTATTTTATGTTTACATACCGAGACGTAACTTGCAATGCTGTCATTATTAAGAGATTTCATACATCACACACTTTGTGTAGACTTTGGTCATCATATATTACTAAAATTACAGTGCTGGAAACTATGCTCAATTTTTTTTGTTATTGTTTACTAAAATTATTAGAATTTTTTCATATTTTGCCTGCTGATATTTTAAGTTTTATGTCGCCACGATTTCAATGTATAATCTTATAACTACGGTATAACTGACTAGGTAAAATTTATATTTTTACAGGGTACATAAATACACTAATTAATTTGGTTCGTTTGAGCTTATAAATACTATTGTAACTCAATAACGCATTAAATAAACTTTAAAATAAATAAAAATATATAAAACGCATAAGGCATCAGAAGTAAATGCACCCTTATTTATCTTTCATAAAAACATATGAAAAGTAAACTAATTCTACATGTCGGAACTTATATTTGATGCTTCATTCCAGCTTTAAATTTAAACTTAATATGTTCTGTAACGGAGTACGTTCGAATCTGAATTTATACATTTATTTGTTTGTATGTGTTAACGATAGACATTTATTTGTTAATCGGCTGTAACTATATGCAATTCAACTTTACTTTAAATAACATTGAGGGTGTAAAAAAACACTCTGCATAAACTTTAGATTAATGTTCTCTTTATTTGAGACCTCAAGAAAAAGAACTGCATGGAATTTGAAAATAGAATTTTCTACTGTTTTCTAAAACTAAAAAATAAAAACTATTCACCTCGTAGAGACAGACGGTAAACGAAGAGTGATAGAAAATAGGTTGTGCTTAGCTTTTAGCTCATCTTGGAACATATAACAATATCCCAACGTTGGTGTAAACAGTTCTTTTATACTCTGTAAATGTTATTTAGATTTTATTATTATATTTCCTCTTTATAATGAATTTTATGTATTTGTCACTTCCCGTACGTTGCGGAACTGATCCTTAAATTTTAGTAACATTCTTGTTCGAAATATTTAAATTGCACTTTTACTAAATTATGTAACTGTCACGTAAAACTAAATCAGGGGATAGAAATGTAATAATAGAATTAAGTGTTATCTAATAAATGTCGGTTGACCTTAATAATTCCTAACTTTCCTGGATGCATTGATAGCGCCCATTATTATATCCCTATAGAGAGAATTATTGAAACTATTTTCAATTGGTGTGTTACAACGATTGGTAAACCTGTTTTCATCCTGAATAAGTGACTCCCAGGTTAACTAACGAACGAGCTCGGAACACCGTCATCACTGCCAATTGGAATATTGATATGGTTATTCCAATGATCAATGTGTTATTTGAGTTAATTGAAACTAATTGTTTATTCCTTTACAGCGGAACTATAGACGAGAATATAATGATGATACATCCAGTCTGACAGGTCACACACATTTGGTAAAGAGGTTATAAGAACCTGGTATTTTTTAAAGATAAATCTAAAGATAAGATTCCCACTACATCGCTGTCAGTTTAGTTAGCAGAGTTTCATAAAGTTGCTAAATTAAAAGCGATTAGTGTGACGTGATTTTACCAACTTTGGAATTAGTAAGGTCACCTGGTTCTGACGTTCATTTCAGGCTAATTTTAAAGTCTTACGAGAACCATTAAAGAAAAAAACTTAACTTTAGAGTTAATACATATTTATTTACTGCAAAACTCTTGGCGTAAAATGCTGACATGATGTTTCCTTCACAATCCTTCCATCGTCAAAAATAACCTTCAAACAAAGAAATGATGTGTTTTATGGAATTTTATGTTTAGTGACAAATTAAGTTACCAATTAAACCACAATAAGGTAAATCAGTCATATGGATGATGTGTTGAGGGTCGGAGGAATAGTTCAGTTAGTGCTGAGGTCTAACGCTAGAGCTGCCCAAGACCAACGCGTGCGCTGTTCGTTCCTCTTCCACGGTATTCACAAGCCTTCAAGAAATATAACGGCTCTCTCTGTCAGTAGTTATTTGGAGTAATGCTGAGTGACAGTCGTGATCCCTGTATTCCCTTCCAGCCTCAGCAACGGACTATAGTTGTGATTCTAGTGACCTGACCCGAACAGGTCATCTACTGCTACCCCACCCTTACGAAACGAGTGAGAGAAATGATAAGTTTACTTCATGGTATTGTGGAGGTATGTGCACCCACTTTTGCTGAGCAGTTGATGATTATCTCTTGTGTATCTGCAGAGTTATTGGGCTCTTTATTTATGTGGCCAATGGTGCAGTGTAATGGTTACTGTGTTACTGTCTCTAGATAACTGAATGAAGCAACTTCGAGCATGGTTGCTACTTGGATGAGTAATCGCTGAGCGATTCTTTACGCGGAAGTAGCCCCCTAGATCAGCCATTGGTGGTGGTTCCGTAGTCATTTTTAAGCCGTTGGTCCCAAGTTTAAGTGTGAGTCTAACTTCGCCTGGTTAAATAAGACATTCTTTCTCTTTAATTTTCTTTGTATATTGGAAACAGTAACTCTTGATGTCAGATGTAACATATTTCAATTTTTTTTTCTTTTTAGTTGAACAACACTAAGGGTATATTTTCATTTAGTAAGATAACTACCAGTCATCTGCAGAAATGTTGTATCTTTGAACTGAACCTGAGTTCTCAAAGGAGGAGGATTATTGAGTAAAGTTCATCAATACATCCTAAGAAGCCTAGATTTAATCAAGGACACAATACGTCACTCTGCCGAGATAATGAGATAATCGTATGAAGAATAGAATTAATGACTTGCACATGGTTGTGTCATGCAAAGAGAGATCTTCAAGAGAATTTTAATCGGTATGACAGAATATTTAACCTAGATGTCGTTCAGTTCAAAAATTGAATATTTTTATAGCGTGTACATAAAAACTATTGCGTATGAGTACTTGTATTTTAAAATACCTCCGTTAATAATAGTTCGAGCCACACGTTTGATAGATTTTATGGTTGGAGATATTTGCTAAATAAGGATAGCATATAACAAAGCAGTCCTGACAAGGATTGATGGGTTCACTCGCAGACATGGTACAAGTGTGGGCTGGTACAGTTGGTTAACAATAGAAGCAATAAATGTCAAATCGACAGCATGGGAAGTGTGGTGGGACGACTCCCGGTCCTTTCATTCAGTAGTTCATTGTTTGTGGGATTTATTAGTGTGGATAACAGAGTTAGGATTTCAGTGGTTAAGGCTCAAAATATAAAATTTTACGTTTATTAGTAGTTTTCTTAGATATATGCTTAATGGAATTATCTTCGTAGCACAACTTTCTGATTGGTTTGGTATATACTCGCTCAAAATCTCACCCTAGACATCCAATATGCTTCCTGTGTTACTATATCACTTGTTTGTATTTTTCGTCAATTTATTATTTTATTTACACCCCCGCAATAAATAAGATTCAAATTTTTAACATTAAAATATTAAAAGTTAAATATGTATAATTTAATCCTACACAATCATACAAACTTTAACTACAAAAGACAGTATGCTTCCAAAACGTCTTTAATTGTTAACAAAAACATCTGACTCGTTCTCACAGGCAAATTTGCCCATGTGAGGACATTTTCGTGATTTAATTTTATTTCAAACGAATTCTCTAAGGAAATAAATATGGATTTATTAAGTGTCATTCATTTACCCAGGCTGTTTAAAGACCTATGTAATCAGTAATGTTCTTGTTGCAATCATGGTTAACCATAATACCTGTCTAACAGTGTTCACTAATGCTCAGCTAAATCCCATGCAGTGAATGCACAAATTCAATAATAATAAAAAATAAACACTCCAAAGTTGGTTTTCATTGGATACGAACTCATTATAGAACATTTATTTTATATAACATGTAGTGAAAATGTAATATTTGTGAAATTTATATGTTAAGCACTACTAGACGTCCATAGGGCGGAAACAGGGTAATTGTTCACAACAAATTATTATACCGAAATTTAAATATTATGATAAAATATTTAAGTTATAAATTTTCACTGATTGAACATGTGTTCCAGTGTTAAATAAAAATTTAAACTGTGATGAAATATTTAAATATTCTTAGATACTTAGTGTTTGAAGATAATTCGTATTCAAGAAGTTATGAATTTAACAAAATGCGTGAAAATTTGGATTGGTGTTTATTTTTATGTTGTAAAGAAAGCCTCTTCATCCACCTATTTATTTCTCTCTTCGGTAACTTTCAGTTGAGGACGCAACAAAACTAATTTACTGATTTTAGTAGAATTGCTTAATAAAATAAACTGACAGTTTACTGCCGTTGGATGTACTGTTAGAATACCAATCGGCCATTATTGCCCTTAGTGGAAATAACGAATACATCCAGTGGGAGCCTAATACCATTAATGGAACTGTAAAAAATATCAGTTTTCTGACTTGAATGGATTTCCAAGTAAATCAAATCGATTATTATCTAATGTCTGAAAATTGCTTTATAATCCGTAGTTTGTTTATAGATTGAGATTGACTGTAAGCCTTTGATTGCATTGTTGAAACATAATATAAATCATTCATTCGTGCATGGTGTCTTGAGGTCCGGATAATCATTCCAGTTAGCTCTGAGGTTCGACGATAGGGCTGCGCCACGTTACTTTAATTGTTACCGATTGATTGTTACTACCTAAATCTTTCACTTCACAGAGGGTATTCCGAGCGCTTACTTTATCCTTGCCTCTATTTAGATCACTGGATCTCTTGTGTAACTAATTCAATGAAAGCTACCTACTAAATAAAACTATCCATCGGTTGACTACCGTTTGATGAACTGCCTAAAACCCAGCTGCCTGTTACATATTACAAGCTCACTATCGTCAGTAAAATGTAAAAGATTCCAGTTTCGTAAACTACAGAGGTTGAAAGCTATTAAAATGCACAATTATTTAACAGTACATCTTTAAACTCTGTTTAACTCCAAATGCTTTGTACTATAAATGTTTCTACAGGTTTATACACTATAAAATCTGAGTTTAACTAACTATTAAGGAAAATAAAGCATTTTAAAACACGTCAAAATTATAATAAACACTAGTGACTGCGAACGTGATCAGTTTACCGGGAAAGAGTGAGTGTATCAAGCTGTTATGTTGCACCACATAACAGAACATAATACTTGCGTATCAAAATAAACAGAGAGTGATGATTTTTCCTAACAGTCATTCTAACTCCTGTCGGATTTACTATAGGCATCACAAAACATAACAAAATTGGTCCCATGTCTAGAACGCGACGGTTTCTTATTCCGCTCCGGTGTGTTCGGCGAATGTGTCAAAAAGCTCGCATCATCATCATCAGAATCATCTGAAAATTGCCATAACCGTCTGATTAAAATAGAATAATTTCTCTTGAAATCATTTCTCAATAAAACTTTTCTAAGGATATAAGTCTCTACTAATGAAAATATATTTGGGTCTAAATTTATGTTTTGCCTTTTTTCAAACACGACATACTATAAAGTATGATTTTATTATAAAATAAATGAGCTGAAACTGAAACTACTCGCTGTTTAAAATAGTAATATTAAAACAGCGTAGGTCTGCCAGACGATAGAACCGAATCGCCCAGAGAGTAAAGAAATGGTTACGATACACAAACTGAACCAATATGGTTAGTTATTCTTGAATCAAGAATATCCCAAGTTGCAAGTTTACAAGGGCATTACACAGATGGATAGATAGATTGACTTCCCTTCAACATTTTGTACCCAAAGTCAATAACGTTGGACCACGAACCCATGTAACAAGATTCAAGACTCTATGAACTTTCTATCAAGACTTATCGCTCAGACAGATGGAGAGATAAAAATACTATATCGAAAAAGGCATTACGAGTCGTTAATAATATCTTACAAAACTATAAAGAAGTTCATAACGTAGAAGGAGTAATTTTCTTTACTCTATTATTTGGATTACTTCATTCATTTTAATTTCACTCCACGTATCACAAGTTAGGAATGCTCCACACCACGCGTCGCGTAGCATGATTTGTTGAGGTTTCATGTTACAAGTCAGTTCTTTTTCGAAATATCCTACAGATAGGCAACCATGTAGATAGAAATTACATGTCCCCAATCACTGTAGTGCTTTGCTAACGCTGTGCCAATTATCCTTATCGTTCTACAACAACCACAGTTACATGACCATTAATTATAATGCTACCGTTAATATGAGTCTAGTTATGATATTGGATATTATCTAAATGGAAATTGTATGCGACCTTGCTGATCACACGCCCTTTTCAAGTATGTACTTATCAACTTGATAGCTTTCATTGGCACACGGTAATCAAGGACTAAATATGGGGCATTAAATGTGTGTGGCCTTTTTGTATACAGCTGAAAACCCGTCTAAAACGTCTTTTTATATGCAATTAGTGCCATCACAGAATTGGGAGGGAGAAACTAGGAAAATATACAAGGATCGTAAGAATTACGATAGGACACGGTATTAGACAGCAGTGGTCATTTTGAATTTATGGATTTAAAACCTTAACTAATGACATTCAAACAAGGAAAATATTTAATAATTTGTTTATTCCTTAGACGGGATGATGTTCAGAAAAAGCCATAACAATAATTATAGGGTGATTCAAAAATAGAGTTGAAAAATTTGGAAACAGTTAATCACTTTAGTTAAGTAAAAAAGGATTCCTGTAAATTGCATGTTCTAAAATCGTAATGTGAAGTATAAATATTTTTGTGTGACTGTTTGTGTTTACATTAGTTTTTCAACTTTTAAATGTATTGAGGAAAACACTTTGAAAGTCCCTTTTCTCAAAAATCTTCCAAAATGGTGACATACTGAAAGTTGTAATGACCAATACAATTCATTGTGATGGTGATTTGACCAAAACCTCACCGTGTATAAAACATTGTTAGGAACGATAAAATATTAAAAATTTAAAGCTAAAACCAACGTTATTCTTTATTTGTTAAAACTATATATTCATATATACATATATGCATACAGTTAGCGTCACATAATTAGTAAGCAACTCTTTGGAAAAGTACTTGCAAAATACTTTGGGATGTACATTAGTTAAGTAAATACATTTATTATTATTTAAAAGTAATGTGTCAAAATAATAGAACCTTAATGCCCGATTATTAATGATCCCTATAGTAATATGATTTTTTATTCATCAATAATTATATGAATGTATTATAAATTATAATTATTTTGATTTAATTTTATAATTTATGACTGTGTTGTGTAAGTATTTAAATTATTGCCCGACGAAATTTCTCCCCTTTCAAAAGTTGACACAAATCAAAAAATTCTTCATCTTAGGGTTAGATGCTAGTCCAGAAAGTTATCTAGCCTCTCTTTAACTTTTTGGAATTATTAGTTGAGAATAATGTATCTGTAAAAGACTTTATTATCATCCTTATATATTATTCTTAGTGGCTATCCATTTCTGGGCAACAAAAAAGACTATCATAGAAATATACAGAGTAGTGCAAAGTCATATCTAGATTTTTAGTTTGGATAGTACACATAATTCAACTGAGACAGATTTATGATGTCTTTTTTGGAACACATATTATTTATTGAATGTATCGCATGCTTAAAAAATTAGACAACTTTCATACTTTAATAGGAGTGACAACGCAAAATCTCCTAGCGTTCAGTGTTTTTCACATGACATATTTCATGATTGTAGAACGTACTTTGTATGTTGTAACCTTTACACCACTTACTAAGTTATGAATTGTTACATAACGCTTCTTGAAAATTCTTGCCTTTATGTATTGGTGCTGCGCCGTACTGATAGTTACGAAAGAAAAACGTCCAACGATTGTATCTACCGCTTAACAGAATACAATTCCTGAGGGTCTGATCACAAATATCCTTGAGAGCAATAAAGTATTAAATTTTATAGAAAACTGCAGAGATATTTTAGTAGTTTTATGTGGACTAACAAAAATACTCCTATTTTTTACTTTAGAAACCGGATATTAAGTGGATATTAAGGTTCAAGAGACCACTTATATTACGTGTTTATTAAATGAAAGGTTATATACTTTTAGTATAATAAATACTAGGTTATAAACTACTATACAACTAAGTGAATGAAGCAAATAAATAAAGTAATTGTTTACTACAGCTGAAGTGTTGGAAGTGTGACTAATAGAGGATTGTCATCTATGACGTTCAAGCTGCTGCTCTTACTTTATTTATTTATTTATTTATCTACGGTAACACCATTAGTAAAATAATGTTAGTTTTTGGGTCTTTGATGATCTAACACCGAAAATAGATTCAAAGCTGGGACGGTTTCGTCTTTCGATCCTAGAAAAGTATTCTATGGACGGCTAAAAAGAGCGGGAAACAGTGTGTATTTGGCCTTGGCAGGTTGATAGCGTTGTAACCATTATAAATATCTACCTACAACATATCGTTCTCGTACAATTACTATTTCATAGCATGTACATTTGAATAATACGTTTATGTAATAATCTAACTAACTCGATGATATGACAATATAATATGATAACACGATGATAATATGCGTTTAATGTAGAAAAACGTTAAACACTTGGAAACCAATCTAGCCATAATTTCTATACTACTAAGGATATTAAATATAGCAATGAAACAATTTTAACTGTAGAAGATATTCCATAAATAACAATTACGAAGTAGATAATATTCATATCATCAACACAAAATGTGGGTATAAAGACTGTAAACACAATGACGCATCCCCAGGTGCCCTATTACCGATTGGATAATACGTACTGATGTTATGATTTTACACGTGTAGATTTGGTTTTTAATTTCCTAATCACCTTTACTTTTATTAACATAATATACAAACATTATAAGGTAAATTTAACCCCCTTTTACTATTGAAAAATATTAATTAGGGATGAGCCCACAAAAACTAAAATTCCGGACACTGGACACTCTGTCTAAAGTTATGAACATTCGTATTATTTTTAAGATCGTTTAAAATTCCCAAGCTTACAACGTTTTTTTCAATGAGTCTGTAAATAATCCTGATTGCTTTTTATGTCAGACGAATATTTTGTTAATATATGATTGTTCTTTCTCCCAAAGCACCAAGGTTGAAGAGATGTACGTCTCAAGCCTTCCATTCCTTACCTAACCTACATTCTTTCTTAACCAACTGCTCACTCCAGTCCAAATATCGAGACAGTCACTCCTAGAGTGTGCTACTTAGAGTCAACGGAATGTGTGCCAATAAGTTATATCTCAACCCAGGAGGGATCACTTCTGGCTGGTTTATACCTTCCAGTTGAACCTACTACTAATTAGAACAGTAGTAGGATGTCACTTAAATCTGGGAAACTATATGGATTTCCAGGAGCGGCACATTATTGACTGCAAATGTAAAAATTCTTGGTGACAGGGTAATACAAAAGTCTACTGTGGGAGATGACTGTTGGCGTTGGTGGGGTTCGTTCCCTAAATGTCAAAGGTTCTTAATAGACTAGACATAAGGGTGTGCAACCCTCTGCCTGCTTTGACTGGAGAGGCTGGGCCAGAGCTGACCTCCCCTTCTTTCGAGGGGTCATGACTTGATATGAGTGCCCTAAATTCTTCCTCATGAATATCAGCGGCCCCTACCCCCAATCTTACCTATTCAGAATATCCTGTCACTCCGAAAGCAACGCAATGGTCGTTACAGGACTTCTTGCAATTTATAAACTTCTTTGTATAAGGGAATAAACAAAATTAACCAATAAAGATATAAGATATCTGAGTGAAAATCTTGCAATTATTTCCCTCTCTTTTCGGAGATGGATAGACGTTCAATTTGTACATTTCTAATAAATCGGTCATCAAGGCAAGTGAAAGATAAATAAAATGGCACGGTTTTATGCAACCTATTTAAAGAGTCCGATAACGCTCTGCCAATAAGGTTTATCAAGTAGGGCATTTGTTTAGTGTAATATTTGTACTCATACCACATGATCAGAAAGACCAAACGGAGTTTCAATATAAATTCTGTGAAATGGTAAGGCTGTTTGTAGTACGATAAGAGATAGTATTGAGTGATATGCGATAACAGTAACACAGCAGCACACTACGCCAGTTTTCATGGAGGAAAAAGTTACGTTAGTGTATTCTTGTTTGTTCAGTGTCGTATAGGTTGTGTTTTAAAATGGTGAACAATCGCAATGTTAGCTGATTTCATGATGACTAGTGTTATCATTTAAATGTTTTGTGGTCTTTATAAGTAATTAAAAGAAATGGAGGTCAAGCAGAAAATTGATTCCTTAGTGAAAATGTTCTTACTTAGTAATGTGGTCCTAAAAGACGAAGAAGATTTTAAGAACAAGTTATCTACCATAGTCACCGATGGAGTTGACAACCTCCAATTCGTCGCGGACTTCGATGACACACTAACCAAACACACCGTGAATGGCAAAAAGACTGTCAACTCCTTCCAAATCTTGTGCAAAACCAAGACGCTATCTCAGTCCTTTCTCGACAGAGTAAGAGAATTGTACGTTAGTATCAAACCGTTGTTGTTCCAACACGAGCTGACCAAGGAAGAGCAGCAACAAGTAGACGATGGGTTGGAGGAAATCATTGCTCTTATTGTGGGAGAGAAAGTGAACATCGAGGATGTGTACGAATGTGTGGATCAGGTGAACACCCCCCTCAAGGATGGATGTAGGGAGATGCTTTCTCTTCTCGCCAGTCATCGAGTGCCGATCATCATAGTTTCTGCCGGCTCGGGTGACGTCATCAATTACCTGGTCAGAGGCTACGGAACAAGAGTTGTCGCCAATTTCTATATATTTGATGAAGGTCGAATAACTGACTATTTGAAGCCTGGGGTGGGAATTTACAACAAAAACAAACGCGCGCTGCCCGTAGACGATGATAGACATAATATAGTGCTGTTTGGAGACCAAACTTGGGACTCAAAAATGGCTGATAATGTTCCTAATGTGAAAACAATACTAAAAGTTGGATTCTTCTATGGTAATGATGAGATGAAGATGAGACGTTACCTCGAACATTACGATGTTCTTCTGTTGAATGACGAGTCCACCGATAAGATTAACGATTTGCTCAGGTTAGTGTCAGAAATTTCGTAACGTTATTATATCTTAATTGTTGCAATTAATTATTGTTATAAGACTACACTATTTGTTTTCCAATATGTTATATAAGTTATTGTAAGATCGGCTTTGTAAGTGATACAATTATAAGGTGACTAAAATTACTTACATCACTTATCTTATATTTCTTATCTTGACACATTGTTATATAGAGACTGAAACTGAGTAGAGGCTGTTATATCTATATCATTAAATATTTTTCTTTCCATAGTTAAGACATTATTTATTTTAGTTTACATCTTAATGTAACATATTAAATATGACTGTCGATTCCTTCAGCATAAATTTTGAATTAACAACAAGAATTTCAGACGATTGGATAATAAATTAACTTTGTTCCGAAAATACCTCTATTAGTTTTGTTGTAGAAACATGTATTACTGCAACAGCAAATTTTTATATCCTTGAAACTTATTAAATATAATTTTTTATAAAAAATAATAGTAATATGAATTATAGGTTTTTTTTATATTTTTATACTCCGATTACAATGCGATACTTCTCCATCACTTTAATCTTCCAAAAGTGAATACTGACGTCATATGATTCGGTTTCTAGATGAAATAGATACTTTTTATTTGTTTAGATAAATGTTGTTTCTCTCCTACGTTTCTGGTATAGAACCGATAATCTAGACGTCATCAATTTGATTATGCCTCTAGGTCATTACTTCATAGTTCGTACGTAATTGGCTAAAGCAGTTGATATGTTAGCCGTGAGGTATAAAAAATTAAAGTAACAATATAAATAATGTAAATTTGTTAAACTACATTATTCGTGAAAAATAATACACGTTTAAAATTACTTGTTCTAATTTTAACATGAGCTTTTAGGTTTTTACTATGGGAAGAGGGCCGTAGTTACCACTTAAGAACACTTAAAAGTGACCTATTTAACAGCTGAGTAGTCATAATAAAAATTAATATTTGCAAACAACATAAATCATCAGGCTAGTATATTACACCGTTTCTTATTTAATCACTTATCAATGTTTGCACACATTACAATATAGAGACAGAAAATACCAGTTATTTGTAGAGTTTTAATGTCTCAGTGAAACATCTGCATTTTCAGAGTTAATACTAATAGCATAAACTAGGCAGTAATTAAATATAGAGTATATTGATGTTTTTAAAATTTTATCTTATAAGTAACCAGTGTGGGGTATGAAAATATGTTTAAATTTATTTCTTATGTAAATATAATGTGATATTATAATACTAATATAGAATTGTCAAAAAACGAAAAAGGTAGGCCAATTCTATATGAGTAAAGGGGTTTGAATTTTTTGAATTTTGGGTAGAGTGACTAAGCCACAAAGATTATAAATATTTTCAAATTATAATTGAACTTTTTGAATTATAAAGGCTCAATTTTGGTTCAGTAATTTTTGATAATTTACTTCACTATATTGAGAAATTCACTCAAAATAAAATAAGATTTTTCTAATCTGGATCAATTGTTTTGATTGCCTTAAGTGTAATGTTGTGTTTGGTGTTTTGTGGTTTTTTAAGTGGTTTAGGATATAACGTATTTTTCGTACTATAGTTTCAGGGTTTTTATATTCTAGTATCAATATTGATTATTTTATTACTAGGTATTAAAGAAGTTATTTTATTAAAATAAAACCCAAATTGGGATTCAATATAAAAGAAAAATATACCCACTTGTGTGTTTTACCGAAGCTTAGGTAGTAATTGATCAGTGTATATATATATATATATATATATATTATATATATATATATATATACTAAATATATATATATATATATATATATTACTAAATATATATATATATATATATATATATATATAAATATATTTAGAAATTTTTAAAATCATTTCATATGTAATTAATTTTTGTATTATATATATATATATATATATATATATGTATATTGAATAATTTTCATTGTTGTGTTTGAATTTTTTCTAATTCATTATCCAACCTATGCAAAAAAATACAAATAAATTTATTTTTAGGTTTTGATTTCTAATATTTAAAAAAGACTAGGCCTAGATATAGTATAAAAATGTTTATTATTGCAAATTACCGTACTCAAATTCGACTGATAGAATTAAATATCAACTTTATGACTTTTATGATTGACAAATTTTGTATTGTCATCTATTTAAAGGAGATATCTTTAAGTAGTTACAAGTAAGTTAACTAAACAATTCATGGGCACTAATTTTTTGAGTTTTAAAATACCACACGCACGTATATTATAGTATATATATAATTAGATATGATTATGGGGCTTCTAGCTCACTTTTGGAGCAAACGGAAAAGCCAAAGAAATTCAATGTAAGATACTGTTTAATGGACAATAAACGAATCTATAAACTCAAACACTAAATCTAGAACGACAAATAATCGAATCTATATCTTTTTTACTATTTGCTTCTAATTTCTTAAGCTGTTTTAATGAAAACTCAAGAAATCTAAAATTTTACTGATTTTCTCTAATATCTTTCTTAATCTCGCCTTATGATAAACATTTCTCAGAAACAACAACAATGTAACAAATGGCATTTGCAACAGCATTTTGAAAATCCATATTTATAATTATATCGTTCTTTGAACCAGAAATATTGGTCAAACTCTTTGTTGTATCAATGACATAAATGGGTCTATTAATTCTTTGGGATTGTAATACATTTCCATATTTTTGTAGTAAACGTTGTTAAATCTTGTTACATCTGATACATAATTCTGAACAGTCCTCCGGAAATGTTTAAATTTTGTAATTCATCTGGATAATAAGAACCATTCAATTTCACTCTAATATTTTTTACATTGAAACTATCGAACTTTGAAGGATATTTTTCTTGATCATTCTGTCTATCTGTTTAAAAACTAACAATAATGAACTTAGGATTGAAAATATTTCTATAAATATTTGTGATATCGCACGAATAAGTTGTTCCAGTTTTACCTTTTTGGTCAATACATTGCCAATTGAGAAAATTAAACATAATGTTTTGACTTTTTCTAATTTCATCAATCAACCGAATTTTACTAGTGGTTTAGTAATCAATCATCGAAACTCTTATAAAAAACTCGTTAATTGTAATTTTTCCATCAACGGGCATATCATTTCCAGTTTTGATTTTTAATATCGCATCATCATCTTTGATAGGAAAGTTTACATTTTCAAAAAATTCTAAGCCAAAATGTGCTAAATCATCGACCGCTTCAAATTGTCCAAATTTAAAAGTTGATTCAATACTATTTGAAAATACATCACTTTTGGAATAAGAAATGGTTCCTTTAATAGTACTTAATTGACCACAATTTTGAATTTCTTCTATCAATTTGTTGTGTTTTCTTACTTCAACTTTAGAGAATAAAAATGGTATAAAAATATCCATTAATCTCACATCATTTGTTCCAAGATATGCTTGACCATCTTGTTTTGTTAAAGTTCCAGAAAATAAAACTGGAAGTTAGACGAGCAAAAATTATATCCAAAATCAATATTAAACTCGGTTTTTCATTCGGTTTATTCAAGTGTTGCTTAATAATTGGATAAACATTTTTAAACTCTGCCCTCACAATATCACCTGAATACTTTTTGTAGTCCGCCATTTATTAAGAAACAATTTAAATTTATTTATGAAATTTTAAAAATCATGTATAAGAAAGATATTATTTTTTCATCGATTTTATGTACGTTTTTATAATAAAAGCTATAAATTTTAGTAAAATAATGAGAATGATTAGAGTCATTTACTAATGATCAACTTCATCATATTCAGGGTTGTCTTCTTTAAATTGTGAGATTTCAATAAATTGTGCATAGTATAGTAACCGCTATCTATAATATTGTTCCAATCAACTGAATCTTTAAATTCTTCCAAAAACCCTGTGCTCTAATTTTGATAAAGGCAAATAACATACAAATGTTCTTTCAATTGATAATTTAAGTTTTCTCTGATGCTGTGATGATTTCTGAGGACAGATTTTGATATTTTGCAATGTTATACCAATTTAACTTATTAATATACAATCGCATATATCTCTGGGTAGTTCATATTTTTGAGAAATATCATCCCAGTGTTCTTTTTTCAAATCTCTTTTGTGTAGAATTATAAAAAGACAGAAAGCACTGTAATGTCCCGCCATCTCAATTTATTAAGAAAAAGTTTCAAATCAAGTTTTTATAAATTGGCTCTTTTTAGTGTTACATTTAGCACATTTTCTGGAAATTCTCTTAACTCCATTAATGTTTGCATAGTATTTTTTTAATTTGATGCAGTTTTTCTCTTACACCTCATACTATATATGAGCACCATTTATTTAGGGAAAATCTGAACCTTCTGCTTCATCAGAAAGTAATTTCTCTGAAGCGATTTCTCTAAAATATTCAAAATTTTGTGTAAGATAATTTAATTTTTCTTCTATTTTTTGAAATTTATCATCATATAAATCATTGTATTAAACAAATTTATGAGCAATTTTCTCAACAGTTTTTGTATTAGCATTTCTTCTAAACTAAACTTATCAAGATACTGTCTAAATTTTTTAAGTTTTTCATTAATTTCATCACAATTTTCTATAGATCTTTTATTTCTTGCTTCTAACTTTTCGTAGACGTATGTTATAAAATCTTTAACATGTTGTTGATGGTTCTCATAAAATTTGTTCAGTTCATCAAACATTTTATTGTGATCATCTACTTGCTCTTTTACGATAATATCAAACGGAAAAATTCATTTAATAACACCGATAATTCTTCTTCCCTTAAAATCTAAGGCCTTTTTAACAATAGGAATATTTAAATCGGCAATATCGATATTTTCTGATAATTTTAAAGTTTTTGAAATGTACTTTAACAATAACATCATGTTTGTCGATACCAGGTTTTACTCCACCAATTTGTTTTTTTGTTTTTTTTTTTTAAGTAGCCAAACTAACATAATTCTTTTAAACTAAGATTACATTAGTAATTTAATATGCTTTTTCTATATGAATCATTAATTTTTGAAATAACTTTTCTGCACCATCATTAAAATCATTCTCAATTCGTTCATCAAATCCAGTTCTTAAAGTTAGAAAATGTGCAATTTTTTATCATATTCTGCTATAAAATCGTCAATGATTACATCAATAACACCCGAATCTGGAAGGTTTTGTAATGAATTTTCAATCTTGTTATCAAACTCATTTATCAAATTATCAAAATTCAAACTATTAACTATATTTCGAATAATTTCATCTATATTTTTTATTTTTTCATAGATAATTTGTGTTCCAAACACATCAAAAATATATTGCAGATCCATATTTACTAAGTAATATTTTGTTGATAACTTCTTTAAAACCATCAGTCCGTTCATTCAAAACAAAAACACATAAATGACCACAAATTGGGGGATCTTTACAGTTTTAATCTTATAGTCATTGTAGTAAACGTTTGATTTTTTCAAATATATAACCAATTCTTTCGATGGTTTGTTCTCAATTCTTCCATATGAATCAGAATCATATACATTCTTATCATTTTTTGATAACAAATCCAATGCATTCCACGTCCCATAATCGAGTCTAAAATCTCAATTCCACATTCAAATTTTTAACCTCTTCAGGTAATGTATCAAGCATAGAAATTCTTCTAAAATTTTTTATGTTTTTGCATATTTCTTACAATTCTCCGAATGTTAATGGTTTGATTTTTTTTGTAATGTATGATTTCACAATTTAAAGTCTTTTCGTCTAATCCCAACCCCGTAACATCTTCCAACTCTTTATCTAACCAATTTAAAATATTTCTAACAGTATGAATACACCTTTTTTTACAATTGGAGCAGCTTTTCTAACCAATGGAACAACGTTTATAACAACTGGAATATTTCTCCAAAATCTAATAAATCTTTCAAAAATAAGTTTTTCTTATGTTTTTCGAGTGTATTGTATTGTCAGTTTGTTAAAAATATTTTATCTTCACCATTTTTTAGTTGATCTATTTTAAATTGAATACCAACTGGTATTTTCTTTTTAAAGGCAGATTTTATTTTTTCTTTCTGATTTGTACTAAAACTTACGTTCACCGATTGTTTTTCCATTTATATAGCTAACATTTCAATTTCTCTTTAATTGCCATTCCTAGTTTTCTCTTCAAAAACATGCTCCAGCTGTTGGAATTGCGACAAATCTCTCACCTAAACTAGCATATTTTGATAACAATCGATCCATTGCCGTATATTGTAAATTTTTATCTGCAATATGCCTAGAATTTGTGTCTCTATGTTTTGCATAAAAATTTCATGTTCCATTGCAGCTTTATCTATTTAATTCACACCAGGATCTCCTCTTTTTAGTTTTTGTTCAAGCTTTGTGTCTGGTCCTAGATACTGATAGCCTGGTACGTGTAATTCAAAAGGTAAATTGTTAATAAAGTCATTTAAAACTCCACTACCTAATATTGGAAAACTTATTTCAGGCAAGATTCGTTTTAAATATTGAATTACATCAGGTGTTTCAATCAATTCATCAATTTTGTTCAAAATAAAATCTTTAATGACTTTCTTTTTTTTTAATTGTTATTTCCAGCCTTTTCTTGAGCATAAATATAATTAATAATACCATCAAGTTTTGTCAAAAAATCGATATATCTTATTATCACTGTATTTTCTTACACCAGATCCTTCGATTCGTTTTTTACAAATTGGTTTAATTAAATTCATATATTTTTTACCTATAATTGATTTAGGGTTTTTAGTTGATGTAACATTATTTTTGTAAATTGAATCATATTTCCATAAAATTTCAGTATACTTTTGCAAATCTTCTTCAGAATATAAATCATCTTTTGGAATATCATTGCCTGTTAATAATCTCGACAATCCTTGAGTATCTTCATACGTTTTTTTTAATAATAATTATATCATTGTGTATAAAATTCACTGATAAATTTCCAATTATAAAAATTTTCTTCTTTTCTATCTCAATACAAACTGAATTTATCATCCTTTGCTCTAGGAAGACATTTTTTTACCAATTTCACCATTTATTATATGCGTTGTTCCAGGACTTATTGGCTCAACTATAGTAGATTCATCAATGATACGAGGTGTAAATGTTGTTGAAGACTGTAATTTTTTCAATTCAAACTCTTCAGATTCTAGAATCAAAATATCCGCAAATTTTCGTGCAACTGGAACCAAATTCATCAAATTTTGACTATCACTTAAAACATTTTTAATTTTCCCCTTAACATTTTTTTATTGCTGAAGTTAAAGATTAATTAATTTTTTGAATAAATTCTTGTCCTTTTTCATCAATTCTAATCTGTTCTTTAAATTCTTTGATTAGTTTATTTTCGATTTGATCAAGTTTTGTTTGCTACTTCAGGAGTTACGTTCGCCATTTATTTAGACACATTTTGAAAGTGAACGTGAAACGTAAAAACGTGTACGTGAAACATGAACGTGCAACTAACCAGAGATTTGTGGTTTTTCTGTTAATTTCATAATGTAAATAAAAATTAAAAATAATGTAAAAATAATTGTAACGAATATTTTATCCAGTATACCCAGGAACATCATTTATATTAGAAAATGTAGTCTAATATTTACCATTTTAGGTTTCAAAGTTAGATTGATTGTAAAAAATCCTAGTCTTCTTTCCAAATTGTTTCGCATAAGTCGTTAAAGTGATCAACCCTCATATCAGATCTAACATATTTATTGTAAATTTTTCTAGTATAGTGATTATTTTGTTTAAAAACACACAACATATTCAAATTGTTTCTTATAACTTGTTTATCAACCTTTGAAAAGCATTGAGAAAGATACATACAATGAGATATTTTTTTGCCAAGTCATTACGAAATATTCTATAATAACGTCTTGATTTTCTAAAATACAGTCAATGTAAATGATTAGAGAATTTGGTTTACATTCGCTTAGTGAAACTATATCCTCGAAAAAATTATAAAAATGTGATACCTTTTTCCTTAAGTTTTTCTCAATATTTTCAAATCTTTCTTGCAATCCCCATAAGAGTCTTGTTCCAAAGATTTACTAAAATCATAAAAATTTGAATAATGAATCTATTGTAGATTAAATTTAATAATAAATTTGTTTTTACACATCCGCTTGAACCAACGATTAACAATCTGATTGGTTAATCTTTCTTATTTTCTGCAAACGATTAGATTTATATGATCTTTTTGCTGTACAAATTTCTCTATTCAAATAGAAAAAATGAAACTGTTTAAATTGACTTTATAAAGCACTAAATTAGTTTTAAACTTTGAACATCCTATTCATTTAGATGAAGAATCAAATTACTGTATTGGTTTAAGTGGTTTTTATTCTGATAATGTTTGTAATAAATATTATTGAAAGTTCTCCTTATTGTATAGGACTTAGTGAAAAGAACATTACAAAATATTATGGTTTAAAGAAAGGATGTTATACCTTCGATCAAATAAAAATTCCTTTAAAAATTATCCAAAAACATTCCAACAATCAGATAAATCTTTAAACTTTGACGAAAACAAATTTGAAATGCAAAAAATTTTCTCTTTAACAAAATTCAAATAAAATCACCAGTAAGAATTATTTTTTCGGCAATTATAGTAGATTTATTAGGGTATGTTCAAGACATAATTGAACCAAATCGGATATATGTAGGAAATAAAACGCCAAAATTTAGACCGTTCGATGTAATTGAAGTATATTGTAATCTCGTTGAACCTAGTTTTGAAAATCATAACGAACATCTACACAAAGAATCGGAAATATTGTACACATTTTATCCTAATGTTAATTATTGATAAAAAATCAGTGAAAAATCGATTATATTCCAGTCAGAAAAAATATTTAAAAAATTCAAAATATCGTTCTGACTGTTCAAGAATCTGAAGGAAATTTATTGAAAATAGTAAAAACAAAAATATAATTAAAATTACAAGTTACCATTTAAACTAGAAAACTCGATGTTAGTTAGTTATCATAAATAATGACAAAAAAAATTTTTATTGTATAAATTACAGGAGTCTGTTCCATATACCCCTAGAAAATATTAAAACACATACTATTTCCGTTAATAAGTTTATAAAACACTGTTGAATTATGATATTTTGTTTGTAAATGTTTTTGTAAATTCTATAAAATTTGAATAGTTCTTCCACATTTACATTCAAAAGGTTTATAAAAATATCTAATATACAATCTTTACAACATGCTTTCTTTTTATCCTTACTATAATGCCAATTGTGAAATGTAGAAATATTCTTGATTTATTTACAACGGGTACATTCCTTCTCTTCTAAAGTTAATTTTTCAATTTTATCCTATAATTCTCTATGATATATATGACGACAATCTTTACACATATACTGTAATCTGTCTTTGGAATTCTTTTTTTTATGAAATTCTTGACAATCATTTATTTCCTTGCACAGTGAATACTTATTTTGAGACTCCATTTATACAGAAAAAATTACAGCTTTGACTTTCTAAATTCATATTCATAGAAAACTTCCGTTTATTTCTTCATTATTAAATCGTTTATGCTATAAGTTAGAGGATTTGTGTTATTAATTTGATAAATCACAAAGATTTCTCTTGACCGACTCTTCTTATATTTGTTCGAAAATGCTTGTTTTTTCCTATAAATTCTTACATGAATATTAATTTTAAATTTAGTTTTCGTGTGAATTTCTGGTGGAATATACTTGAATACTGTCTCTAATAACTCATTTTCAGCATCCTTATCTACATCTTTCGGTTTCATCTTGATTGCGCTGTGAACTGTGTCGTCATAATTGTTTAAAATTTTTTGAAGAATATCATTCCATTTAAAGTTTATATCAATATCAAAAATAAGTTTAATTCTCTTATTTTGAGTTCTGTTATATCTCTCTATAATACTTGATCTCTCTTCGTTTTCATTATGATAAATCTTAATGATATATTTCCTTTAAACATCATTATATTCTTTACTTTTAAACTCTAAATCCTTAACTGTATGCAATAGATTTGGTGGTTTGTGATTGATTTTTATCGCACCTTTTACTATATCTTCGTAAGCTTTTGATACATCCTTACAGTTTTTTCTTTTAATCGCTCTTGACCAAGCATATTTTGGGAAAGTATAAAAAACGTTTAACATATAATTAAATCCATCATTTTGATCCGAATAATTAGACATTATAAATAAATCTGTTGCCCATAAATCGCCAATTCGTAATGTTATAAATTTTCTTTTTTTAAATTTCTTACGTACTGGTGCATGAATTTCTCTAGCTTCAATCTCTATTTCCTTTTTATTCTTCAACTCTTTCTTAACAATTACTTGTTTTGGCTTATTTATAAATATACTCTTATTTGTCTTACATTTTGAACATTTTGCTGCAATTCTATACAATCCGTTTTGAGTTTGAACAATCTTAGAATCGATATTATTAGTTTTCGTTTTACATTTGTGACAATGAATTAAATCATCTTCCATTTATACGTCAAAGTTTCCAAGTTTATTTAATTCATCTAATATATCAGATTTCGCTCCATTTTTATAGCCATACGGTACTGTTTCGATCTTATTACCTAGGGCAATTCTCTTATCACCTTTCGAGCTCAGTGCTAGTTTTTCGATTGTTGTCGTATAAATTTCATGTCTGTAACTTTTTATTACAGTCATCTCACTACATTCTTCCTTATTTTCGAACAAAAATCTCTTCATATTTTCAATTGTTATTGTTTTATTTACAACGCTTACTTTGATTCATTTACATCTTACTGGATTTTTGTCTACATATTTGTATGAATAAATCTGTGATCTTAAAACGCAAAATTCTTCTAAAACTTCGCTATTAAACTAATCTTTGAATCTGGATCACATTTCTTAAGTTTGTCGCAATAAAACTCGTACATTAACAATTTTTATAGGTCAAGAACTGAAAATGCTATGTAGATCGGCTTGTTAAACTTTACTTTCTGTTTGTACATATGACTCGCTATACAGTTGTCGTTAAAGATATTAAATCATTTGAAATTTGTTTCCTTAGCTTGTTTCATTGAAAGTTATTCTTTTCCACGTTTAATACCGCATCTATTTCGTACATTTTCCATAGATTTTCCAAAAACTGAGTTTTTTATTAACTTGTAAAAGCCCTTCTCAAAGTCAAGCTTTGATTCTCATATTTGTATTAAAATCGACGTATTCTTTCATAAAAGGCTTCTGATCGAATGCAAGAACTCTATTCACATGTTTTAACACCATTCTTTGTTTCTTTCCATTCGTCTTTTGTATAGGTTTTTGGGTCCATCCACTTTATATCACTATATGGTAAATTATGCGACAGAGCCCAACCATAAAGGTTATTTGTATCAACATAAAGTAAATAATTTTCTGGCTTTGTCTTATCGAAATCTTTAAAATATTTGTTATTTGCTTTCACATATCGCTTAATACATTGAGAAATGCCTCCCCGAGTGTCTTTTTCAATCATCAAATACATATTATAATCATGGATTAGTTTAAGCACGATTTTCGTTAATTTTAGCATAGCATCCCAAGCTAAACTCGGAGGTGTTAGATAATGAGCCGGATCAAGTTTATAGCAATTTAAGCAAATCTTTAATTTAATATCTTTAATATCTTGCAAGCAATAAAACACCTTGAATGTTATATAAATCAGAGTAATTTCCAAGATTTTTTTCTTTTAATTTGTTCCAAACGCTCAAGTAATATTGATAATCTTTCAGTGATATGCTCTCATCTTTCAAAAGTGAATAGAAATCAATTTTCAGCTCTACTGTGTAATAAAGTTTTTCAATACTATCGATAAATTCATAAGGAAGTATGCCTTTTCCAGATAATGTTTTAAAAATCTCGTCTTCGTCATTAGGTTGTCTGTCTATAATTTCATTCAATTTTATTTCATCCTGTATAAAATGATTTGTATGTTTGAAGTCTTCTTTCTTTAAATTTTTAGCTAATTTTCAACATGAATATGAACGTATCTACAATGAAAACCTAATGAACTTTCTTGGCTTATCATTGTGAAACTCATATCCATGTCCAGAATTTACTGAATAATTTATGTATCGCTTGTCAGTGTTTTGGATCAAATCAACATTTCCATATTGTTTATCCAATTCTTTTATATACAAATGAGTATCGTGATTTTACATATTGTTTCAGAAAACTGGAATATTCTGGGGGAATTTCAAATTTAAATTGCAAGATGAATAAGCTGCTTCTCTAAATTTTCCTGTTAAATGACAGTTATCTCTTACTTTATTATCAGGAGTGAAACCAGATGATTCACATGACATCTTTGACAAACTTTGGTGTGAAATCTCTTCTTCTTCAGTTAATTTCATAGGTTTCATGTTCTTTGAATTATATTTTTTCGCTATACATTTCGATAATTTATTGAGCTCTTCAAACAGTTTTCTCGAAACATTTGGCAAATCTTCCTCATTTTTGGCACGATAAAACATAGGTTTATACATATGATTCGTTACATTTGACACTAAATATAGAGTAAAACCATGAGGAATGTGCTTCTCAATCTTGGTTGTTTTGTTGAATTTTTTCTAATATACTCTCACAATCCATATAAATAATATAAGGATGATTAACCTTCTTTTGATAATTAGTAAATGTAGTTGTTTGACCTAGTAAAGGCATAATTGGTTTACAGACTTCATATTTTTTACAAATTTCCAAATGATCTGCTAAATTTGTAGAAATGACAAACATCTTCTACACAACATTTTTCTTTCTTTATATGTAGATAACTGAGAATTCACTAATCTATTTAAATCTGTTATCAAAACATAATGAGATGTTTCCTCATTTTTTACATGCAATCAATATTTACTTTTGCATCATATTTTTCTCAAATTTGCAACGGAACAATATTGAGTTTTTCGTCATAAGTAAAGATATTTATGGACATTTTCGGATATTTGTACTTAGAATTATAGCTTCGTTTCACAAATAATTGTATATCTTTTTTTAAGATATTGGATAGTCGAATTCAGAAAATATTTCATCATTGACGAATTTTTCATATTGTTTTGCTCTTTCATCATTATTTTCAGATTTTTCAATAGAATAAAAAAACAGAAATTATCTTTTTATTTGATATTTACACAAGCTTTTTTTACCTTTCTCTCTTGTGGTAAATCGATATATGATCCAGCATTCATCATTTCGTGTTTGTTTAGGCCCAAAATCAGTTCTTTACAACTTTTATATGTCCAACCCGAACCCCTATTTGGATGATTGGTCTGTTCTCGATATGTCAATTTATTAAATCGCTTAGTAATAAAATCGTTTACGTCAAAGATTTCGTCAGCTTTTATAGTAAAATACATAAGACAATGTTTGTGTTCACTAAAGTTCGTTCGTATTCACATTCTAAAGATAAATAACCTTTCATATTTTAAACAGTTTCTTAAAATTATTCTATTAAAATTATTCTATTTCTGGTCGCATAATTGATAAATATTTGTAAATTGACATGAAACTATCGTTTTAATTTGTTGAAATGTATTGCTTAAATAGACCGTGTATAGAGGATAAAAATTCAACATCAACGATTTCAGACTTATTTTTATCGTTGGTTTCAATGGATAATTTTTCAGCTATTGAATAAATTTTATAGATTTAAGTCTTCCTTTTTAACTTTGAAATTTTTCTTTAATTAACGTAATTTTTCTATATTGTCTATATTCAGGTGATCTGCAATTTTATTCTCTTCACCCCAATTACGTAAATAATTCAGTTCATTGTTGTAAATTTGTTTGTTTTTTAGATAAATCTTTGAATTATAGTGTCTATCATAGCTTTTTCTTAAAATTTCTTTTTTGCAGAACGGACATGATATTTTTATCAAGCGCCATTATTATAGAAACAAATTTAATTAGTGATTTTCTCAATTACAATTTTATAGTGAATTTTGTAAAATTTCGTTCAAATTATCAACTTTAAATCTAAAAATACGCAATAATTAGAGATAATTTAGTATATTTTCAGGATTTTTCAAAAAACTGTAATACTAGAACGTATGTACATTAAAAAACCGTGATTTTGACCCAAAAAATCACGGTTTTTCTTATGTTTTTTAGAAGTAGAATGTAAATTTTCCACCTTAAAAGTATATAATTTACCCTATTTCTTTCTTAATAAATGGAGCTAGTAATGGAATTAAATGAGGTTGGTGAACTAAAATCCAAAGAATATAAGAAATTAGTTGATTTAGAAGACAAAAAGAAATATAGATTTTTGAATTAGGAGAAAATTAAAGATAAACTCGGGTTTACAATAATTGCAGAATTGGATGATTTTAAGGTACACTTGTCGAACAGATTTGTGATTGTTTTGGATGAAAAAAAGATTACAGAATTTAATAAAAATTATACATTACACTTGATTGTTACTAGTAGAAAGTCAATAAAAGATAAATATTGTGTTACTATTAATTTTGTAGAGTAAAAATTTTTATTAAGATTACTTGGTTTTTCATTAAAATAGCTTAAGAGGGTAGAAGCCTAAAATGGACAGTAAAACAGATATAGATTCGATTATTTGTCATTCTAGATTAAGGGTTTGATTTTATAGATTCGGTTATTGTCCTTCAAACAGTATCTTACATTGAATTTCTGTTGGCTCAAAAAGTGAGCTAGAAACCCCATATCCATATCTACTTATATACATATATGTATATATAGGTTATGTTTCTCACTTATTACCATTACTAATCTAAGGCTTACTAATTAGGTTTTCATGTTTTTTAAGTCTATATTGTTTGTAAATTATAATTAATAAACGTTTCTCGTGTACTGAGATGTAATCTTTCTTTTTCCTAAAATCTACTACTACATGCTAAATATTGTAAACATCAAGGAACAAATTCTCTTTACCTACAAAAGTTTTTACACCTTTACGAAATACCAATTTTTTCAAACTAAATTTTTTAACCCTTATAAGTGTTTAAAAACCTTAATGCACACAAAAACGTGACCTCCGACAATATAGCAATTAATGTTTAGATGACTGTCCATTTATTGCATGTATTAGGTCTTTGAATCCGTCTAAAGCCTCATGGGTTATTAGGTAGATAATGTAATAACTAAGTTTTGTCATACTTGCTTTGATAATACTTAGTTATTATAAACTAAGCCGTTAGTCTCTCTCTGACGGCGAGACCATGCTCAATATACTGGTTCTTTTCCGATTACCAAGTCAAGCGTGTATAGTACTTAGATGATTGACTGCTTGAGAACATCACGTGCCGTTGGCATTTATCATCTACTTTTTAGTTAATTCAATATCTTTTTCTGGTATAATATTTTTACATTCTTAATTTTAGATTCTATTACTTTTGAGCATTTATTATTGTTGCTTTGAGTCCTAAATGTATTAAAGTTCGCTTCAAATACAATTTAATTAATTGAAAAATTGGTAATTTAATTATTCATGCAATCATTAAACTTTACCAATTGTTAATTACTGTAAAAGGTGGTACAGCCTCGACGCACAAATTGACTTTTTTGTACGTTGTTGGAATAAACCATCCAAACTGCTTAATAACCTTTGTGACAAAAACTGTACGACGAACGAAATCAATTACTGCAGTTAGAAATTAAACTTTATCTTATTATAGGGTATTCTTATTTCAATTGTAAGATATAGCTGCCAAATCAACCGTTAAAAATTGAAAATTGAATTCATCAATCTATTTTTTTGTTACCAGTCTATTTGTCACAAAGGTTTTAAATGTATTATACATATGGTATGTAGTAAACACGATTTTTTTTTTATTTAAAACACATTTACCAATCTAACATCTGATGTGGAGTCTAAAACATCACATTTATGAGATAAAGCTAGTCAACTGCTGGCCCCGCAACTCAGTCTCCGCTATTTAAAATAGAAGTAAAGTTTATAACTGAGTTAAATATGAGATTGCCCCTAATCCATGTATGTTGCATCATAGGACCTCAGATTTTAGGGCCTTATCTCCTATGAACAGTAAAATAATATTATTATCTTTTCGTAATATTGGTTTACTATGTATTTTTATTTTATAATTTCTCACAAGAAAAAATAATTATAAACCATTAGAATTTACGGATGTTTGTTTTACAGTTTATCAGCATGCATACAAAATCCTTTTTCTAATGAAAAATTTAAAAAATGTGACAGATTTCAACAACTACAACGCAGTCTCAATGTTAAAAGCAGAGTCTCAGATCAGGAACAGCGTTTCCTCTTAACTACAGATGTATACGTTTTCTGGTGCAATGAGCATAATATTTCATTTAGGATTTCTTTATGATATACATGTGTATATTTTACTTGTATTAAATAATTAAATTCCTGTAATAAGAGTCATTGCAAAGTGACTTTAATGCAGCTCACAAAGTCAGTATAAAAAAGATATTAAGTAAACAAATTTCGTTTATTTTCCACTATTGACAGTCTAAAACTGCTTACTAGTATTCATAAGCACTAATGATTTATTGTTATTACTATAAGAAATAAAAGTATAAAACAAGTAATAATGGTGAACTTTTGTACGGGAGAGGAGATGCACTAATATATAATCTTAACCCTCAGTTGGGCACTATGCAACACTATTCCTGGGAAGAATTGCTTACTAACCAATTAATAAAAAACCATAGTCTTAGTAATAGGATTTCGGACTCTTCCATCGTTATATGTTACAAATTGTGTTATACATTTTGTAACACATAACGATGGCAAATTTCAGAAACTCCAAGTCCTTTCCAAACCTCCACAGTCATTAGTAAACTTAAAATAAGATGGCTGTTGATCCTGAACACTTTCTTCGGGTAATCGTAAAATTCATATCAAATATCAAAATACTCCTGTAGCCGAACGACAAAAAATATTGGCTCTATGATGTAAGGATGATTACTCATAGATGTTACTGCCACGAAATTGCATGATTGCGAGATCCTTGATCACGAAATCCTTGACCGCTACCACAAACCCACCTAAAGCAACCCGAAACGAATAATTTCTAAGCTGAAAAATACTTAATAAAATAAAAATGTATTCAGCAGGCGTGTAAAGTATGTGCAACTTCACCGCTAGCCTAATCATTAAAAGAAAGGTAAGAACTGAATTACTTTCATCATTTACTATAACGTATATTATAATTAATCTTAACAATAAATATAAATCTTAACATCTATTATTATATTAAAATTTAATATTTAATGGCAAAGCTTGTTGAATTTTTAGGCAAATTTGTCCAATGGAAATCAGTGCACTTTTACCCGAAGTGCAAATTTCATTCTGCCACGCATAATATCTGTGGCATTCAGTACAGATTGCGAATCGTTATATCATATTATTATAGTGGGTATAATGGCTAGGGAATTCAGTGTTTAAAAACAACCTCAGTCTCATCGTGGATCAAATGGGTATTATTAGAGGCCATTGATGTCTATGACGATTTATCATGTTGACTATTATAGGTTAGTTGGAAATTCCTAAAGAAGGTTATCCTAAGAACTCCTCCGTTAGGAAGCTCCAATGCCTAATCAGTGGTTACTTCCAAAATTGTTATGCCTATGCCTAGATAATGCCGGTGTGGCTAGCATATGTTAAATATTTAAATTCTTACATGAGGATCCAGATTAAATATACAGGCATTTCAAATTTCAATCTGTAATTGCATAAAAATTCCAGTCTTTTACTAATTAGTATATTACGATGTACAACATTGTACACTCTTTATGAAAACTTAATGGATAGTCCCATTCTACGAGACTTAACTAAGCTCTTCTTCTAAACTTCGTTCCACAGCTTAAAGGATTTCCCTAGTGGTGTATGGGATTTAGCCTCTGATTAGGTTTCTTCAGCTAAACTTTTCTTGAGGAATAATTACTTTAAAATGTTTCATTCGTATGAATTTTCGAAATGAACCCTATACAAAAAATGCATTGTAAATGTTACATAAATAACATCATCAATAACTTTATTAACATTGTTTTTTATAACTTGTTCAGAGCAGACCTTCATAAACTCTTCGTAACTTTAGATTCTGTGCAAAAACTTCACCTCAGTGGAGTAAATTGCTAAGCTGCTGAGGCAATCACCTGGAATGGAAGTGAATTCTCAGCACAATTTGCGCTACATTTGCAGCTAAACTGTTTAGTCAGCGCCAATCACCAATCATCGTACATCAGCGGTTGTCATCATTTCTTTCGTCCCATTTGGCCACCTAAGTTACACCCTTAAACCACAGTGTAAACTATCTTACCTTCTTAAATTAAAGATTAAATCATAAAACTTATTACTTAAATAAAACGTATAACTTAAAACGTGAAGGTTTAGTAGACTTGTATAGTAATTTGGAGTGTTTTTTTTCTTTCTTAAGCTATATTTTTTAGGTATGAAACATGCTTTTACTATGATAGAAAATACTGATGTAAAGTAATTAAAAAACATTTAACGGTCGACTTGTAAATGTAGTTTAAATATTAAAACTAGAAAATACATGGAATTGGTAACTTTTTAAGTGAACATAATCTTTTTAATTACATATATGTCATTTTACATATATTGACTAATGTTTTCTCTTAGACTATGTTTTAGTACGTTAAGTACAAATTTATTTACATAATAATTAAATATTATAAATTATTAAAATAATAATTTGAAATAATTTTAAAAACTCATAAATGGTTCATACTTGTTCTTTATAGTAATTACTATGATAATATTAATACATCCATCAAAGAAATCGATACTAGTGTAATATATAACAGACTATAATTTTCATAAAAAACTGTCTAAGTTTTAAAAGTTACATTTTTCTTCGTGTTATTAGTTTATGGTCAGGCTAAGCAGGGATACATAAATCAACATTATCTCGACCAGAAATTCAAGTTAAATGTAATAAGGTATTTAGCGAGAAACAAAAGTTTCATTCAGTAGATACTTTTGTAAAAACGAGCACTGAAAGTTGAACTATAAGCAAACTTCTTACATGTTCAAAATTTCAATTAATGATCCGGAATCCTTAAATGCACTTTGAAATATTCCATGTGAAGGAAACGCTATACGGTCAAGAATGTTTATTTCAAAACAGAAGAGGAATCAAAAAGATGAAAACTTATCAAGCTGGTACATTATATTAAAATGGCAATTCGAAATTCTCTTGACATTATTATGAATGCCAACGATAATAACTACAATAATTTATGAAACAAAAACACTTTTCTACTTTACATTTTACTTACATAGCTGTCCCCAAGTATGACTTCATTCTTCATTTTTTTATTACTTTTGTGTAAGACTTTCCCTAAACATTTAGTAATTCATAACTAATACAGCACAGCTTATTTAATTTATTTGAAACGCACATGTATTAAATACAACGCAAAGTAAAGAAGTAAATATTAATTTAACTGAGGGTTACCTATAAATCAAAGGGCTTGAAAGTTTACTTTTGCCTGTCTGTCTGTCTGCCCCATAATATCTCGAAAATTATCTAATCTATAGACTTCAAACTTTGCATGAGCAGTGAATTTTCAGTGTTACTATAAGTTCGCACTTTAGTTTTGCACGATAACGTGAGAACATCTAACATAAAGACTTCGAATTTAATACATGACCTCATTTATATACAACCAATATCTATTCATATGATAGTGCTTGTCAATCATAGAATTTTGCTGAGCAATAAATAAATCTTTACATTAGTCTTGTAGGTAGCCGTGATGGCAACGATAAAATAGCAAATATAGCCTACTGAATACAGTCAAATATACTTTAACATGTAACATCTTAATGCATGCAGTTTTTATGAAAGGACCTTCAAACTTGAAATTTTGCATTTAGCTTAACACAAAATCTGTTACGCAACACGTTGTTTAGTGTACTCCTAACCATGTTATAGATCACTAATTTGAGAAGATAATCACAAGCACTAACAAAGATTGCACTGTTCCGTCGATCTTGCACATATCATCGTTAACATTAATTTTTCTTATATAGTCGAAAGAAAGTTTGGTTCGAGTGTAGTTGTTGTCTAGATAATATCATTAAATTGAAGGTATAGTAGTTTTCAATATGAGTGTGTAAGAGATTTCGTTTATTTAGATTGTTGTCATGTCAAATCATTGTGGCTACTTGTTATTGGACTATGTTCTAAATTTTTAATAACCACAATTTTAAAAACCAAAAATATTAATGTTCTCTAAAAATGTGTTACAAGGAATAAAAATTAAGATAAAGTTATCTATTTCAAGTATTTGCAACACAATATTCCTAAAAAACTTTCACTCTATAATTTGATAGTATTTTTGTAACAAAAAATGTACTTATAGCTCTTATGATAGATTCTCTTCATTAGTATTCCACTTGTCGCCTATCACCTATATAACCTTATCAGATATGGGCTGAGCGTTACCCTTATCACTGGCTGGGCTAGGACAAATTGGATTCCACTTATTTGTATGCATGAAATCTCAAGAATGATACTTGTTACTCAAAATCTTATATGCCGATCTCCTATACCTCGTTTTAAAACGTTACGTGTATTTTCAGTTATTGAAAACATGAATGGAACATTCACACTTTAATTTATTAATTATAGCCCCATAGCGTTTTAAAAACTGCAGGTGCGAGTAATACAAGAAAATGTTATCTTTTTATAGGAAGTTGTCAGAATTTTTATTTCCAATTAACAATATATTAGACCATTTTCCAGTATGGTTGATATGTAAGAATCTTTAAATATAAATCTTTAACATATATTATACAATTACAATGTTAACGTGATGACTTCCCACACGCATCCCCGATTCTTTTAACATAATTTGTGTACGGTAAAAATCCATGAACATTGTCAAACATGGAACTGAATTCTGAACTTGAAGTATTTTATACTTTCCTGTCATAGTTTGAATGGTGATACATTTGAATATTTCATTATTTTGTGTGCTGAAATATAAAAATTATATATCAGTACCATCAAGCGATAAATCTGAGACATGAACGTACGTTAAAATATGACTGAAATATTCATAACCTCACTTTTGCATTAATCCTTAATATAATTTGTGCGTTAAGAGATTTCCGGCAGCAGCGGTATTTGAAGAAAGATGATTAAATGTCATATCAGACTTTGAGTGATGCTTGGCCTCTGAAAAATATCTGCCCCTAATTTCTTTCCCAAGAAAAAACATTAGTGGATTAATGGCCGCCTGTTCCGAACAAGGTATTGATGTCAGTTTGTTCCGAGATCTATAACAAACCTTTTAGGCTGTTGATATTTTCTCACACTTTATAATACAATTGTCAAGAATAATGCACTGGAAAAGTACGCAATTACAAGCTAACGTCGCACAGTAAACATTGATATTTTATATATCATATCTTATTGATATTTCAGTAAATATAATTGGTTTTGTAAGAAGATATGTTTATATCACTATACGACTCATATAACACGTCACGTAGCATATGTATATTAACAATATTTGAATTGTTGCTTTCCTATAACGTTATAATTAACATAAACTGTAAGTATATCAGACATATAACCATATACAATGTATATGTGAATTGTTTGAGTTCCTCAATATTTCAAGAGGCAATTTGCATTTCAAATTGTTGTTGTTGTTTTATTTTTTATTGAATGCATAATATGATGCCTATCGTTACAAACAAAATTTGATGTATAAAAATTTCTTTATTTATAAAAAAGTAAAATTACTTTTTTATAAAAATTAAGTTTCAACCTAATTTGAGTCTACACGGTATTTTTAAGATTTTTGTTGCTGTATACCACGATAAAGGAAATATAATTCTAAATAAAACCCACGTATAATATATTATTATAGAATTAGAAACATGGCATTATATGTATAAGCAAAATGCTGCCCCATACCGACGTGTTATAAATTGTACTTCATTTGTCAGAGTTTTGAAATTACATAGTAATAGCGTAGTTTTTACAAGAAAATCTAATAAAACATGAATACAGCTCAAATAAATATGATTAGTAAATGTAGAGACAAATACTTGTTAACATATTTACATAAAAGTTTACATTTACTAAATAATAACCCTAATATATTTACACTGAAAATTCACGTTTTTCAGTTCGACACAACTCAAATCACTACATTACTTTTGTAAAGAAATACGGTAAAATACTGTATAAGTTACTATTTTACTTCGGATTTACTCAAATGCTTGGTTATCGACACATAAACAACAAGGAAAACTGTTACGCAACGCGGTACTCGTCCGCTACGTCGCGTTACTGGAAGACAAAGTCATCGCCTAGGTAATTGGGTATTATCGGAGCCCACTATGTTTGGACGAGTTTTCCTTATCACAGACCAAAATAAACTTCATTATGCATTCCTAATACTTTCGTCCATCCATATTGAATCGAAAAATACTCGATGATTCATACTTCCTATCGCCAAATCGTCTCTAAATAGACACAAGAACGACCTGACATTTTTGAATGATTAAAACGTTGTTCTTTTAGTTTTTGGTTTCATTGATTGTCGTAATAACTTTCCATTCGAGAATAGGTTAAAGAAGTCTGTACTTTTTAATACTTTAATTTACTTTTCCCCGATAAGGAAAACTCGTCTAAAAACAGTGGCCCCTTGATAAGTACGAAAAACAAAATTAGTTTCAGTAATAAAATAGTAGAGAACGACATAAAACTCATATTTATCGATACCGATAGCTTGGAATCTATTGAATACAGCTGTCTGTTATTTGGCCAAAATAATCTTGTGCTATATAAAATATTATCGATATATGAAACGTCAAAATTAGGGACGCTGGCACTTTATGTACTTTTTGTACCGTCTAAGTTATAGTAACGCTGTGGCACTCAAAGGGAAAAACCCAGGTTATCTGTTTGTATAGAACAAAGTGCTGTCAAATATTTATAGATAATTACGCAATTACATTATTATATCTAGCGTGAAATTACAATTTATTTTAACGGTATTAAATAGCTGGTATTTCTTATAGTGGTTATTATTAATTAACATCAGAACCCACGGTTTAGATACCACTATGCCGTGAGGCTTGATCTAGGAAAGAGTTTTATAGATTGATTGCATGCTAGCCGACCCGTCATCAATTCATACTGCTTTTTAAAGGGCTGAGCGTTAGCGAAGCTTATTAACTGTGGAGAGGAACCATTTCAGTTCTGTTGTCATGCCTGTCTGTTTATCTGTCTGTCCGTCTGCATGATATCTAAAAAAAACTGACATTCAAATATAAAGTTGTGCATGAAGCTTTCTTTTTTGTACGGTTAACACTGAGTTAGGTTATGGTGCACGGCACTTCATGAGATTTGGCTGAGTGTTAGCTAATATTTGTACATTGTTTTATGAGTAGCAATAACGACAATTACAATAAATATAATTTATTTGTAATTTATTTTTGTAAACCTTAATATCTCTATTAAAATAGAAAGATTATAGTTAAAGTATTAATAAAAACTGAACCTTTGGAAATGTTGAGGATCAAATATTCGACTCAAAAAGGCTAACAAACAAAAACGCTCGGAATATGGCTTAGGCCCTCAATCCCTGTTTTTGTCCTGTGTCATTAAGGAACATTACCTTCACGTTAAAACATGCACGCCACCACCAGCTGGACATTAAATAAGTTTGCTCACAATAGACGTATAAGCCTACTATCCATTATTGTTAATAAGGTATATTGATTACTTTGGATATGTATCGATATGTCAAAAATCATGTACCGCTCTTATCCTAATCTACTTTAGCAATCAAGCAAAAATTATTTTAACTGAATGTACACTTTTTCTATGCCATTAAGTTTGAAATGTCATAATCATGACTAGCCATACGCATTTTGTGTTAATAAAACAAAACGGAAAATTATTTATGAATTTAACACATACGCTTTATAGCACGTTGTTTAACATTACAGTGTTGTACTGGTTCTAATGTGTTTACAACCTAAAAGTTTTAACTTAATGGTTGGTTATTTTAGATTTATAATTAATTTTTATTTATAAGATAAGGAATTCAACATGTCCCTTTTTCTAGTCGTTTATCCCTCTGAGTGAAAACTCTGGATAAAACATATTGTATAGAATTTAAACTTAGTAAGGGAATAGGCGATATTTTCAAAGGAAGAATCCTATTCATGTTGGGGTTGGAATGGCGTCGAAGTTACCACAATCCGGGCTGCAGTAAGGTCAGTAAAGAATTTAATTCTGTTATGCCTTTCAACAATTCAATTTTGTATTATAGCTTCATTCACATCAATCTTATATTTTAATATAAACTAAACAGAGCTTGTTGATATTTTGAAAAATCTAATACCGAAAAAGTCCTTCCAGCTATAAACTATTTAAAATTATTAAAATTATTGTCAGTTGACAGGCATCAGCTGTTTATATGTGCCAATTTTGTTCCCGGTTTGGGAGAGTGTACATTTATAATAATTGTGTACGCTTATATGTTGATAGAATTTATTGAAAATACCGTTAAAATTCTATCAACAGTTAAAAAATGGATTAGTATTTTTTGTATCGGTAATGGTTTTTTTCTTTGATAAAGAATTTTTAATAGGAGCAATTTTCTTAATATTAAAGGATATATTTATTTTAAGCATTCCTCGTAATTCTACCAACCTATGTGCAAAGTCTGGTACCGTATCTGTAACTTTACGAGTTCTAGAGTATAACAAAACTAAATGGTGTCTAAAGGCTAAACTACACATTTCTCGACCTTTACCTGACGATTTATTTAGAAATAATGTGAATTATCAAACACAAAAGATAGTGCCACCACCCTTTTCTTTACACCTTGTGTACGTTGATATCCAAAATTTAATATTTCAATGGAAATGCTTATTACAAACCCATAATCACTATAATCCTCTTTTTTAAACATTAGTTTAACGTAAACTACAAACAACCAAACTAACACAAAGAACGGCGATAACGATGAAGTTAAGATAAAACAGGCATCTACCCACCCTGCCTTGCAGCCCAGTTACACTACAAATTGTGAGGGTTTATCCGCTAATATAAGTCAGCACAAAGCCTCTCTGGTTTACTGCCTTCATCGAATTACTACAGTAAAACGAAGAACAACAACGTTCAATTTCATACGGTTTTTATTTCCTCCCGTTTTCCTTTTACGAGTACTTAGTGGACAGACGTACGGCTTTCTGCCTGTGACAATAAATAATTGTTTTATTATATTCCAGAATTGACCCCTGATAGAAGTCTCGTTTTCTAAAAATTACCAAACGTTTTAATAGATATGTTTTTTAAGTGTTTCTTCTAATTTCGAGAACGGCTAGACTAATAGAGTTTTTTTTTAACTGTCGTTACATTCCGAGATAGGTTTATATAAATAGAGTGATTGGAAAAGTTTCCTGGAATATTTAAGAATTCCCGAAAAATATAATATATATGTTTCATTATCGAATTAACAGAATCTTAACAGCTGTTGACGATTTTAATTTAACCCTCTCTCTCTCCCTCCCCCCATTTTGACACTTTATCTACCTTCATTCTAACTCGCGTTGAAGGTTTTTTTGATTGATGTTCCTCAGCTTTTCCTCCTAAAGATAATCCTGCAATAATTAAATTGGGAGACAATTAAGTGTCTTGCATTACAGCCAGTTTTAATCAGAGAATAAAATATGTTCCGTGGTCTAATATCACGCAGAATAAACATAATAACTAATTAATGTCAAAATAAATACAAAAATAAATTACAACCGAAAATACAAACATTTATAAGCTCACATATATGCTCCAATGTTTGCGGCACCCCAATATGTAAATATAGATCAAAGATGTTTAGTAGCTTCTTCAATGACATAAATAGGTAATTTTGAAGCCCTATTAAATAACAGTTTTATGAAAACAAATGTTTAACCTTACGCTGTATTTCCACATTATTATATGCCTACTTATGTTTGAAATATATCATGGATCCCATCATATTACGTCATAAATGCTTTTACTAAGAATTACTTATATAAGGAAAAGTCGCAGATATCAACTAGTGTAATATAACAAATATTTTAGAAACACAAATTCGGTCACACTTAAAGACAATTTTTAGAGGCATGAATGAACGAGTGAGTAACTACTACCGCTGAGTGAGTCACGCGGAAGGAGTTAAAGTTGTCTAGTTACTATCAGTAGACGAAGCCTTTCAATCAAAGTCCAATGTGTTTAAATCGAATTAGGCAGCTCACAAATATTTGGTATTTATTAAATATAGACAACAATTATTTGATTACACAACAAAGAATATGTCTTATTAGTTCTAAATTTGTTCAAATTATTTTCGTTCTCATGCCGTTTTCTGTTAGAATTTTAAAATAACTCATAATTTGAAATCAATTTCTTTATTGTCACTTGACGTTGCATAGTTATTGAAACATTTTGTATTATACCTATATCACTTCAATATAAAACGTATCAATACTGTTTTTAATTGTTTTAATTTTTAAACCATATAACAAGCAATATGTCTGACTACTTATAAAAAAGTAAATAAATAAAGGATAAATATGGACCGATGTTACAGTAAGCTTAATCAATTAAGTAAAATAATAAGAATTATAACATTATACAATAACAAACGTAATCATATCTAACAAATACGAGTATTTAAAAGAATTAATCAAAACGCTATATAATAAACATGACTATCACCAGCATTATCAAAGAAACTCATCCACAAAATCACAAAGTCTGTACATAAGGAGATAACAGAGCTACCTTCTGAACGGTTTTCCATTTGTTAGGTATAATGTATAGATCCTCATATAAACATATTTTATGGATTGGTAAGATTATATTAAACCTTGTGTCTTGAACTATATGACGATGTGGATCATAAGGTTAGAAAAAAAAACATGGATGGATTTCGCCAAAGTTACAAATATTAGAAATGGAAGTAGAATATTGCTTTATATTATAATTCAGGACAAATCCCTTAACTTTAACCACTAGCCGATTAACAATTCAAGTATTCAACTGGAAGAGGTATTAAATTTAGTACTTTTAAAACCATAGATACAAACTCTTGGCTAGGTCAATCTATACAAGATAGCGCCTTGTATTGTCTCTTATACCTAGAATAGATTTTCAGGGTTTTGTTATTTTAACTAACTAAATGCATTACAAAGAAGCTATTTTCAATAAGCTAACGTATCCGTTTAGGATTATGTTTGCAGCATTGTTTTCTCCTAATAAAGACGTTTATTTTGTGTACTCTATGCTCTTGTTTAGATTATCTTCTTAATATTAGACTCCTGATATGATAAAAATAGAATATTTATTTTGGGAACTTATTTATGTATAGTATTGATAATATGTATAGTTTTAATTTATCTGCAATAGTTCAACAAAATACAGAGACCTGACTTTTTTGCCGGATATTTTTGGTTATCTTCGTATTTTTAAACTGATATACTCACGTTAAAAATAAAAGTTTTAGTAAAAACTGTTTAATCACTCGCTCTCACATTAGATTGGTCAATAACGGTTTAACCTCAAATAAATCGGTTTATAAGCTCTAAATTACATGACTGTTCAATAATTTGATTGTCCTCCTTGGTAGACTAGTGTATAGAGTCACGGCCCACTTACTGAGAGTGCATGGGTTCAAATCCCGGTGAGGTCCAATCATGGTAGGAATAATAGCCATTGAGATATAAAGAAGTCATTATAGCCTAAGAGCTGAGGCTTAAAAGAGAATAAAGAAATTATGATTCGAAGTTTGTCAACAGACACTACAACGGTTATATTTTTGAGTAACAGGTTTTGGTACTTATAATTAATTTTATCTAAACAAGTTTTAAATGAGCAAGGTAGAAGCAGGTCACAGAACGTGCTTCGAAACGGGCTTTGCTAAAGTTATATGGAGAATTTCAGATACGTAGCCGAGACTGTTATTATTCTTTTGTTTCTATTATACCAATATAAAAATTTTCACTAGCTCTCAGCCAAAACCCATGTATATACAGTATCATAGAACTCGATTATGTCTATATAGAGTTGAATATTCATGCTGATTGGCAAGTCTCTAGGTCAGGTCGTTTTCGTACATCGAGCGAACAGACAAACAGACATACGAAATGAAATTCGTTCTTAGTACCTCGAGTAATATATTTATATAACGCTTAGGTAATTGATAAAATTACAAACTTGAACTAATGAGATTTCAAATTACACACGTAAAGGAAGTAAGGCACGTTAACTAAAAATAATACAGATGGAATATCTTTCTTTGGAAAGAGAATTAACGATTAAACATAGATTTTTCCATTTCATCCAGGGAACGTGGCGTGTGGTAAAGCTCGAGTATTTGTTTATGCAGCGATAGCACCCTGACCGACAGTCAGGTGGTACTGTGTTGTCCACAAGTGCGCTTTCCACATCTGCCTCTCTGCAGCGTCAGATATTTTAATGTTTACCATAAAAAATATCAGAGTGTATAAAAAGCCGTATATCACAAACATAAAGTTCTCCATGTGTTTATAGCTATTTATGTAAATCTTTAATAAGAGTTGTGCTTGACATATAATACCACTTTAATTACTTAATACCGTTACAATATAGTAGAGAACTAATATAAATTCATATTTCTTCCAAATGAATCTTTGTCAAACTTAACGTTTAATCAAGAGATTGTAAAGCCTTTACAAACCTTTACTTTGTTATTAAATAATACGTTGATTATGAGTGTTTGGCTATCAGGGAATTTAACACTACAGTAATTTTAAAACACCCATCTTTTTGAAAGAAGATCATTCTTTAAGGAGAGGTCCGTTGTCTTTTAAGGTTAGTTCTTCATGGGCCTTTGGCCTGTTTGCAAAGATCTTATCAAACAGATTAACATTACGCAGTCGATTGTTAACAATTTTAACAATATAAACATATATATTTTCCTTTATAAATAATTGAAGATAACGTTATTTGATTTGAAAGTCCAATGTTAATACAGACGATTTTAACGCCAGCATGAATTATAAAATAGTGTTACGTTTCCGTATAGAAGAATAATTAATAGACTATGAAATAACAGATTTTTTGCTTTGCGGTGAAACGTGACGCTCAATATTCGTCTTAACACCTTTTCCACTCTCGGTTTCTCGCCTAGAAATAAGTCACGGTCGAGCCTAGTAATGAAATGTACTATATGCAATATATACTATATTCACTACATACTATATTCAATATATACCAGATTCACTATATAGCCTACTATTTAAAAAAATAACTACATGCTTATTTAATAATTTTTTTCAATTTATTGTATTTTATATTAATTAAAGAAAACCTCAACGGAACATAGTAAATGTATCCTAAATGATAAGTAAGTTGTTTCAAAATGTATTAAAATTATTATTATAAATAACTACAATATTATATGAAAAATACATTTAAATCCCTCAGAACGAGGCAATAAATAATTTACTCTTTGTATAACCCCCGGTCCAGTCATGGATTGGAAATTTCTTATTGTTTGGTAAAAAACTGCCTCAGATGTGTTCGTCGGAAAAGGATCGCGAAGCACACTTGACGAACCTGTGCTTGAAGGACATTTCTAATTGTTGTTAGTGTATGCATAAACTAGCTTGATAGTTTTAGTTCTTTAGGTCGTTTTCCAATCTAGAATATATACGATAATTAGCATCTCAATCTGATCGTGACTATTGTATACACATAAATTGTACATACGATGATCGTGTATATTGTTATACGATACGAGTGACTGCAGTGACTATATATTCAAACCATTATAATGATTGTAGTGCCGCAGAGAGACAAGATAGTGAAAAACGTTTTAAAATTAACGCGCAACTTATAATAGTTCTGTTCTCTTTCCAAATATTTTGCTGTGTTCGTATGAGAAACATATATAGAACAAAAGAAATATTCGAATAGTATTCAGTTAAGTTAATACATTTATGAAAGTGCATCAATGTTACAAACTAAAAAAATAGCGTAAATTCAAAAATGTAATCGTGTTAATCCTTGGTGTTGTATTCCTTTTATGTTTAATTTAATCTTCAAACTAACAGACCTTACCTTATGTTGCAATTCCAGTGTGTCGCGTACGTTTTGAATAAGCATTCTTAAAATGCTCTGGAGTTGCAGATTAATTTTAAAAAGCATTATTCGTGTGTATTTGAAATAAAAGCCACCCAATATGCAATATACTTCACCATTCATGATGTCATGAAAACAATTCATTATACTCACTTACACGTGTGAGGTCTGCAAATTCGCTGTACTTACATGAAACACAAATAATTTACTTAAATTAATTAACGCAAACTAATATAATAAGTTATGCTGCTTAATAGATTAATGATTCAGTTTGAGCACTAAAACTATGTGTGCTATTATAACTGCAGTAGAGGTTTCAAACTTAGATGATTTTTTTAATATGTGAAGAGACATACATACGACGGATTGTGCTCTCGGACATAAGATCGTGAGAACATTGCTCTGTCCAATTTTATTTAGGTGTGAGAAACTTAAAAAATTAGACTAACATGAAAAATTATTATTACGCATTCTCACACATAGTCGTGAGAAATTGTTTTAGTAAATTCTTGGTAGATGTGAGAAAATTAATCACGACCTAAGTGAAGAATGATTATTCATTCGCAGATGTGCACACATTCGTAAGAAAACTGTTTTTTTCAATACTTGCATATTGTACAGAAAGTAAATATAAGACTGCAGTGAATAATAGTTTTTGCCGTTTATACACCGACGGAGAACACATTATTTTATATGTTTAATATAAGAATGATTATTCCCACTAATTTAATAATAATACCCTTGGATTGTAATAATATTGTTGCGTTGTATCGCAAAACGTTGAAAATTGTATTGAATTAAAGAGTCAGGCTCTTAACTCGACATATAAATAGACCTACATTTCATAAATTCACTCGGACAAAATCGTGGCTTCAAATATGGCACGTTCAGGTACCCCAAAAAATATTGCGTGCTTCTTAGATGAATCAATGGATCATAGCGCGTTAGATACGGAAGGTATTGGTTGTTGGGGGTTTCTTATACTTTTAATGAGTTTATTGTTTAGTCTGACACCAATTTGTTGGGGCAGACGTTGCATCAGTTTATTTTGTTGAGTTGAAACGTTGCTTCTGTCTATGATAATAGCCTCCACTGCAAGTCAAGGTACACCTAGATCTGTAGTCCGTAATCATGTCAAGAATACAGTGACGGGGCAAAATCACCGATCTCAATTTGGTAAACGATTCCATATACAGGTGTGTAATTTATAGTTTCGACGATTCTGATAATCGCTTAATTTGGAGAAAAATGTTTTTATTTGATTTTTTAGTTAAATAATCATTGATTTTTTTAATTTGTTTAGATTTATTATTAAAATATATTCTGTATTATCGTCGGAATATTGATTGAGCCCACGCTGAATCATTGAATTCAACCTACTGTATATCAAAAGATAAGTCCAAGGACAAATCCATGAAGGAAACTACTGAGCATTTAAGCATGAGAAACCTTAGATTCATAACTAATACTACAATTCAAAACTATATTATATTAACTAAACAACGCCTGTTTTGGATACAGCCTTTTGCCGGAAGGTAAAATTGAGGCTGGAGATTGAAATTACTTTAAATATCTTAATGCACATTATGTTCACTTAAGTTAATTATCTTAGCTGTGAGTAATAAAAGTCTTACACACCAAGTAACCATGTGATGATTTATGTAACGGGATAGTGAGGCTACATGTGTTAAAAAGTCACATGTTAAAATCTCACTATTCTACGATACTTATGGCGCCATCATGATGACAATTAGACGAATGTAAAAATGTTTGTTACCACCCAACTAAACTAACAGGAGTGGTATTCACCGCATCGAAATCAGTGTTACTAATTATTAACTAAAACTACATTTAAAATTTTAAATAAATAACTCAGTTCACGAGATTACAGACATATATCCATTAACTGTTACTCCATTGGCAGGCTTTGTCTAAATTCAGCCAATAATTTCACGCTATACAAATAAATATAATACGATGTAAAAAAAATTGAATATAATTATGTAGTGGGTATATTAGTGGTACATTTTAAAATTGGACGTTAAATGCCTTGAGTGTTCTATTCAGTTATACCATATATTTATACTCTTTGAGATTTAAAAAGAATAATAAGGTCGAGTGGAGGCGTTGCGTTGAAGAGAATTTATGTGGTTTTAAAAGAGACGCGAGAGTAGGATTTCTGAAATTGAAGAGATCAGTAACGATTTTATAATTAATTAAGTGCTCCAGAACGTTGTGAGAGGAGGTAACGAGGTAAGATTGTTCATTAGGAAAGAAGAACAATTAGGACATTGTCCAGTATAGTTGAGAGCATTGTTAGTTTGTTGTTAAAATTTATGGAGTATAAATATTAACAATATATTATTAATAGTGCAATCTCTCTGTTAATAAGTGTTTAACTGGCTGTATTTACCTTACACTAGTGTGCACGTGATGATGCAATAAATCCGAAATTGACATAGATTACAATACAAACAATAAATTTAAAATGTGTACAAGTATTTTGATGGATATAAAAGACCACGTTTTATACTCTTTATCAACTACCCGTTATAGGTTACCGTATTATATACTCGTTTTTAATTCTTGAATACTTACGAAAGATATACAAACTTTCCTTTTAACTTGTACTAGTGTTATATTATAAATAAAAATATATTTATTTAAAGTATCTCTCATTGTACAACTGCTCTACAAAGGAACACAAGTCAAATTGATATTGAATACGTTCTGTTTCAACTTTGTTACAACTAACTTAAACTATAAAAAATATAAAAAATATATGTTTTGCTAAACACTAGATTATTTATATTCGAACACTCAAATACAATCCAGAACGCTTTTAAAACTTCCAATGCGCGTATGCAGCTTTTTGACGTAGAAGCTAAGAACTTAGCTATTTTCTTCTATAACATTTTTATAAAAGTAATAGCTAATGTCTGTTAAATATGCAATCTATTATCTAGCTAATATTTGCCTCCGCAAAGAAGTTATAGCGATCTCAGTTCAAGGTGAGAATTAAGATATATGCAAAAAGTACTATAAAGTAATATAGATGATTTTTTTAAATGGTAAATTAAAAAAAATATACACATTTTTTACATGATTTAGTATAAATTTAACAAATTTGGGTAAAAAAGTGTTGTTGAAAAGTGGATTTCTATATAACTTTGTATTTGTAACCCCCAAAAATCCTTGAATAGTGTTAATTAATTACCTCTGCCATCCAATCTAGTCTTTAAGCTCTTATCTAACAAGAATATAGGAGCTAGGAACGTAATAAAGATAAGAGTTTTAGCTGAATTCAAATCTTGCCACCGATCATTGAACACTATATGAATAAAGTACATGTGTAACTATATTTCATGTTAAAATCACAGAATATATTTATTCCACATTTTATCGTTGCCAACATAGTTACTCGTAAAAAAAAAAATTTACTAACGCTCAGCTACACCTTATAGAGTGGCATGAACCCTCATTGAACTTAATGTTAAATATATATAGGGGTGAAAATATTTCATTTCTTCTTTCCTATCTGACTGTCTTTTCACACGACATATCGAAAACGAACTGACCTATAGAATTGAGACTTTGCATGAAGCGTCATATATATCAAGGTAGATTAGATACGATTAACTGCATATCGAGTTTCTCATGTTTAAAAACAAACCCAAACTACGTACGTTACCTGAATCCTACATATAGCCTACTTGCTCATTTCAGCAGTTCAGTATTTACTGTTTGTTTCCGTTACATATTGCCAGCTCAGCTGTTATAATTTACGGCTGACACTGCCGGGCTGGAACTACGGTTAAGTCTGTGCCCCTTCGCTTTTACTACATTTTCATCCAGTATCTGATTACAAATGTTAACTGAGACCTACATATAGCTTACTTTCTGCTGTCGGCAGTTCAGTATTTACGGCATGTTTCCGTTAAATATCTCCAGCTCAGCTGTAAACTACAAAATGCTGATAACACGGTTTATCCAATTGTTATCGAAATACTTTAGTAGAAAATTTTGTGCTTTCGTATGTAATCTGTAAGAAAGATAGTGGCAACCATTTAACTTTGACTGTGGACATTAAAACAGATGGGACTAATTCAATAACAAGTTTGCTCAGTCTAACCTCCGCCGCGCCGGCATAATCACGTTATCATTAGCAGGTAACTGAATTGTCGCTGACAGACTGTTATTGTTATTATCCTTCAGTCGGAACTTGTTACCGTCTGGTTGTCACCTTGTTACGGGCTCATGCTAAGGTAGGGTCTCTTGGTATATTTGATAAATAAATTCAATACATCACGTTATATTGTATATTTAAAAATGGAAGTATGTCAGGATGAATAACATGATCGATTCCATCACTAAATGCATACTCAGTAGTGCTTTAGTGCAAGTTCATGGTTATTAGAGTATGAGTATTTTCAAAATCATTTCGTTAAAGTATCAGAATATAACAAATATATACTTCAGTGACCATGGTGAATAAATCAAATCATTTCAAATCAAATCATTTTATTTTTGCCAGAACATTACAAAAATGTATAGCAATAGTCATTTTTCTATAATTTGGACCAATCACTCCACATTGAGACCAGTCAAACATACAGAAATTCAGTCGCCCCACATTCACTCATGCCAATTTTCCCATTTTCCAACGCTGGTTGTAGGTGTTTCCAATTGTGCGGTCACCCAGTCGAATGCCATAAACTCGTCCGCACTATAAAATGCTTGAGACGCTAAAAAGCGTTTTAAACGAGATTTTAATGCCTTGGGCGTTGGGGCGTTTTTGATTGAATTTGGCAACTTGTTGAGAAAACGAACTCCTGCCTGCGAAGGCAAGTGTTCGTAAACCCCCGTCCTGTGACTTCCAGTTCGGTAGGTATCTCTGCCTCTTGTCCCATACGAATGTATGTCTCGGCCACGTGTCATGGCACATTTAGACATACAAAAAAAGATTGTCTCTAGGATGTAGAGACACGGCAGAGTCAACAGTTGCAGTTTTTTAAAAGCTTCCTTGCATGTTTCTCTGAACCTTAGCTGTGCGATTATGCGAATCGCTTGCTTCTGCAATTTGAATGCCCTGAAAAATGATAGTTTGCGCTGGCTCCCCACAGCACCAAACCGTAGGTGAGGTGGGGGTAGATCAAGCCATAATAAGCCGTCATCAGTACCTGACTGGGGCAGTATTTGGCTAAAGACCTCAATACATAGATGCCCGAGGCCAGTTTTGAGCAAACATGATCAATGTGATAATTCCAAGTCAATTCCCGATCCAGGAATATTCCGAGGAATTTTGAACAGTCGACTTCCTCCAGGAAAAAGTCATCCAATAAAACGGCTGGCCCGTCATTGGAGTTTCCTGATCTCAACGCGAAAGTCAAGAAATTTGATTTTGAAGAATTTGCTTTGAGGTTGAGGCTGTTAAAGTGTTGGACACAATTGTTGGTGTCAAGAAAAATTTGCTGTTCCAGAATAGTTTTTGATTTGTTGGTGAAACAAAGTGTCGTGTCATCAGCGTACTGCACAAGTTTTCCATGCAGTAGTGATGACTCCATGTCATTGACATAGATGAGGAAAAGAATCGGACTGAGTATTGATCCCTGAGGGACACCATAGCTCAGCTGAATCGGTTCAGAGAATTTGTTTGAGATTTGGACGACTTGTGTTCTGTGGCCTAAAAATGAGCTAATCCATTGGAGCGGCACGCCTCTGATGCCATGAGATTCAAGTTTGTCAAGCAATTTCGAGTGGTCTACACAGTCAAATGCCTTAGATAAGTCGAGAAACACACTTAATGTGGAGTCTCGACTCTCTAACCCCTCTACAACCATTTCGACAAGACTCACAACGGCGTCTGTAGTCGATTTCCCCTTCCTGAAACTAAATTGGTGTTCAGAAAGCAGGTTATGGTTGTTTAGAAACTGAAGCATTCTAGTTAAAAAGAGTTTTTCAAAAACCACGGATACCGCGACACCTGAAAGGTTAGTGATGACGTTGTCAATTGCTGTCTGTGTTGTTGCCGTCACTCGCGTTGGTGTTTTGACTGCCAACGCAAGGCCAAAAGACCTTAACAAATCGATAAACCGTGTTTGTGGATGGGAGATTTTTGTCCAGCGCGTCAAAATTGAAATCACCCATGAGGACATAATCCTGTTTTTGGTTTTGTCAGGTCAGTCAGCACGGCTTCGAATTTGGAAAAAAAATTTTCTTCGTTTCCGCTGGGTGACCTGTAAATTCCGATGACAATCAATTTTGACTTGTTTGTGTGAAGTTTGATTCCGACTGCTTCAAAATCTTTTTCAATTGTTTCCCTAACTGAAAAAGTGCCAAAGTTGGAATTTTGTCTCACGAAAATTGCGACTCCTCCTCCTTTGGATAGTTGTCTACAATATGAGTTCTCCAGTTTGAAATTTGGGATTTTGCAACGATCAATGTTTTTGCTGTTGAAGCCATTTTCAGTAACTACAAGTACGTCTGTCTGTAGATCCTCACACATGAGTTGAATCATCATCTCGTCAAAAAATGTTTCTAAAACTGTTTGGGGCATCATAAACAATAAACCATACATACTTGCAAAACATAAACATTCAAAAACTGCTAAAGCTATTTAGTTTTAGGTTAAGACTATACAGGATAACCGATGTTTTAAGATATATTTTTTCGTATATTTTCTACCATAGTAAATCGCAAAAACTGGGACACTAAGGTTTGAGAACCGATAGTTGTCCTTTTCTTCAAGTTTTACATGAATTAAATAATACTACAATCACATTGTTTCAGTTTTTGTAACAATAACCAATGTCAAATAAAATCTACATTATAAAATCTAATAATTACATTATATTTCAATACTCCTTATTGACTTATCCAGAAGGTGTTTAATATACATTTTCGCAAATTAAAGTCAACAGTGTTACAACATTAATCTTGGTTACACTCCGGAATTTCACCCAAACAAACAAAGATCTTCAACAACAAACTGAAATGGACGGATATATCCTTTAACTTTATAATAATTAAACAAAGAGTCACACCAGTTATCTTATTATTTAATTTAATGTACTTATTTTAGATTCTCTTAACATGCAAATAGATTACTAATGTTATCTACATGTGGTTTTCTACCAGATTCCCCGGAGGGCCTCACTATTACATAAACGTAATGTTGTCATAAAATTGAGAAACTAAGTTTCTTCCAATGACGATCACAGAATCGTTGCATGTTTACTGCGGTCCAACCGAGTAGATAACTCTGATTAGTTTATCCTGCTCTTGGAGCCCCTTGCTTCCGGGTCAGACCGCAGTGAGGCGTATATATAATGAGGAAACGGATATATCCCTACTAGCTATTAATAACAGTGACTGGGGGGGGGTGGTTTTGGAATTCATAGTGGAGGACACCCTTATTAAATCCGAGAGAAACACTAATAATAATAATAAGAATAATAATTCTTTATTGCAGTAAAACAATTAACAAAATTGCATTGTAAGCGTCATTTCAACATTTGGATTTAAAAATCTATAAACTAAAACCTATCTTAACATAGGCACAGTTAATTCCACATACTCATGTGTGAACCTAACAATATATTGTATTTTGCATGTTTTGGATATCAGAAAAGGATAAATAGAATAATAATAATAAAATATTAATTTTCATCCCAGCGGCCCATCGTAAACGCATCAACGGAGTAAAATGCCTTTGACAACAAAAAGTGTCTTAATCGAGATTTGAATTGTTTGGGTTCATTAATTCGTTTGAGATCTCCAGGGAGCTTATTGATTAACTTGAAACCCATTTGAGATGGTAAGTGTTCGAACATAGCCGTTCTATGCTGTTCTGTCCTGAAATTGTTCCTGCCTCTGGTCTCGTACTGATGGACGTCCCTGCCCTGAACCAGTTCACATTTGAATCGGCAGTACAGGGTAACGTCGAGAATATAGAGGCTGGGTAAGGTTAGAAATCCAAGCTCCCTGAAGGCAATTTTACACGACTCTCTGGGTTTTAATTTCGAAATTATTCGAACAGCTTTCTTTTGTGTTTTAAATACTCTGTCAAATTTGTATTTAGAACAGCTGCCCCATAGTCTCAAACCGTAGGTCAAATGTGGATGTACTATGCCAAAGTAGGCAGTTTTCAGTACATCAAACGAGCAGAATTTTGCTAGATTGCGTAAGACATAAGTGCCTGAGGCAACCTGTGATCGCTCCAGGCCAGTCCCCTGTCCACGTACATCCCCAGAAACTTGGTGGATTCGGCTTCATCTAAGATAGCTTCATCCGCCATCACAATTGGTCTGTATTCGTTTTCTTGTTGACGGAAACAAAATTTTATTACGTTAGTTTTGGCATAGTTAGTTTTTAGATTTATCTTTGAAAAGTGCTCGATGCATGCGTTTAGTTCAATAAAGGCTTTGATCTCAAGATCTTGTTTCGTACTTGATCTGATGCAGAGAGTCGTATCGTCAGCATATTGAATCACCTCTCCATTTTGAATTGATGAATTCAATCTGTTGACGTAAATGAGAAAAAGTATGGGCCCCAAAATTGAACCCTGGGGAACACCGTACTGAATTTTTACTTTGCCTGACAGGGTGTTCGCGATCTGCACACACTGCTCTCTGCCACTGAGGTATGACGAAAGCCATTTATGCGGCTGACCTCGAACTGTCCATAACTGATGCAACAATGTCCCATGATGCACACAGTCAAAGGCCTTTGAAAGGTCGAGAAATATGCTGAGCACTTGTTCTCGCCTCTCCAAGCCATCAACAACACAGTCAATGAGTTTTGTTACAGCATCAATCGTCGATTTATTTTTTCCTGAATCCGTACTGCTCAGGGTTAAGAATTTCAAACTGTTCAAGAAAACCTTCAAGCCTTCTAATGAAAACCTTTTCGAAAATTTTGCTCATGACAGGAAGAATGGATACAGGACGGTAATTACTTGCGATGCAAGGATCATAATAATAATAATAATAATAACAACACATTAAGTTTTAAACATATATATCAGCTTAATTTAGTATAAAAGTGTCACTATCTTTACGTTTAGCAGTATTCAACATGATTATTATTTTTTTTATTCACTCTCAATTTGTGTCCTGGTCAAAAGTTTACGATAAATATATTGGTGATTAAAAATGTGGAAACTATCTTTATTTTTACCATTGAGGTTTAATAAAGCTATACTTCAGATGTAATAGAGCTACTGTTATCTTCTTAACATATTGCGTTACCAAAACCAATGAATTTACGTTGTGCATGCATAGGATACATATTGGTTGGTGAGATACATATCCTGAGATCAGCTTTATTAATATAATGAGTAAAAACTGACTAATTATACTCAAAGTCTATCAGGATTAATTGAAAGAAAAGCAAATTGAATCTATTTCAAGGGACATATACATTTTTGGTATTAAAAATGTACCCCAGAGTTAGCGTGTTAGACACAGTAAATTTAACAAGATATAGTCAAACCTAAATTTCTTTATTTTACGCATTTCCCATAATGAACAAATAGCACTGGAATCAATTTAAATGTAAGGGTGTCACTTAAATACACTTCTTTGCTTGAAACATTATCTTGTTAATGTTTAAATATTAATAAATAATAATATTCTATTACGTTTACAATATAATTTTCCTTTAAATTAAATTAGATAGAAAAATAAATGAGACTACATAACTGGCACAAAATTTCCTCTATTTATTGTAAAGTTTTCATAATATTTCTTTGAATTGTTTGAACATCTCTTTTCCAAGCGTTACAGTCTTAGCAGATCTTATAGCAGCATAAAACGTAGCCTAAACCAGACCCCTAAAGAAACCTATTTCTCGGATATTTTTTATCGTTTTTGTGGTATAAAAAGACAGTAACGCAACGCTTAGAGCTGGAACCTTATCTCTTCCTAATGTAAATAAATAATCTATGGAATAACTAAAACATAGGTTAAAATGAAAAAGTCAGTCTCATAAAACTCAATGTGTATCAAGCAGAAAACTTATAAAGAATATTCTTGATAAGACTAACACTAATTATTACAAGCTGAATTAAGATAAAGGTTGCAAGACGACTACAATGAGTAAGTAGGCTTCATCGGTTATCTTATCTAATCTGATTTAGATAACACAGGAACTAGGTGATGTGTATCTGTAATTGTCAGGGTGGGATAGGAGAGCACTGTCATGATCTAAACAGTATTACTGTAAAATTATGAATACGCATGCCTTTCGGAGGTTCCCGAAAACCAGAAATTTGATGTCATCTAGAATATTGGCTTCTCTGCCAACCGTGTTTTCCCATCTTAGTGAGAAAATAGTAGGTTTAAGTTTTACCCAGCGCCGCGTTATATCATTTTTGGCCTTTTAATAACCAATAATAATTTAATAATAATAATAACATAAAATTAAAACTAAACGGCACATCTACCTTTTTCAATTAAGAACCTTAAATCAAGCCATGTAAGGTTTTAATAAAATTTAATTCCTAAATTTATATTATATCTTTATTACTTTTTAATTATAGTATAATTCTGAAGTTCAGTCAATTTCCTGAATAAGTTATTTATTTGGTTGGAAGTGGTGAAGAATAGATTAAAACCATAAATAATCACTTAAAAATTACTTACCTTAAAGTTTTTCATAAAATATGTTAATATTTTTAATGTTTGTTTCGACTTTAAATGTAAAGTAAATAAATGAGTAAAAAAGGACAAAGTATTTTTAAATAGATACATACCAATTTCTAACTTGAACCGAATATGAAACAAAACCATATTAATATTCGGTCTTTTAACGTGAACTTTGATAATTGTACTGACTATATGGGCTCAAGCTACAAAGAGATCACCAACGCAGAGAGTTGTCCCGTAACAAGGAGACAACTAGACGGTAACAAGCTCCGACTGAAGGATAATAATAATAACAGTCTGTCAGCGACAATTCAGTTACCTGGTAATGATAACGTTATTATGTTGACACGTCGGAGATTAGACTGAGCAAACTTGGTATTGAATTAGTCTCCATCTGTTATAATGTCCACAGTCAGAGTTAAATGGTTGTCGTTTCCGATCTTGAAGATACCAAGTGATGGTGCAACACTTGATAGGAAATTAATTGTATAGGAATGGAATAAAGTGTGTATCTCGTTGCAGTTTAAAAGTGATACGAAAATGCACTACACGAAAACGTGTCGGACAGTGAGTAATCAAAAACTGAAAATATATATTTTATTTTACATAATTTATAAAAAAATCATATATAAATATAATATATATATATATATATTTGTGTGTGTGTGTGTGTGTGTGTGTGTGTGTGTGTGTGTGTGTGTGTGTGTGTGTGTGTGTGTGTGTGTGTGTGTGTGTGTGTGTGTGTGTGTGTGTGTGTGTGTGTGTGTGTGTGTGTGTGTGTGTGTGTAATGTAAATAACTACAAAAGCAAATACTTACTGACTTGTGCATTCTTAAATTTAATATATTACCAAAACAATACAATATCACTATGGATGTTTCTTTAGTGTGATATTTGCATTATTGAGGTAATAGTTAACTATTAACTATTAAATGAATTAACTATTAAAAACTGTTACATACGCGTTGCTTAAATTATTATTTCAATAAGTGTTATATGTTTTACCTGATAACAGCCAATGAGTAATACGGCTACTACTAATAAGTACTATAACAATAATACAAGTTAAAGTGGAAACATTTCCGTTAGCGATTTTTGTCAGTGAAACAGAGTTTTAAAAATAAAATGCTTTATAATTAATATTGATCTACAAAGTTGATCTATAACTCTAATTTTGAACACTTAACATAGCTATGGTGGGAAGAGTTGATTCAATGCAAATGTTACATAAGCTCTAATTCAACTTTCCCTTAGTGCAGCATCTGGAATGTAACACTGCCATATAATGGAACCCTGTTATCTGAAATCCAAATCTGTCTGAAGAGATCCAAAGAACCGATTTGGAATACGCTTAAAACGAATTCTTTGTCTCGTTTTGACATCGGAGACATCTAAACTATAAAAAAGCTATATTTGGTTTCCCCAGCAGCCATTTTGTGTAATATAGATAAAGATTGTCATTGACTCACCAGGTGCGAAATTGATGCGATGTTATGTTTTATGACAGTCAGATAAGAGATAGTGCATTAAGGAAAAGGTAAAAAGGAGCTAAACTAACACTGGTATGTAAGTTTGTAAAAAAAATGAACATGGACATCTTATGAGCAATAAAACATCTACCGATAGCATGTAACATAAAACCATATTTATTTTATTCAAATTCAGATAGTCGTGAAGGGTATATAAACTACCGGAATTTTAACTATCTCAAAATAAAAAAAATTGCCAGTACCAAACAATGATCCATTTCAACAAGTGAAGAAATGGTTATAAAAAAGTATGGATAAAAAAACTATTTGTAAAAATCCCAATGTAGGTTATTATAGAATGAATATAAAGTCACAATGGAAACATATTTAATACCACCTTATTCACGATGACCATAACTGCTATAATTTCCAATGCCCGGTTGTATGAAATCATAAAAACTCATTGGGTAGGTCATTTATAAATTTGCGAACAAGTTTGGTTTACAATTACAGCATAGCAGTGTTCGGCCACGATATTTCAGTAACTTCAGTAAATTATCGTGTAAGCTGACCTGGCAATATGTAACGGAAACGTGGCGTTTGGATCGCTGAGTCATAAAATATATTACTCGCCGGGTCAGTTGTGTTGTGTTGAAACTGGCTCGCAATGTGTATAATCCTAGTAGTATTGTATAATAACAAAGTAATCTGTTGAAGAGGAAAACGAACCAAACAGATTAATATTATTTGTGCTAGAGTGTTGGTATAGTCCCTCAGTAGGTGACATACTTTAAAAAATCAGTAGGTGATATGTACTTAAAAAAATTAAATAAAGTAGCTTAATTGTAGTTTATAAAAATTAAAATAAGCATCAAGTTTACATTAAACTATGATATATATATTAGGAAAAATCCATTGTACTCAGCGAATCTTGGAAGGTGAAATTAGGTTACAAAAAATCGAATTAATTGATTTTGATTTATAAATCTAATATCCGTATTAAAACCAGTTTTTCAGAATATATGGTCGAAATGAAAAAATGAATATTATTTAAGCAATTATAAATATACTACATTTAAAAATTTAAACAACAATTGCGCCCAAGATACTTGCGGTAGTGGCAGATTTGTGGCTCTGATCATGTAATGTCAGATAACTGCCTGAGAACTTAGTGAATAACTGCAAAAATTAACTCTGAACTATTTATCATAAGTAAAAAAAAGATAAAGTAACTATATTTACTTAGTAATTTAGGGAAATATTTATATTGATTATTTTAAACTATCTTGTAACTAAACTATCTTAAATAATCTTGTACTATATAAAATATTATAAAAATACAAAACGTCAAAATTAGCGAATTAGCACTTTATGCACTTTTTTACAGTCAAAATTAGTGACGCTGTGGCACTCGAAGGGAAAAACCAGGTTATCTGTTTCTATAGAAGAAATTGCTGTCAAATATTTTTAGATAATTACGCAGTTGCATTATTATTTCTTGGGTGAAATTACAATTTATTTTTAACGGTATTAAAGATTTTGTATTTCTTATAATGGTTGTCATTATTTAAGATCAGAACCTATGGTTTTGATAACACTATGCCATGAGGGTCGATCCAGGAAAGAGTTTTGTGGAGTGCATGCTAGCCGACCCGTCATAAATGTATACTGCTTTGTTAAGAGCTGAGTGTTAGCGAAGCTTATTACTTGTGGAGATGAAACCATCTCAATTCTGTCTGCCTGTCTGTTTATCTGTCTATCCGTCCGTATGATATCTCAAAAACAAACTGATATTCAAATATAAAGTTGTGCATGAAGCTTTCTTTTTTGTACGCTTAACACTGAGTCAGGTTATAGTGCACGGCACTTTATGGGATTTGGCTGAGTGTTAGGTAATATTTGTACATAGTTTTATGAGTAAAAATAACGACAATGAGAATAAATATAATTTGTTTGTAATTTATTTTTGTAAACCTTAACATCTTTATTATAATATAAAAGTTATAGTTAAAGTATTAACAAAAACTGAACCCTTGGAAATGTTGAGGATCAAGTATTAGACTCAAAAAGGCTAACAAACAAAAACGCTCGGAATATGGCTTCGGCCATCAATCTCTAGTTTTTGTCCTGTGTCATTAAGGAACATTACCTTCACGTTAAAACAAACACGCCACCACCAGCTGGACATTAAATAAGTTTGCTCGCAATAGACGTATAAGCCTACTATCCATTTTTTTTGGTAATGATTATTGATTCCTTTGGAAATGTATCGATATATAAAAAATCATGTACCGCTTTTATCCTAATCTATTTTATCAATCAAGCAAATATTATTTTAAGTGACCGTACACTTTTTCTATGCCATTAAGTTTGAAATGTCATAATCCAGGGCTAACAAAGAAAACGAAAACCCTACCCCACATGGAGACAAAAGTGATGAAACCATCAATGATGGTTTTGTGACCCACCAAGGAAGAAGAAGTAGGCCTAAGACTCGTCAGGTGAAATCTTTATCTTATGGGAAAGAACCTAATAATTACAAGCCAATTGTAGGGACTAAATGCAATGGTGAAACTAAGCTAAAAGTGGCTTCTAAAAGATCTTGGGTTTTTGTATCCCGATTAGATGCACTAACTACCAAAGAAGATATGGAGGTGTTCCTAACCCAATCTAAAGTAGATGATTTTATTTGTATTGAACTCAAACCCAAATACGATGGGTACAAGTCCTTTAAGATTGGTGTTAGTGAGAATCTTGAACATGTTTTACTAAGCCCGGACTTCTGGGACGAAGGAATTCTTGTAAGTAAGTTTGTTACATCTCAGAGAAAACGTCCTGTAGATTTTTTAGGTGTACAACGGGGTTAGACAGGCCTAACATTAAATCGTCACCATCTGACCCCTATAAACGTAATGGATGTGCCTCCGAAAATCCGAAAATGACTGTTAAATCTAGTATTTTGTATCTAAATGCTCAATCATTAAATGACAAAGTAGAAATGCTCGATGTTAACTTGTCTGACTCTCGCTTTATAGCTTTATGTGTCAGTGAACATTGGTGTTTAGAAGATACTCGTGATTTGGTTACTATTCAGAACTTTACACAAGCTAGTATGTTCTGTCGAAGGCAGCATATTAGAGGTGGCTCGGGCATACTAGTTAGAAATGGTATTAATTTTACTGAAAATTGACACTAGTGACTACTGTAGTGAAATGAACATTGAAATGTCTGCCATAATTATTGTAGACCTTAAGCTGGTGTTGATCTCCATATACAGACCTCCCTCAGGGGATATAAAAATTTTTATGGAGCTGTTTGAGAAGTTTTTCGTCTATCTGATCAATCTTAATTGCCCAATAATTATGTGCGGTGACTGGAACATCGAGGTGAGGGACAGTGGGCCTATAGTTTTTGCATTGAGAGACTTATTGAGATCAGTTGATTGCAGATGGCTGGTTAATGTACCGACAAGGGCTGATGCCTGCATAGATAATGTGGTGTCTAACCTTAACGACCATTCTATCCAAGCCGAGGTGCTTGATGAATGCTTATCTGACCATAACACTATTGAAGTTACTATTTATCTGGATGATGTGGTTAAAGGGAACCTCGGTGAGAAAATTGTAGGTAGAAGCCTATCACCTACTAATGTCGAGTCTCTGATTGCATCTCTGTCTGATGTAGACTGGCCTAATTTACTGTTTTCCGATTCTCGGCCTAATGTCACAATGTTTGATATATTTCTGGAAAGATTTCTAGGTTTTTTAAATATCTGTTGTCCTGTTAAACATAAGCAGATACGAGTATCAAAATCTGCTAAGAAATGTAGGCCGAAGTGGTTCTCAGATGAATTGAACGAACTTAAAAACCTTGTTATGGCATATAACACCATGTTTAAGGATACAAAGTCAGAGGCAGCCAGAAGAGCTTATGTTTTTATGCGGAACAACTACAAAAGTGAGCTGAAAAAGGCAAAGCTTAAAGCTAATGAAGATTTTATAAACACCTCCTCCAACAAATGCAAAGCGGCCTGGTCTATCATAGCGGCTCAAAGAGGTGCGACTACCCGAGATGCCCCCAGCTTATCTCCGGAAGTATTTTCGGCCCATTTCGTCAACTGTATTGATGAGGTGAGAGAGGTCATCACTCCAAGCCAGATATCTGCGGGTGATCTTCTTGCCAAGGCTCCTGGTGCTGCAACTCAATTCAAGTGGTCTCCTGTGTCATGTGAGGAGGTGCTGTGTGTGGTGAAAAAAATGAAAGCATCCAAAAGTAAAGATGCGTATGGTGTATCTAGTGAGCTCCTAAAGAAAATTATTTTTTCAATTGTGCTACCTATTACAATTTGTATAAACCAATGTTTGTTTACTGGTATATTTCCTAAGTGTTTTAAAACGGCCAAGGTTGTGCCTATTTACAAGAAGGGTCCCAGGGACCAACCTGGTTCATTTAGGCCCATCTCTTTGTTACCCATTTTTTCAAAACTCCTTGAAATTGTCATGAACAACCAAGTGAGTAATTTTTTCAAATGTAACAATATTCTTTCAAATTGTCAGTTTGGCTTTCGAGCAGGTAGAAACACCGTGAATGCAGTTGAAGTCCTGGTGAAAGCTGTAATAAATAGTTTTTGAAGCCAAGGCCTCCACCGTGGCTACTCTTTTTGATCTAACCAAGGCTTTTGACTGCGTTCCTAGGGACCTACTGCTCTCTAAATTGTCTCACTATGGTATAATTGGTACTGAATTGGCATTATTTGAGTCATACCTAACGGGACGTGAACAAAGGGTAAGTGTTGGAGGTTCTCTCTCTACTTCGCGTTGTGTTGAGTATGGGGTACCACAGGGATCGGTCCTGGGTCCCTTGCTGTTCTTAGTTGTAATGAATGATCTCCCTCACAATGTTCAAGCTAACGTGATAATGTTTGCAGATGATACCACTTTTTTTAGTTCTAACTCTAATATAAATAGCTTAGCCACTTTTATGGATGAAAATGTTGTGTATGCTAAAAACTGGTTTAATGCCAATCAACTTGTTTTAAATGATCTCAAAACACAAAATATTTGCTTTACACTGAAAAACATGAGTTCCCCCAGTACTTTCTCTGATAGTGTTAAGCTATTGGGCATCTATCTAGATAATAAGCTATCATGGGTAGATCATATTAACTATGTATGTGGAAGGCTTAGTAGAGTGGTTTTTTTGTTGAGGCAACTAAAGAAAAATGTTTCCTAAGCAATATCTAAGGAGTGCTTTGCCTTTTTCAACAGTATTTTACTGTATGGGCTCCAACTTTGGGGTAATGGTTCAGAAATACATAGAGTTCTGTTAATCCAAAAGAAAGCTGTACGAGTGCTCACTGACTCAGACCAAAGAACTAGTTGTAAGCCGTTATTCATTAGAGAGTCTATACCCACTGTTGTTTGTTTATATATTTATTTACTTGTTGTCAATGTGAAATCTAATCTAGGTGATTATGTTATAAGAGGTAGACTTCATTCCTACAATATTAGAACTAGTTATAAAATAAATAAAGATTTTGCTAGACTTAGTAAAACACAGTCAAATGCCAATGCAATGTCAATTACACTTTTTAATAAATTAGGCCATAAAGCCCATACAGTTGATATAAAGAGTTTCAAGAGAAAGCTGATGGACTGGTTAGTAAACCACCCTTTTTATTCTTTAAATGAGTTCATGGACTGTGATATTGCTGACTCTATATTTTGACTTGTTATTGTTGTTTCTTTTATTGTTATTGTTCTGACTTGCTGTTAATCACATGGCTGTTATTATTATTTTTGAATTTATTTTGTCTTTTTTTGTTACTGTTTATATTCATTTTAGAATTGTTAAGTTTTGCTTTTTGACACACCTTGCTGGTTTGATGACGTAAGCTCTTGCTTTATTGTTGTGTGACAAGGTTGTTGCTATATATTTGTTATTTTTGCTATTTTTAACTTGTTTTTATTGTTGTTGTTGTTAAAATATTTTTAAACTGTTAAGTTTGTCAATTTCCAGTGCCTTGGCAAACCGTATTTTTTTTAGTTTTAAGTAAATTAAACACCTGACGATGTCTATTGCTACTATGGCCGAATGGCAAATAAATATTCTTATTCTTATTCTTATTCTTATTCTTAATCATCACTAGCCACACGAATGTTGTGTTAATAAAACAAAACGGAAGAATATTTATGAATTTAACACATACGCTTTATAGCACGTTGTTTAACATATATTGTTGTACTGGTTCTAATGTGTTTACAACCTAAAGTTTTTAACTTATTGGCTGATTTTTTTAAGATTAATAATATGTTGTTATAAGGAATTCAACATGTCCCTTTTTCTCTTTGTCTAACCTTCTGAGTGAAAACTCTTGATAAAACATATTGTATAGAATTTAAACTTAGTAAGTGAATAGGTGTTATTTTCAAAGGAATAAACCGATTTTGGGGTTGAAATGGCGTTGAAGTTACCATAAACCGGGCTGAAGTTGCAGTAAGGTCAGTAAAGACTTTAATTATATTAAGCCTTTCAACAATTCGGCTTTGTTTTAATAGCTTCACACATATCATTCTTATGCTTCAATATTAATTAAATAGCGCTTGTTGAAATTTTGAACAATCTAACACCGAAACATTCCTTCCAGCTATAAATTATTTACAATTATTAAAATTATTGTCAGTTGACAGGCATCAGCTGTTTTGATGTGTTAATGTTGTTACCGGTTTGTGAGAGTGTACATTTATAATAATTGTGCACGCTTATATGTTGATAGAATTTATTGAAAATACCGTTAAAATTCTATCAATAATTTAAAAATGGATTAGTATTTTTGTATATGTAATTGTTTTTTTATTAAAAATTTTGAATAGGAGCTATTTTCTTAATATTAAAAAAAATATTTATTTTATTTCTGTATTCCTCGTAATTCTACCAACCTATGTGCAAAGTTTTGCATCTGTAACTTTACGAGTTCTAGCATATAAAAAAAAACTAAATGGTGCCTAGTGGCTAAACTACACATTTCTCGACCTTTACCTGACGATTTCTTTACAAATAATGTGAATTATCAAACACAAAAGATTGTGCCACCACCCTTTTCTTTACACCCTGTGTATGTTTTTATCCAAAATTTAATATTTCAATGGAAATGCTTACTACACACCCATAATTACTGAAATCCTCTTTTTTCAACATTAGTTTAACGTAAACTACAAACAACCGAACTGGCACAAGAAACGGCGATAACGATGAAGTTAAGATAAAACAGGCATATACCCACCCTGCCTTGCAGCCCAGTGACTACAAATTGTGAGGGTTTATCCGCTAATATAAGTCAGCACAAAGCCTCTCTGGTTTACTGCCTTCATCGAATTACTACAGTAAAAAGAAGAACAACAACGTTCAATTTCCTGCGGTTATTATTTCCTCCCGTTTTCCCTTTACGAGTACTTAGTGGACAGAAGTACGGCTTTCTGCCATTGACAATAAATTGTGTTATTATATTCAAGAATTGACCCCTGATAGAAGTCTCATTTCCTAAAATTTACCAAACGTTTTAATATATATGTTTAATTTAATGGGTTTCTTTTAAATTCAAGATCGGCTAGACCAATTGAGTTTTTTTTTTAACTATCGTTAAATACCAAGAAAGGTTTATAGAAATAGAGTGATTGGAAAAGTATCCTGGAATATTAAAAAATTCCCAAAATAAAATTTTTCTGTTTAATTATCGAATTAACAGAATCTGAACAGCTGTTGACGATTTCAATGTAACTTAACCTTCTCTCTCTCTCTCTCTCTCTCTCTCTCTCTCTCTCTCTCTCTCTCTCTCTCTCTCTCTCTCCTCTCTCTCTCTCTTTCTCTCTCTCTCCCTCTCCCTCTCCCTCTCTCTCTTTCAATCTCCCTCTCATTCCAACCTTCACACTTTAACTACCTTCATTCCAACTCGCGTTGAAGGTTTTTTTTGATTGATGTTCCTCAGCTTTTCCTTCTAAAGAGAATCATACAATAATCAAATTGGGAAACAATGAGAAGCGTGTCATTACAGCCGGATTTTTATCAGAGAATAAAATATGTTCCGTGGTCAAAGATGAAGCAGAATAAACACAGTAACTAGTTGATGTCAAAATCAAAATAAAACCATTACTGCTGAAAATACCAATATTTATAAGGCTCACATATATGCTCAAAGGTTTGCGGCACCTCAATATGTAAATATAGATCAACGATGTTTAGTAGCTTCTTCATTGACATAAATAGGTAATTTTTAAGCACTATTAAATAAAAGTTTTATTAAAAAATGTTTTACCTTACGCTGTATTTCCACATTATTATATGCCTACGTATGTTTGAAATATATCATGGATCGATGGATCCCATCATATTACGTCATGAATGCTTTTACTAAGAAGTACTTAAATAAGAAAAAAGTCGCAGATATCAACTAGAGTAATATAAAAAATATTTCAGAGACACAAATTCGGTCACACTCCCTTAAAGACAATGTTTAGAGGCATGAATGAATGAGTGAGTAACTACTACCGCTGAGTGGGTCACGCGGAAGGAGTTAAAGTAGTCTAGTTACTATCAGTAGACGAAGCCTTTCAATCAAAGTCCAATGTGTTTAAATCGAACCAGACTGCTCACAAATATTTAGTCTTTATTAAATATAGACAACAATTATTTGACTACACAACAAAGAATATGTCTTATTGATTCTTAATTAGTTCAAATTAATTTCGTTCTCATGCCGTTTTCTGTTATAATTTTAAATCAACTCATAATTTAAAATCAATTTTTTTTATTATCACTTGACGTTACATAGTTATTGAAACATTTTGTATCATACCTATATTAATTCAATATAAAAAGTATAAATACTGTTTTTAATTATTTTACTTTTTAAACCATATGACAAGCAATATGTCTGAGTACTTGTAAAAAAGTAAAAAAATAAAGGATAATATGGACGGATATTACAGCAAGTTTAATCAATTAAGTAAAATAATAAGAATTAAGACAATAACAGAGGTAATCATATCTAACAAATACGAGTATTTAAAAGAATTAATGAAAACGCTACATAATAAACAAGACTGTCACCAGCATTATCAAAGAAACTCATCCACAAAATCGCTATGTCTGTAAATAAGGAGATAACAGAGATATCTTCTGAATGGTTTTCCATTTTTCAGGTATAATGTATAGATGTATCCTAATATAAACATATTTTATGGATTGGTAAGATTATATTAAACCTTGTGTCTTGTACTATATGACAATTTGGATGATAAGGTTTGAAATAAAAACATGGATGGATTTCGTAAAAGTTACCAATATTAGAAATGGAAGTAGATGATTGCTTTATATTATAATACAGGACAAATCCCATTACTTTAACCACTGGTCGATTAAAAATTCTAATATTCAACTGATAGAGGTAGTAAATTTAGTACTTTTAAAAACATAGCTACAAACGCTTGGCTAAGGTCAATCTATACAAGATGGCGTCTTGTATTGTCCCTAATACCTAGAATAGATTTTCAGGGTTTTGTTATTTTAAGTAACTAAATGCATTACAAAGAAGCTATTTTTAATAAGCCAACGTACCCGTTTAGGATCAGGTTTGCAGCATGGTTTTCTCCTAATAAAGACGTTTATTTTGTGTACTCTATGCTCTTGTTTAGATTATCTTCTAAATATTAGACTCCAGATATGATAAAAATAAGATATTTATTTTGGGAACTTATTTATGTATAGTATTGATAATATGTATACTTTTAATATGTATCTGCAATAGTTCAACAAAATACAAAGACCTGACTTTTTTGCCGGATATTTTGGTTATTTTCGTATTTTTTAACTGATATACTCATGTTAAAAATAAAAGTTTCAGTAAAAACTGTTTAATCACTCGCTCTCACATTACATTGGTCAATAACGGTTTAACCTTAAAAAAATCTGTTTATCAGCTCTAAATTACATAACTGTTTAAAATTTGATTGTCCTCCACAGTAGACTAGTGGATAGTCATAGCTCTCTAACTGAGAGTTCACGGGTTCAAATCCCGGTGAGGTCCAATCATTATAGGAGTAATAGCCACAGGGATTTAAAAAACCATTATAGCCTAAGAGCTGAAGCTTAAAAGAGATTAAAAAAATATGATTAGAAGTTTGTCAACACACACTACAACAGTTATATTTTGAAGTAACAGGTTCTGTTACTTATAACTAATTTCAATTTCATCTACACACGTTTTAAATAAGTAAGGTAGGAGCAGGCCAGAGAATGTGTCTCGAAACGGGCTTTGCTGAGATTGTTTGCAGAATTTCAGGTACGTAGCCGAGACTGTTATTTTAGTTTTTCCCCATCAGACTAATGTAAAACGATTTTCATCATAGAACCCGATTTTGCCTATATAGAGATTGGTAACCTTCATGCAGATTGGTAAGTAAATAGGTCAGTTCGTTTTCCTATATTGAGTAGACAGACAGACGAAATGAAATTTGTTCATAGTACCTTGAGTAACATATTTCAAAAATTGACAAAATTACAAACTTTTTGAAATTACATACACAGTGAGTGGGGCTTTAACTAAAAATAATACAGATGGAATATCTTTATTTAGAAATAGATTTTACGATTAAACATATATTTTCCCACTTCATCCAGGGAACGTGACGTGTGGAAAATCTCGAGTATTTGTTTATGCAGCGATAGGACCCAGATGGGCAGTCAGGTGGTACTGTGTTGTCCACAGGTGCGCTGTATACATCTGTCTTTCTGCAGCGTCAAATATTTTAGTATTTATCATAGCAAAAATTATCACAGAGTTTATAAAAACTCGTATATCACAAACATACAGTTTTCCACGTGTCTATAGCTATTTATTAAAATCTTCAATAAGAGTTGCACTTGACATATATACCATTTCAATCACTTAATACTGTTACAATATAGTAGAGCACTTATATGAATTCATTGGTCATCCTAATAAATCTGTGTCAAACTTTATGTTTAATCAAGAGATTGTAACGCCTTTACAAACCTTTACTTTGGTATATAAATAAATACGTTGATTATGAGTGTGTTGGCGATCAGGGAATTTGACATTACAGTAATTAAACACCCATCTTTTTGAAAGAAGATAATTCTTTAAGGAAAGGCCCGTCCTCTTTTAAGCCTAACTCCGCCACCATCTTCATGGGATATTGGCCTCTTTTCGAAGATCTTATAAAACAGATTAACAGTACTTGGTCGATGGTAAACATTTTCCCCAATATAAACATATCTTTCCCTTTATAAATAATTGAAGATTACGTTATTTGATTTGACAGTCCAATGTTTATACAGACGATTTTCACGCCAGCATGAATTTAAAATATTGTTACGTTTCCTTATAGAAGAATAATTAATAGACGATGAAATAACACATTTTTTGCATTGCGGTGAAACATGACGCTCAATACTCGTCTCTACACCGGTTACCACTCTAGGCTTCTCACCTAGAAATAAGTCACGGTCGAGCCTAGTAATGAAATGTACTATATTCAATATATACCACATATATTCACTAAATACTATATTTACTGCGTACTATAGTCACTACATAATATATTCCACACTAACTAAATGCTTATTTAATCGTTTTTTTTTTTCATTTTATTGCGTTTTATATTTACAGAAAAATCCAACGGAACATTGTATATGTAACCTAAATGATATGACAGTTGCATCCAAATGTATTGAAATTAATATTATAAATAACAACAATATTCTAGGGCAAATACATTTAAATCCCCGAAAACGAGGCAATAAATAATTTACTCATTGTATAACCCCCCGGTTCAGGCATGGATTGAAAATTTCTTTGTGGTTGGTAAAAAAACTGCCTCAGATGTGTTCGTCGCAAAAAGATTCGCGAAGCACACTTGACTGACCTGTGCTTGAAGGACATTTGTAATTGTCATTAGTGTATGCATAAAGCAGCTTGATAGTTTTAGTTCTTTAGGTCGTTTTCAAATTTTGGAATATATACGATCATTAGCATCTCATTCTGATTGTGACTATTGTATACACATAAATTGTATATACGATGATCGTGTACATTGTTATACGATACGAGTGACTGCAGTGACTATATATTCAAACCATTATAATGATTGTAGTGCCGCAGACAGATAAGATAGTGAAAACGTTTTAAAAGTAACGCACAACTTATATTCGTTCCGTTCTCTTTCCAATTTTTTTGCTGTGTTCGTATGAGAAACATATATAGAACAAAAGAAATATTCGAATACTTTTCAGTTAATACATTTATGAAAGTGCTTTAATGTAACAAACTAAAAAAATGGTGTAAATTCAAAAATTTAATGGTGTTCATCCTTGGTGTTGTATTCCTTTTATGTTTAATTTAATCTTCAAACTAACAGACCTTACCTTATGTTGCAATTCCAGTGTGTACCGTACGTTTTGCATAAGCATTCTTAAAATGCTCTGGAGTTGCAAATTAATTTAAAAAAGCATTATTCGTGTGTATTTGAAACAAAACCCACCCAATATGCAATACTTCACCATTCATGATGTCATGAAAACAATCCATTATACTCACTCACGTGTGAGGTCTGCAGATTCGCTGTCTTTACCTGAAACACAAAGAATTTATTTAAATTTAATAACGGAAACTAATATAATAACTTATGCTTCTTAATAGATTAATGATTCGGTTTGAGCACGAAGACTATGTGTGCTATTATAACTGCAGTAGAAGTTTCAAACTTAGATGTTTTTTTAATATGTGAAGAGAAACTAAACATACCACGGATTGTGCTCTCGGAGATACGATCGTGAGAACATTGCTTTTTCCGATTTGTTTAGGTGTGAGAAACTAAAAATTAGACTAACATGAAGAATGATTATTACGCATTCTCACACATAATCGTGATAAATTGTTCTAGTAAATTCTTGGTAATTGAGAGAAAATTAATCACGACCAAAGTGAAGAATGATTATTCATTCTCAAATGTACACACCATAGTAAGAAAACTGTTTTCTTCAATACTTGCAAATTGTACAGAAAGTAAATATAAGACTGCAGTGAATAATGGTTTTTGCCGTTCATACACTGACGGAGAACACATTATTTTATATGTTCAATAGAAGAATGATTATTCCCACTAAATTAATACTAATACCCTTGCATTGTGATAATATTTTTGCGTTTATCGCAAAACGTTGAAAATTTTATTGAATTAAATAAGTAGGCTCTTATCTCGACATTTAAATAGTCCTACATTTCATAAATTCACTCGGACACAAACGTGGCTTCAAATTTGACTCTTTCAGATACCCCAACAAATATTGCGTGCTTATTAGATGAATCAATATATTAGAGCGCGTTAGATACGAAAGACATTGGTTGTTGGGAGTTCTTATACTTTTAATGAGTTTATTGTTTAGTCTGACACCAATTTGTTGGGGCAGAACGTTGCATCAGTTTTTTTTGTTGAGTTGAAACGTTTGCTTCTGTCTATGATAATAGCCTCCACCGCAAGTCAAGGTACACCTAGATCTGTAGTCCGTGATCATGTCAAGAATACAGTGACGGGGCAAAATTAGCGATCTCAATTTGGTGAACGATTCCACATATAAGTGTGAATAATCATAGTTCCGATGATTCTGATAATCGCTTGATTTGGAGAAAAATGTTTTTATTTAGTTTTTAATCAAATAATCATTCATTTTGAATTTTTTTAGATTTATTATTAAAATAGATTCAGTATTATGGTCGGAATATTAAATTCGACCTACTGTATATCAAAAGATTAAGTCCATGAACAAATCCATGGAGGACACTACTGAGCATTTAAACACGAGAAACCATAGATGCATAACTAATACTACATTTCAAAACTATATTATATTAACTAAACAACGCCTGTTTTGGATACAGCCTTTTGCCGGCATAGGTACAATTGAGGCTGCAGATTTAAATTACTTTAAATATCTTAATGCACATTATGTTCACTTGTTATTACTTAAGTTAATTATTTTAGCTGTGAGTAATAAAATCCTACACACCAAGTGACAAGGTGATAATATAAAAAAACGGGATAGTGAGGCTACATGTGTTAATAAGTCACATGTTAAAATCTCACTATTCTGCGATTTTTACGGCGCCATAATGGTTACAATTAGACGAATGTAAAAATGTTCGTTACCGCTCAAATAAACTAACAGGCGTGATATTCACCGCATCGAGCTCAGTGTTACTAATATTTAAATAAAACTACATTAAAAATTTCAAATAAATAGCTCGTTTTTTCACGAGATGACAGACATATATACATTAACTGTTACTCCACTGGCAGGCTTTGTCTAAATTCAGCCAATAATTTCACGCTATACAAATAAATATAATGCGATGTAAAAATAAATTGAATATAATTATGTAGTGGGTATATTAGTGGTATATTTCAAAATTGGAAGTTAAATACCTTGAGTTTTCGATTTAGTTATAGCATATATTTATACTCTTTGAGATTTAAAAAGAGTAATAAGGTCGAGTGGAGGCGTTGCGTTGAAGAGAATTTATGTGGTTTTAAAAGAGACGCGAGAGGAGGATTTCTGGAATTGAAGAGATCACTAACGATTTTATAATTAATTAAGTGCTCCAGAACGTTGTGAGAGGAAGTAACGAGGTAAGATTGTTCATTAGGAAAGAAGAACAATTGGGACATTGTCCAATATGATTGAGAGCATTGTTAGTTTGTTGTTAAAATTTATGTAGGTAGTATAATTATTACAATATATTATTAATATTGTAATCTTCCAAAGTGTTTAACAGACTGTATTTACCTTACACTAGTCTGCACGTGATGATGCACTAAATCCGAAATTGACATAGATTACAATACAAACAATAAATATTAAATGTGTACTTGAATTTTTAAAGATATAAAAGACCACGTTTTATACTCTTTATCAACTACGCGTTATAGGTTACCGTATTATATACTCGTTTTTAATTCTTGAATACTTACGAAAGATATACAAAGTTTCCTTTAAACTTGTACTAGTGTAATATTATAAATAAAAATATATTTATTTAAAGTATCTCTCATTGTACAACTGCTCTACAAAGGAACACAAGTCAAATTGATATTAAATTAAAACCTCCGTTCTGTTTCAACTTTGTTACAACTAACTTAACTATGAAAAAATATCTAAAAATATATGTTTTGCTCATCACTAGATTATTTATATTCGAACACTCAAATACAATCCAGAACGCTTTCAAAACTTTTTATGCAAGTATGCTGGTTTTTTGACGTAGAAGCTAAGAACTTAGCTATTACTTGCTTCTGTTACATTTCTATAAAAGTAATAGCTAATGTCTATTGAATGTGCAATCTATTATCTAGCTAATATGTGCCTCCGCAAAGAAGTTATAGCAATCTCAGTTCAAGGAGAGAATTATGATGTATGGAAAAAAGATAAAGTACTATATATTATCAATAAAAAATGGTTAATTAAAAAATATATACACATTTTGTAAATAAAATAAGTATAAATTTAACAATTCGGGTAAAAAAATAATTATTACAAAGTGGTTTTCTTTATAATTTTCTATTTGTAACAACCAAAATCCTTGAATACTGTCAATTACCTCTGCCATCCAATCTAGTCTTAAAGTTCTTATAGAACAAGAATATATGAGCTAGGAACTTAATAAAGATAAGGTTCTTAGATTAGTTCAAATCTTGCCACCGATCATTTAACACTGTATGAATAAGTTACATATGCAATTAATTATGTTTCATGTTAAAATCACTGCTTGTTTGAAAATGTATTTATTCGACATTTTCTCGTTGCCATCATAGTTTACTCGTAAAACTATAGAATATTTTCTAACGCTCAGCCAAATCTCATAGAGTGGCATGAAACCTCATTAAACCTAATATTAACTATATATAAATTACCCTGCATGCACAATATTAAGTCTATAGGTTAGTTCGTTTTCGATATGACGTGCGAAAAGACAGTCAGATAGGAAAGAAGAAATGAAATTTTCATCCCTACAAGGTAGTTTAGATACGATTAGCTGCGTATCGAGTTTAAAATGTTTAAAACCAAACCCAAATTACATAAGTTTACTGAAGCCCAAATATAGCCTACTTTCTATTGTCAGCATTTCAGTATTTACTGCATGTTTCCGTTACATATTGCCAGCTCAGCTGTTATAATTTACGGCTGACATTGCCGGGCTGGAACTACGGTTAAGTCTGTGCCCCTTCGCTTTTACTACATTTTCATCCAGTATCTGATTACAAATGCTAACTGTTCCAACTCAGCTGTTATAATAAATTTTGGTTCACACTGCCAGCTGCAAATATGATGTTGGTCTGTGCCCTTTGATTTTATTGCTTTGTCATCCAATTTTTGAATGACATGTTTGCTGAAGTAGTGTTTTATTGCAATTTTAATTCAAACTAACGCTGGCTTCTTGCGCTTAAGGTCAAACACTACTATCATCAGCCATAAAAAATATCTTACATTTTACAAAATTATGTTTTTAACAAACTGTTAAGCAGCATATGTCCCATAAAAAATAGTAAACATTTTACTTGATAATGGATTATATTCTTAAAGCTAAAATTTTTTGTGGCTGTAATTATTATTTTTGGTTCGCTCAAAGTTAGTAACAATGCATTTAGTGTTTGTTCATAAATGACGAAACTTTGCTGAAACTTGTTAAGCAAGAAATATACAAAAAATAACTAAATAATTGTATTAAAATATGAATAATATAGTTTGAACAAAAATAAAAACTCTTTATTACAAGTTCTTAAACTATAAATGTTGTTAGCACTATTTATTCAATTAATATCCGAACAATTTGTTAGAAAGTGTTGTGCTATCGCTTGTAATCTGTAAGAACGAAAGTGGCAATCAATTAACTTTGACTGTGGACATTATAACAGATGAAGACTAATTCAATAAGAAGTTTGCTCACTCTAATCTCTGCAGCGCCGGCATAATCACGTTATCATTACTAGGTAACTGAATTGTCGCTGTCAGACTGTTATTGTTATTATATTTCAGTTGAAGCTTGTTACCAATAAGGCACCTTGTTACGGGGCATCATGCTAAGGCAGGGTCTCTTGGTATATTTCATAGATAAATTCAATATATCACGTTATATTGTATATTTAAAAATGGAGGTATGTCAGGATAAATTACATGATCGATTCCTTCGCTAAATGCATACCCAGTAGTGCTGTAGTGCAAGTTCGTGGTGGTTATTAGTTTATGAGTATTTTCAAAATCATTTCGTTAAAATATCAGAGTATAACAAATATATACTTAGGTGACCATAGTGAATAAACCATACATACGAGTACTTGCAAAACAAAAAGAATCACGAACTGCTAAAGCTATTTCCTATAGCTAAATTTTGTATAGTCTATATAGAAAGACTATACGGGATAACTGATTATTGAGGATATAACTTTTTCAGACATTTTCCACTATAGTAAGTTGCAAAAACTGGAACCCTATAAGGTTTGAGAACTGATAGTTGTCCTTTTCTTCAATTTTTTTACGTAAATTAAATAGTACTAGAATCACAGTATTTCAGTTTTTTGTAACAATAACACATGTTAAATGGCTAAAATCATGTTGTATTTCAGTACAAATTATTGACTTCCGCTAAAGGTGTTTAAAATATAATTTTCACAAATTAAAATTAACAGTTTTGAAAAATTAATCTTTGTTACATTACGGATTGCACGAAACAAACACAAAATGTTCAACAACGAACATCAATGGGCGGATATATCCGTATCAAACAAAATTATTGACACTCTGGCCCATCACCTTTAACTTTATAATTTATAACTAGATAAATACTATCTTGCTATTGATATTAATGTATGCACTTTAGATACACGTGACATGAAAATAGATATTAATTGTGTTACGTACTTTATTGCTTATTTTCAGATTCCCCAAAGGGCCTCACTATTGTATGAACGCAAATCCGTCATAGAATTGAGAAACTAGGTTTCTTCTAATGACCATCTCAGAATCGTGGATACTCACTGGGATACAGCCGAGTAGATAAGCATGATTGGTTATGCTCCTGTTAGGAGCCCCTTGCTTCCGGGTCAGACCGCAGTGAGGCGTGATAATGGTGCGGATACGGATATATTCGACTGGGGGAGGGTGATTTTGGCATTCAGAGTAGATGAGATCCATATTGAATCCAAGAGGAACACTAATAATAACACATAAATTAATAACATATATTTCAGCGTTAGTATAAAATTACATCACTAGTTTGATGTTTAGTGTTATTCAACTTGATTAAGATTTTTCTTCATTCACTCTTTCTTTATTCGATATTTATCCCTGTCGAAAGTTGTCGATAAATATATTGATGGATAAAAATTTATCTCTATCTGAAAAAGGAATTCAACAGATAAATATTATTTGATAGAGTGATGGTGTAATGCCTCAGGAGGTGAAACATTACAAATATAAAAAAAATAAATAAAGTAGGGTAATTGTAGTCTATTGAAAATATAAAGTACACTAAGTTTACATTTAACAATAATACAGATTAGGAAGAATTCATTTTAATGAGCAAACATTTGTAGGTGAAATAGTTATAACAATATAATTAATTCATTTTATTTATAAATCTAACATCAATAAAACAGTTTTTAGAATAGCTGGTCGTAACCCTTTGAAATACGTATTATAAGTCTACAATAAAAAAGAAAAACTTACTATATTTATTTAGAAATTTGGGGCAATGTCTAATTGATTATTTTAAACTATTATGGCAGTGTCTTACGATCACAAGGAAATAAAAAGCAGTAAAATGGTAGACTGAGAAGAATGGACCCAATACAGAACCTTGGGGAACTCCCTGATAATTGGTTTTGTTTGAAAAATAGTGATCATAAGATTAACTATGTGTATATAGAACCTTTAGCTTTCTCTTTCTTAAATATAATTTCAGAAGATAGTAATCAAATCCACTTAAACCATAATATTCAATTTTTTCCCAATGAGTGAATGATCAACTCAATCTAAAGCTTTACATGGATCACACATCATTGAAGATATGCGATCTCTCTAGTCCAAAGACCTCAATGTAGATTAAAATTTACTATGTATGGTTTTCAAAGTTGAATAATGTTTAATTAATCAAAATTAGCTTTGAAAAGGATTGATGACACTAAATTCATTTGCGATCAGGTGGTCTGCAAATGCAGACAACTATCAACTGTTTTAATTGCTCTTCTTGACTTCAGATGCAAATTGGAGTTATTTCTAAGGGTTGTGGCATCATTTTCAGATTTCATACACAAACGACCCTGGGGGAATGTGAGCCTCTCTAGGTAGATAGTAGGCCTCCCTTTGTGTAAGGGGAATAAGCACCCTACCAGACGAAGTGTAACACATCCCCTATAGCTGGGCATACTAATGCTCGGCGGTACTGAGACAATCCCACCCGCTCACACTGACATCCTCCGCACTGGAGGTTAAGTGGTAGAGAGGACTTTTAATCCTAACTTCGCCTCTGTAAATAAAGACATTTTTCATTTCATTTCATTTTCATTTCACTGCCATACTATCTACTGTACCAACCCAGTCAACCCTTTCCCTGACATTTTGCCATTTATAGTCCCGTGTGTCGCTACTTTACATCCTATGGATATCCCAGATCTACAATTAACAGAATTATTTCAGTTCGAAATAGTCAAGCTTCTACAATGGCTAAATATTAACCCTTATTCTGAATTTCTAAAACATTGGCATGGATAAAAGAATACCGTTTACAACACAAAGAAACCTTTTGCTCTGAGTAATTACTACGCTAAGTGATTGAAATTCGAGTATATTACTCAATAGAGATTTTAAAAAGGTTTGTAAAAATTACATTACAAAATACAAAGCCCCATTACAAATTATATATTTTCTATATAAGGATATATTTAGGCTCTGTGGGATTTTTTTCTGTAAAAATGCAAATATTTGTGGCTGGAGGAAGACATAATGTGGAAAGCGCACCTGTGGGCAACAGCGTTCCGCTTGACTGCCGGACTGGGTGCCATCGTTGCGTAACAAACAGTCCTTTCTACACGTCACGGTCTCTAAAATATATAACGGGAAGTTCAGGTTATAATTCCTAACAAATTAAAGTTGTTGTCTGAAGCCCAAAAATGCACTTTATACTCAATTTTGCAACTACTGTTACGATATTTCATTTTTATACATTGAGATTTGATAAGTCTGGTTTATCTCATGCGACGCAGAAAGCAGCAGATATAAATTATACTGACTACCTGCATGACCCTCCCCTTAGCATTCTCTCTCTCACTTCTCACTATGTCCCTCCATAAAACCGCATTATATGGTATTACCTGCTGTTTTAAAGAGCAATAAGTAGTTTAAAAAAATAGAAATATAGAAAAAATGTATTACTCACTTCTAAATATTACTGTTTTTCCCCCTTTTCACTGAATATACACAATACAGACCAATAAATAATTAATATATATATAAATACATACAGTATGTATTATTGGTAATATATAATATTGTATATATATATATATATATATATATATATATATATATATAATTTCAATAAACATTGAATCGCAAAAAGTACTCGCTCCGCCGGGAGTCGAAACCCGGATCTCTCACTTGCCGGGTGAATGTGCTACCATTACACCACAGAGCGCTTACTTTTTCCGATTCAATTATTTTGTATTTGGCCGTATCTGTCACATATGCGTTTAAATAAGGCAATTGCCATTTATACAATTTATAATATATATATATATATATATATACACACACACAAGTTCAGGAACAAGATATTTCTTAAAACTTTTTTGTATAAAGGGAACTTTTGGAAAATTTCTGTCGTTAATCCTTCACTGTCTCCTAAGGAAGATGTAAGTCATTCTAAACTCGGATAGAGGTGACAAGAAATATAAGTTCGCGAATACTGATACAAATTTTACCAAACCTTTGCTATGAGGTATTTAGGATCCCCCCCGCGTGCTACATATCCTATTACATAGCCTCCCGCGGACGTATTTCCTTGTTAGTGTCGGGAGTTTTAAACATCCACAGTACACGCCGTGACGTCAGACACCAGGTAATTCCAAGCAGTGTTGGAAGCCGCTATTATATCCACATATGTCACATATTGATTTCGTTGCATCATAATTTTATAGTTTATATTTTTAAAAATCAAAATATAGTACTCTGGTCACTTTTTTAAAATAAATAAATGTTAGCGATTTAAAACATATCGTAGACTTTTTTTTAGTTTTAGATCAGTTGAAATTAAGGTAGGAGTACGCTAATACCCACGAGTCACGTAACCACGTTTGAATGATTAAATAACTGAATATCTGCATTTGTTTTTGCTAATAAAACTATTTTCATTTTGCCTAAATGTCGAATCTAAAAGGAACAGAATAGTATTTTAGATTAGTAGCCTAATGTAATGAATAAGTTGACCAATTGAAGTAACTGTATAAGAATTGAAAAATTTTAATAACATGTTTTGTAATAAATGTTGTGTATACAGTAGTTTTGTAGCTTAATATTGGCAGAAAGTGTTAGCAAAATTAATTTAAATATTTGATTTAGGTGTCAGAATCAAATATTTCTGATCAGTATTTCAGCATATATAAGTTTTTTTTTAACATTGGCAGAATCTTTGACTTTACATTTTGTGGGTTAATTACTCAAAATATTGCAAAACCACTAACACTTTATTGTAGATAATTTTTTATCTGAGGTTGCATCTAAAATTTTAAGTTTATAAACTACATGACTTAATATGTCACATGTTTTAAAATTGCACATGATTGAGTCAGTTTAGTTATAAAATTTATTTATTCTTCGATTATGTCGTTTTAATCCTTGTTACACATAAGTTAATATGAAAATCCCCACTATTACTGAGCTAAATAAAATTAAAAGTAACGCGACAGTACGTGTCAAGGAAATATTCATGGATGGGACTACTACACTATATAAAAAATAAATACACAGACTTCTGATGTAATAGCGAGTATTACAAACTAACCTATCAATACAACGTAGAACACCCCACAGTACGTGTCACGTCAGGCTTCGATAACGTTGCTCGAAAATTGTATATGTATAGCTTATTTCATTCTGAAATATTCTGCGTATAGATAGACAGGCATATAATCATGTAGAAAAATGAATTGCACAAACTAACACTCACCCACAATGATTTGTTCAACAAGCACCATCGTAGAACTGTTTAGTTTTTTCTTTATATAAATTAAGAGATTAAAATTTTAAGTCGAATGAAATCTTTCCCGGGATTTCTTGAAACATATATTAACATTTTTTCTTAACAACTAAAATTACATAGCAGTTTTAAAATAATAAAAGTTGTGGTTAGCTAGGTAGAGTACTGCAACACAATAGTGCTCCGAAATAAAACACTCACTTAGTGTCTAGTCCACTTACTTTTATTATTAAATTATTTTACTTCATTAGTTCCATTAGTTATTTTGTTTTTAATCAAACTCCAAACCAAACCCTTTTTAAAACCTTATTCCGCCCGTCGTCGGAGCTACATAGACATGTGAGCCGACCATCACAATCATTTTAAAAGCTATATCAGAATTTTGTAATTTTTTTGTACCTTTTTGTACCACAAACATAAAAATTTTGTACCAATCACTGAAAAAAAGGTATTAACCATTTAAAATTCGGCTCACAGGTCTACGTTTTGAAAAATAAACTTTGCCATAAATTAAAATAAACTACACCATATGAATGTACTAATGTGTGCCATTTTTGTACCACCATTTTTTATTTTTGAACCAATAAAATAACGACTCAGGAAAGTATTTTTAAGTTTCGTTTGAGAACTAGAAGTGCCATTGCAAATGCACTGCTAGGTTCCGGTTGATTAATTTTCAGGCACGTGATGGTCTTACCGCACTGTCACTTGCTAGCCTTGGTGTCACTTGCAGTTTAAGGTGATTTATTTTATTTTATTTTGTACATGAAAAATACTCTACCATGCCGGGTTGTGTAATACAAAGTACTATAAATTTCCAGAAAATTGTGAAGTACAACAGAGGCTAGTTGTCTCTAAGAGGTTAGACCATTTGTATTGGAAAGTTCCAATGATTTATTTTGAACAATTAACAAAAGACTGCTTTATAATTGATTAAAAACACTCTATTCTTAACTACGCACAAAATATTATAGAATCCTCAAAAAAGATGTAACCCATACAAGAAGAGCATTTTTACTAAACTAATATTCAATAGAAAAGTGATGTACACTACAATAAACAGAAAAACAACTTCCATGTAATTAAAAAAACAGATATATTTCAGAAATTTAATCTGTTGAAGACATTTTAATCATTAAGATCATAATACGTTATAGCATACGTATTATATAAATAAAACAATATTAACAACCTAACTAACCCACTATAAACTGTTACATAAAATAAAATAAATACTATGTAAAATGTAAACTTGTGTAAATATATAGCAATAAAATTCAATTTTAATTAAAAAAAGTTAAGGTATTTGAGTTATCTAGTATAAAGAAATAAAAGGCATGTTACACTATCTTCTAGGGCATACGGCAGTGTTTTGGCCTTAAGATAGTTACAAATTTCCCACAAGCCATCACGTCTCGATATATGTGCTACGTAAAGGCAAATATCAGAAAGTGAATTAGACCCAATAAAAGCTGTGCATCCTCCCAAGTGAAACTCCTTTTCTTCAACATTAATCGTTTTTTCGTTTTTAATTTAATTTAGCACGAATTGTAATAATTTATTTTATTCGTCTACATAGTCCGATACTGATTTGTGGAGACTCTGCATTGTAATAATTTAAGTAACTGTATATAAAGTTACTAATATATTAACAGTGTATCTAGAATAAAATTTACTAATAGTTTATAAAACACCGAACGATAACATTCATAAACATAAGCCGGAACTCCCAGAGGTTGAGTGGGCTTAGAGGTTAGTAGCAGCCAGAAATGAGTTTAAGTACGCGTATAGTGTTTCAGAGATTAATTTATATTGTAGATGTGAGCCAGCGGTCATAATTGTTCTTATGACTATTACTATTCTTATGAACTGAAATGGAGTCCTACTTTGAATCTTCTTATATATATATATATATATATATATATATATATATATATATATATATATATATATATATATATATATATATATATAATATATATATATATCATCTGAACACTCATCACATCTTTACACCCTCAGTTTGAACATATGTTTATCATTTCAAGAATATTATGCTTATTCATTTATTTATCTGTTTACATGTATGTTTTTAATTATTTTATGTGTTTTGTTATGTTGTTTTGACCTGAAGACGCGTAAAGCGAAATATAGTTAATTAATATTAATATGTTGGCCTTTTTCTACATATATATATATATATATATATATATATATATATATCTTCGATAAGAATAGAAAAAAATGGAAAAAAGGAACAACATAAAAATTCTCTATATTTAGTCTGAAGACATTTTTAAGAGATATAGGTAAATAAGTAAATATATCAACAAAAGACATTAAACATAAGAAAAATCTTATGTTAATAAAACTAATTTTGAATTACTTGCAAAGAGTAAATAATATTGTTTAATACAAAGAATATAAAGTTATAAATTAAAATTGTAGTTAATGTGTTATGTTATAAATTGAAAATTGTAAAGTGTAATTTATAAATACTGCTATCCATATCTTAAATTTAAACCATCCGGATGTTTAGTTCGTAGCACCCTCTGATGAGATATTTCTAATTATATATGCTTATTTTATATTTTTGTATGTGCTTTTAATCATTTAATGAAATTTCATATATTGATTTATATTTTAATAAATTAAATTAAACCTAAATATAAAGCATGTTTTCGATATTTTATTTTGGAACTCAATTTGTTAGAAATAAAAAAAAAAAAACATATCACTCCCGGAAACTATAACTTGTATATTGTAAAAGCTTCAATTTCATGTCTTAGGTGTTTTTATTTGGGCTTGATTCAAAATGCCTAAATAATCTATTTTAAATTATTAAAATTTTACGTGGAGTGATAATGAAACTAAAATGTCCTGTATTTTAGACAGATTCCACATCTATTAATTGAAAGTAAGATTATTTTTAAATCCAAAATTATTCACACCAATTTAATCTGCCCTTAGCCTGGTGAAATAAAATATGCCTTAGCTTTATTACCTTTAGTAAATCAAGACTGGTTTAACTCAACACTAATATCTCCCAACTTGGGCATATGGGTGCATTTGTTTGCGTGGTTTAAGTCAATTAATTTCAACCATATATAATTCAAAAACTTTGAATCTGTGCTAACAATTTTTGACCATTTATTATTTTGACTAACTACCTCTCAGTATCGATCAATTAGCCTGTAAACACTTTAGGTAATATGTTTACATGATTTTAAAATTGCGGAATGTAATTTTATTTTAATCCATTATACGAAATAAATTTTAAATAATTCTTTGAAGTGAAAGGAACAAAGTGGTGTTTTCCTCTTAATATTACTTAGATAAAATAAAAAGCGAAGGGTTGAGGAACTCTTTGTTGTTTTAGTCGCGAATAAAAGTTGTTTACTTTGAAGTTTGAATCCACCGAATCGTGTTTGTCCGTGTCTACGCCGGAACACAAGATATACGTCGTAACTTTTTACACTCGACAGCAAACTTTGAGTAAACTCGGGCGAGTCTTCTTTCACATTTCACCTGCCATGTATTACATCCAGCAGAGCTTTCTCTCAGTTTTCTGTAAAATAATAGCCATACGTCACTCAGCGCTAACAACCTTTCGCAAACGTTTCTTTGTGTGAGATATTTACCTTGTTCAATATAATTTAAACTATTTTAATATCGAAAAACTTTGTCTAAAATATCTTAATTTGAACTTTTAACACATCTTTTAAATAAGATTTTTAATGTTTCTCTTGAGCAAGAATTTGTTAACATTGAATGAAAAACAACCCGGCGTATTAAACACTAAACACGTTAGAAATAGTCCTAACTGTCCATATACAATGTCTGCTAGCAGTAGACTCGATATAATTAAATACTATATATAACTATTAAGTTTTATTTCAAATCTGAGCATTTAGAAAACATGATGTTATTTTGACTTTGTAGACAGTAAATTAGAAATGCAATTTTAATTTGAATCGTGATCAGGGACAACTTCCCAAGCTTCCATTGTCACACAATAAGATATAAATTGTAGTTTTTACTAAAACATTTAAGTTGGGGGACGTCATGTTCAGGACCCAACGTCGAATAATATGTATTTTTCCTCACATTGTATATATATATATATATATATATATATATATATTCATTAAATTTGTATAAATGGCAATAGCCGAATTTAATTTATTTCAATAAACATTGAATCGCAAAAAGTACTTTCTCCGCCGGGACTCGAACCCGGATCTCTCACTTGCCGGGTGAATGTGCTATCATTACACCACAGAGCGCTCACTTTTTCGGATTCAACTATTTTGTATTTGGCCGTGTCTGTTACATATGCGTTTAAATAAGCAAACTAACATATGATCGGAAGACTAAATACGTGTCAGACGACATTTATTTACATTAAATTGTATAAATGGCAATAGCCTTATTTAATTTCAATAAAAATTTAATCTCAAAAAGTACTTGCTCCGCCGGGAGTCGAACCCGGATCTCTCACTTGCCGGGTGAATGTGCTACCATTACACCACAGAGCGCTCACTGTTTCCTATGTGTTTGGCCGTATCTGTCACATATTCGTTTAAATAAGCAAACTAACATATGATCAGAAGACCAAATACCTGTCAAACGAATTTTATTTACATTAAATTGCATAAATGGCAAGAGACTTATTTAACTCCAAGAAAAATTGAATCGCAAATACTTATACGATAATATATATATATATATATATATATATACATTAATGTTTATAAACTCATATGCTGTTTCAAAGCAGTATTTTTCATAAACATTGGCAAAACGAGGTTATCACGTGAACTTTCACGCTGAAACCCTGTAATGTTTCTTTATAACATTTGCAAATGTCACACTGACCTTAAAAATAATGATGTCATGCCTCAGAATATCCTAATTAGTTTCTTACACTTCTCCATTTCCCCTTATTCCTGATTTTGCTACAAAATTATAAGTAGATTTGAAGGTTAGCTCTGGTTCACCTTCCTATTAACGCAGCGTTCAAAATCTAACACTGTCACAGACTGTAATCTGGGAATCTAGAGTAGTGTTCTTCTGAAGACTTCCAAAACATTCGGAGACGAAGAAATTCGAAATTTACTCCTAACATCATTTTGGCCCAGGCTACAAAATATGATGCGAATTAGTTGAATAGATATTCTCATTGTTTCGTCAGACATATTCCAATTATTCATTTAAGCATACATGATGAAACCGACAGCTTCTTTGTGTTATTGTGTTCGACAGTTTGTGTCGACATGATTATATGCAAATGTTTTACAAGTTGCGTTACTCCAAATTCACAAACACTCTCATCTTAATTCTATAGGACACATCGACTGCAAAATACAGTATAATCTAGTTACATAGATATTCTCACTGACTCGTCAGGCCTACAGCGGCATTAATAGTGAGTTCATTGTGAGACATTACTACTGGCCAGTATAACCTATCCGTCTGTAATCTCTATACTTAGGAAGAGACCACTTCAATAAATATTACAGACACTATTCTTCATGAAGTATATTTCCTGTAAGGTACAAGAGTATATTGAAAGATATATCTAGTGCGGGAGATGACCGTTAGCGTTCGGGAGGCTCCCTAAGTATCAAGTTATCTTATCACCTGACGACGAGGATAGATTTCAATGCTTGAAACGTTGTGTCATGCGTTTAATAAGATATAACGGTGGTAAATACCCAATTCATGCTATCCTTGCAAAACCTTCTATCATTAATAATAAACTTTTAACAAAGAATTCTATCAATTTTATATTTACATACATTATTATATTTACTACATAATTATTGACGCACTATATTTCTTTGTAATTAGGAAAGTACGCAGCACCAAATGTTTTTTTGCTTATCCTTTAATAGTCTAGTTCATAATAAAGTAAATTATTCATCACATTTATTTAAATGTACATAGCTTGTATAAACTAACACAATAAATCTGTAGCGTATCAGCTATTGATGGAAAACACAACAGTTGCAGACTACGGTACTATACAGAGGTCCATTGGTTTGTTGGCATTTTGCTTTAAAAGTAAAAGATTAACTCATTGAATGTGGTGGACGCAACATAGGTACGATTATCCCTGCTGTCCTAAAATCAGTATACGATCTATGCTAGAGTAAAAATAAGGATGCTTTGGCAGTTGTGTTATTTATAAACAAATATGTAATAAAAGGAGTAATTGGTAGAAATTAATAAACGAACGTAGCTAGCAATTCTATTCTGGAAGCAATTTCCGTTCATGAAAATATTATGTAATAGTATAAACTGAATTTACGTAATGATAAAGTTTATAAAAAATATTCTACTAGTGTTGATAATATATTATATTCTTTTATTCTTATGACAGGAAATTTAAAATATCTATATTCCTCATGCTGTTCTTTACGCAATTCAGTAATTTAATGGATAAATTAATACATTTACATCAAAAGTTAGTCCGAGTCGGTTATAACCGCACTAAGCATCTAGATACTTTCTCAAAATATATTTTTATATGATACTATCACATTTTTATTAATTAAATTAGCTTTCATAGCAATGTTTAAACAACAAATGTTTACACATCAAGTCACCAAAAAAATGATCCCATATGTATTAGGTTATTTTAGATACATGTGTCAATATGCAATATGTTTAAATTATCTTATAATTTTACAGTTAAAGTCTCATATAAGTGTGGTCAGTCTGTTAACACATACTGTATATATTTCTTCTTCTATTTTCTATTTTTTATCATCTTTCCCAATTAAATCAATGTTAAAATGTATGTTAACCCTTAGCCACATCGCATATTATGACATTGACCAACATAGAAATCAGAGATTCTTAAATAGAAATGAGCCACCTAGACTATAGGTTAGTTTGTTTTCGAGATATCACTGGACGGACGGTAAGATAGGTGGAGACACAGACAATCAAAAATGAAATTTTTTCAGCCCCACGACTGATAGTTTTAGTTTAGTTATTTTAACTACGACTTTATAATAGAAATTGGTTGTCATAAATATTGTAATATTGAATGGCTTGAGGTAGACAAAAATATTGAAAAATCTATGAATTTCAGAAATATTTAAAAAGTAACCACTTATATTGAACCGTAGTTCCACATTCCTGGTGGTAAATTTCCTATATGCAAGTGACATATTATTAACCGCGTCTGCTACTTACCAGCACAGAGAAATAATGAAATCGTGTCAGTTTTATAACGGGTGTAAAATCCCCAAGGAGTAGGAACCGACGGGCTATATATATATATATATATATATATATATATATATATATATATATATTTATATATATCAAACGCTTTAACACTATTAGAGGATTGAGAATGTAAATTTCACCCAGAGAGAAGAAGGAAAGAACGCTCTTGCATTCATGGACCCGTGAAATGTTGATAGGTCAGAGCGTTGGCCTCAGAGAGCCAGCTTACTTTACTGTCTGTGAAATAGTTTATCTAGACAACACTATTGTCATTCTCTATTGTCCTCTGTTCTCCTGATACTACACGTTTGTATCACACCGAATTGTCTTTGTATTAAAAGTGGTAAATTTTTACAGAGAAAACAGTTTTGGGATCCTTTTCAAACATGATTTTTACGATTGTCTTGATGGTAACAGCAAACCGTACAATTCTAACCGATCCTAACCTTCAGAACCCTTTATAATATTGACAATTGATGATTTGAAATGATAACAGAATTTTGGTTACTGGCCATTAAATTATCCATTTTGTTTCATTACTTTCCAACAAAAAACAGCCGATCAATACATTATACTCGTATATTAGTTTTGAAGTGTGTATTTATTTACTTGATAACAAATTAATAAATTAGAGAATTGTAGTATACTCACTTCTTTAGGTGTAAAAAAGATGGACTCGTCAGGAAAATTCCAGTCATGCGTTTATGCATTCGTGATAAAACGAATGCCTTCTATGTGTAAATTTGTTCTACTGTTTGTGTTGTTGTGATTATATGGAAATTATATACAAGTTGAATTGCTCCAAATTCACTAATACTATGTTATTTCGCATGAAATTACGATAAACAAAATACGAGATTTGGAAGGTTTTCCTGCAATTTAAACGTATCGTTAATATATATTTTTATATTTGGAAAATTTATTTATTCTACATTAATGGATAAATTTACTCATTAAACGAAATATGGATATAACTTTCAGATTTTCATTGGAAAAGTTAGTTCTAAAACGGCTAAGAACAATATAACAAAAGTGGTAATTATTCTTTGAAATTCAACGCATTATTTATTTTCGTTTAATCGAAACAAAATTAGTAGTTAAAATGCAATGATATCTTTATACGGTGTGTAAAAGGAGACTTTATACGGCACTTTTGAGAATGTAAAGTCATAATTGGGTTCAATTAGATCCTAGTTTATTTTCCAATTTTCAAATAAAGTAATTTTAGTTCTATTAACATGGATACCCACGCGAGGATGGAGCTCAACCTGTGTTTTTGAAATTGCTTTAATCAAGACGGATTTCCAGATGATCTATTTTAATTTCCACAGTTTCCAGGATTAAATATTGAAACCAATTCCCTCCTCAAAGGTACTAGTATTGAAATCCATGGTGTGTTATAACAAATTTTATACTTTTAATTATATGTTCTCTAAATGCCATATTTGTTTTAGCTCTCAGAATATCCATAATTTATGTCACTAGAATTCCATAATTTCATACTTTATTTTAGTGTAAAAATACGTTTAAGATACATACACGAATGTGGTGAGTTATCTCACCTGAATAGCTTCTAATTAAAATGGATTTAGATACATTTCAGACACTTTTAACATTGTTAGTTTTAATTGAATTTGTAAAATTATATTTAATTTTTTAACATAAAATCTTTTGAATCATACCAGAAGTAATAGAACTGGCTATGTAGAGTGTGTAAGAAGTTATATACTATTTATTATCTTACAGGTGGGCACTACGACTTCAATGTTGGATTGAAAACTCTTAACTTCAATATCGTGTATTGATTTAGTCTTACTCAACCATGTTTTTGCAGAAACATTTAAATAAGTTTTATGTCTAAAGCCAAAATATTAACTGCATTTATCACGTGTAAAGTTTGGGGAATTCTAATTGAACACCTGCAATCACCATAAAATTATATACAAAATTCGGTTTTGTACTTATCTGCAATTTCCACTGTTAAGATTATCAATTCTTACTCTGGATTCTAAAAGTATATTTTCCCTGTACAAGCATAAAACTATAACTAAATTAGATATAAAGATAATGGTTGATTGATCGTATGAACAGATCCAAAAAAATAGTTGGCGACGAGGAAGCTCAAAACGAACTCTTTAAATCATTTCGACATCACATACACACATACAATATATGGGAACTCTAAAATTGTCAAAACATCTTTCTTATATTATTATAATTTAAGTAAGATTTTTTGACTAAACTAATTTACTATGGCCATAAATATAGATGTTTTAATATTCTATTCCTCATAGCAGCAATGCAAAATCGACAATGAAGGCGTAAATATAATTTACTTAACCCAGAAATTCTAATTTACGTGCAAAGCCTACGAAACTACGTGTGAAGCCTTGGATAACTTCTAGTGGTTTATAATTTTGTCTTTATTCCATATCGTGTGTTTTTAATACTTCAAAAGCATTAATTTCAAGAAATATAAAAACCACCTCAACCTACAAAATATTTTTGTGTCACAACGCCATAGCAATGGCATGGGCGTTATCGCGACTTGGTCTTCAACCTCCAGGCAAAGAATTTACTATATATTGAGTCTGTACCATCATCAGGTCGTCGCCTAAGGTACATATGGTTAAAGCTCCAAGTGCCCTCCTTTACACGCCATTGGTTCTAATAGAACCGCGTTCTCGGAAGATAGTACGTTAATAGTTTGTGATCTCCCAATTGTGCTTAAACCTCTTGCACACATGTGCTTATTCAGCCGGTGTCATAAAGGAACTGAACAAACATGTTTTTTTTTAGTTTCAAGACGATTGATAGATATATATATATATATATATATATATATATATATATATATATATATGTACATATATATAATTTCAAATATAAGAAAATATTGGGTTTCAACAGAAATATTAGGAGTAATAACATTTATGTATTATTATGGATAAAAAAATATGATTGCCAGAATCTTACACAACCAACATTCAACATTCAATATGACCGAAAGTGATCAACATGGTTCTATATCACGGGCTTTCAGTTTTGTCCCAGTTTTTCGTTATCAAATTTTCTGAAAAAATGTGTCTTGATCGTTTCAAACTTGTCTCTAATTGTGTTTATTGTAAAATTGATTACATAATTTTTTTACTTATTTAATCTATTTTAAATCCTATATCAATAGTGAATACGTAAATAATTATAACATAAGTTGTCATTATTTTAGAAACTATTATAATCATTGTGGTTTTTACAATCATCAAACCCTTCTAATGAAATTTACAATGAAAAACATTTACAACAAAATTTAAAATGTATTGCGTCATTAACTGCATCACATCATGCATTAAGTATTACATCTATAAGTTAATTAACACTCGTGACACTCATAAAAGGCGCGACTGTCATAATTGTATCGCTACTTGTATATTTTGTTCGTACACAGTTGAGCAATTATCCCACGTACTTCTGCTATGTGTGGTCACAACACTTGTTTTACTGTGTAATGAATTTAAATATCAATGTTTTAATAAGTTTTTTGTTGTTGAATATGTAGGTCAACATTAATGGTCATGGTTACCATAATATATAACGGAGTTTCAGAACAGAGCCTTCTTAAATTGTGTCTGTCTCTCTACCTGTGCTCCTAACTCTTGGCAGAAGTATTTTTGAGGCTTGAAACTTGTTACACACGTTCCTCTTAGGAAACTCTCTGCTGATTCAAGGTAAAAATACAAGGCAACAGTAAGAATAAAAAACACACACACACACACACACAAACACATATATACATGATCATACATGACAGAAGTTCCAGCTTACATGCCAAATTTTAATTTCGAATCTTTAAATTTGCCCAACAGCTCATCTTGAACTCGTTACCAGAATATAAGTCTTTTTATACTAAGTGAAGCTTCAGTTAACACTTAAACTTCAAGTAATTCACTCATATAATAATTACTCATATATAAATAATCCAGGTAATATTCTTCATGCCCGTTGTGCCACTCGTAATAACTAAACCAAATATCCTAAACCCCTCATAGAAGGAGGGGAGGATGTGGCGAATGCCAAAATAGGTTTGCCAATTCTGCATGTAAGACATACGTAATTATTAGTAAAATAAAATTCATAGAATCAATGTACAGATAGTTGCTGGAAAGGAAGTCTTGTATTACAATTCGAGACAAACATCCTCCGGATGTAAGTAGATACGCACATCCGCCCAGACGCCGATGGTGAACAAACAGGAAATGCTTGCTTAAGCAGCGGAAATGCTTATTTTTAAAAACCGTGCGACGATGTAAGAGGCAGCCATGCTGATATGAAAAATTGGTACTCACCAATTATGATGGAGAGATTTTGCAGAGGCGTGGTCAATGAGCTGGCGGGAGAAGAACATCAAAACTGAAGAACAAGGAGGAGAGGTGGAAGTCGAGGCCGGGAATTCGAAAAGTGAAGTTCGGGAGTGTTTGTGTTCGTGTGCGGAAAAATATCTCTAGGCGTAATAAGTGTGATGTGAAATAAAATGTAAGTAATTTTAAGAACTTAGTATATTTTAGGGTTCATTAATCATTTTCAATTCCATATCTATTTAAATGTTCACAATTTTGAAAATGTAAATTCATGTAAATGTTTAGCTATTTTAAAGAAAGTTTCTCATGTTATTCCATAAACTCATTATTATTGCATCACTACAAAATTACTAGTAAATTTTATAATAAATTAAATTTAAAATAATTTGTAATGAATAATTTAATATCAAACATGTTTTCAAAGTATTAAGGTATTAAGGTTTGTGCTTAATATGTCGATTGACGCAATCAACTGTTAATTAAAAATTTTAATCAATTTAATGAAATGTTGTCACAAATAAATGTGTTGGTTCATTTGAGGGTATTTGTACTGCCAATCTAACCTATTATTAAATCCTCTCACAGCAACCCTTGCTCAAAATTTGTCACAACCTTAATCTTAAACTAAACCAAACTACAAAACCTTACATGCACGTAAGCAATCAGTAGATGCAAATACGATATTCAGCTGGGCCGATCAAGTACAATGACAAATTACAATTATCAAATAACAAATGATCAAAGTTATACAATGACAGCCTCCTACTATCTGAAATACTCCAGGACAGGTTCCGGTAGGCATATTCCTCTCAACGCAATGGTAGGATAACGGAGAGCAGATGTTTTTCAGTCTTTGTGCGGCTATCGTGTAGAGTTGACCGGGTGGCAGTGTATGTAGATTGCTAGGCCCAAGTTTATAGTTAGGAAACGTTTCGAATCATATCCAGATTATTCTCATCATAGCTGGCTGGGTTTGGATAGAGGAAATCTAGAAGTGGATCCACGGTAGATAATTATTCCTCTGAAAAGTTTTTTTCTTCTGATCGCGGCGACACGATGTTGCAAGGTTTGTGAGCAAAGTAGAGGAAGATAATAAGCACTGTATTTATCACTTCTTTCTAAACCACAATGATTGCAGTAAGATAAGGATCGGTGTCATTCACACCTATATTACTAACCATCACAGCTCTTCACTCGAGATCTTCTTCATAGTATCTAATCAAACACCTTTCACAGTTATTGAGAAACAAACTTTCAGTGAACTGTTGACAAACGTTATATTAAACTCATATAAATTATTTATACGGCTGGGAGGGGTGAAGGATGACTTAAAACCATAAATAAGCAGTTAAAAACTAACTTTTTTGTCTAAAACATGCTAATATTTAGTAAAAGTATTAGTTTAATCTCTTAAATTAATGTGAAGTAATATAAAGGAGTAAAACAGGACAAAGGATATAAATATAGACAGCTTAGTTTATAAACCGTGAACCTTATGCAAGTACGAATGAAACTATTCCTATATCGACTCTTAACTTGTATTAAAGTGAATTTAGATAATTGTTCTAAATATGTCGTAGGTCCAAGTTACAAAGAGACCACCAACCCAGTGTGATGTACCGTAACAAGGTGACGAACAGACGGTAACAAGCTCCGACTGAAGGATAATAACAATAACAGTCTCTCAGCGTCAATTCAGTTACCTTGATAATGATAACGTAATTATGCCGGCGCAGCGGAGATTAGACTGAGCAAACTTGTTAATGAATTAGTCTTCATCAGTTATAATGTCCACAGTCAAAGTTAAATGGTTATCGCTTTCGTTCTTGAAGATAACAAGTGATGGTCCAACACTTGATAGAATATTAATTGTACAGCATGGAATAAATTGTTTTCTTGGTGCAGTTCAAAAGTGATACGAAAGCGGATTATCATAAAGTGAAAATCTGTATTTTATTTGACATACTTCAATAAAGTTATATATAATGTAAATAAGAGCAAAGAAAATTACATACTCCCATGTTTTTTCTTAAAGTGTTTGATATTACTGATACAATACTATATCAATTTGTATATTCGTATATTATGATATTTGCATTGTTGACGTAATACGTAATTCATTAGCTGTTACTTAGTTTTGCTTGTATTATTACATTAATAAAAGCTTATTTACTAAAATAAACAATGTTAAGTGCATGATTTACCTGCTAACATCCAATGAGGAATACATTTGGGAATAATAAGTACTATAACCATAATACAAGTTAAAGTAGAAACATTTCAGTTTGCAAGGTTTATTAGTGAAATAGAAATTTTAGCTCTACTACTAATATTACACTACAAAGTTAATTTTTATCTCTAATTTTGAACACATAAAATAGCTATGGTGGGGAGAATTCATTCAATGCAAATGTTGACTTTAGCTCTATTTCACCTTCATCTTAGTGTGGGGCGGCGTCTGAAATGCGACACTGCCATTGACTGGACTCCTGAAATCTGGTGTCAACGTCTGCCTGGAGAGACCCAAAGAACCGACGAAGAAAACTATTAAAACGAATTCTTTGACTCGTTTCGACATCAGAGACAACATAACTACAAAATAGCTTTATCTGTTTTTCCCAGCAGCCGTATGGTTAATCTAGAATAAGAGGTGCAAAATTGATGAGATATCATTTCTGTGACAGTCAGATCAGAGATAGTGAAATGAAATAGAACTAAACTCACATTCGTATGTAACATTAAGAATTGGCCGATTTTAGGTAACATAATACCATATTTAGGTTTTAAAAATTAGGATTGTTATGTAGAGAACCATCTTGACCCGAACTTCAACTATCTCAATATAAGCAATATGACAGTGACTAAAAATGATCTGTATCAAAAAGTGAGGAATGATTATAACAGAATAGTGTGGATAAATAATTATTTGAAAAGCTTACAGTGTATGCTATTTTGAGGCGTTCCATTCCAAAACTCACAAAATCCATTTTTTTTCGAAATTGAGTTATTAGTATCACTGCATTTAGCAGAAAGAGAGGAATAAAGCAGTCAGGTCTTATCTTTCCAAAACTAACTGTATCATATGGATATTTAATGCTAAAAACTAGGTGTCATTTCCAATACTCACTTAATTTCAGTAATGCTATTCCAAAACTAGCATAATCCATCAGCCAATGGGATGGCGTTATTAATGTCATGTGATCATTAATCATCTATCATTCCAAAACTATCTTTATCCTCTTACCCAATGGGTGGCCTGGATTCAGTCACATGACTTTGTTTATGTTTGTAATTTTGTCTTGCCTCTGTATTGCTGCCTGCGAATTGTTCTGTATTCACTTAATATTTTTACAATCTAAATAAGTTAATTGTGAAGTTGTAATGAGTTTATCAGAAACCATTTTACCAACTCCACCTAATAAATCAAGGAGAAGGAAATCAAATCCTGAAGAATGGAAAAAGACAAAGGATAAGAGAAAAAGGTAAGCAGAATAATAACCTACAATTTTGGCTTATGTAGGCTAAGGTTTATTGAATTATCTGTTTGGATACATGATAGTCCAGCCATACAATTGTTAAGCTTCGGATTAATGGATGTTTTAACTAATGTGAGTTTGGATAAGCATGAGTCCGGATTTCATAAAGTTGTCGATTGTTGTTTTCCAGTCATCGGTCATTGTTTGTAGATGTGTGGTCATTGTTTAAATAGCTCTAACCAATTTTACTTTCTTTAAAACCTTTAGCCTGATGAATTTGTGTGTTTTCAGGCACATGCCTACTCAAATGCCAGAACCTCCAAGATGTTTTCATAACGGCCCAACATACAAATGTAAATCACTAAGGATGTCTGACGTAAAGGAGTTCCATGATGCATTTTATAAATACCCTGTGAAGACTCAGCAAGATACATTCATCCTGAAACATATTGAAGTGTCATTACCTCAAAGAGAAAGATCCAAACAAAATGGTGGAAAGAAGATCGTCGCAGTTAAGTACCTAGTAAAAATTAAGGGGACCAAGGACTTTAAGATTCAGGTATGTCAGAAAACATTTCTCGGAATTTTAGGTGTTAGTAGATTTCGTGTTAACAACATTGCGAAAAATTATGCCACAACCGGACAGATGCCTGTTGAAAAAAGAGGTGGCGCTAGGCTCATAGAGAAATTCCGCATTAAAAGAGAAAGTGTAAAATCATTTATTGAAAAGCTAAAGGGAGTAGAATCTCACTATTGCCGAGGAAGAAGTTCCAGGCAATATCTCAGTTGTGAATTAAATATTTCAAAACTTTGGAAAATTTACAACTCTAGTGTAAACGAGTCTTTAAAAGTCAAAAGGACTTTCTTCAGGAATATTTTCTGCCAATATTACAATATTGGAATTGGTAGACCAGTGACTGATGCTTGCTCAAAATGTATTTAACTGCGTGAGAAAATCAAGGTTGAACAGAACCAAGTACACAAATTAGAATTGATGATTCAGTTGAGAGTTCACAAGCTTCGAGGTAAAGCTTTCTATGCCAAACTTAGAGAGGAAAATGATAATATGGTTACCTTTTCATTTGACTGCCAAAAAAATTTAGTTAACCCTAAGGTACCGGACCAAGCAGCTTACTATAGCCGCCAGTTGTATACTTACAACTGTACAGTAGTGAAGGGTTCTTCAATATCAAAAATAACAAATGAGAATGTTTTTATATATACATGGCAAGAAAACGAGCACAGTAAAAGTTCAAATGAAATATGTTCCATAATTTTTTATGTTTTGTCAAAAAGTGACCTGAGTTCGTTTAAGACAATTCGATTGTGCGCTGATGGTTGTGGAGGGCAGAATCGTAATTCTATAATGGTGAATATGTTAAGCTACTTTTTGTTGAACGTTGCCCCTGCTAATATCAAGAATATTGAACTTATATTCCCTGTACCTGGCCACTCTTTCCTTCCTTCTGACAGAGTGTTTGGTCGGATTGAGAAGACACTTCGAAAGATACCAACCATCACTAATCCAAAAACCTACATTGACCTATTTGCTGAGCATGGCACAGTACGCATATTAGGTGTAGACTGTTCAGTTTATAACTGGAAATAAACTGCTGCTGAATATTTAAAACCATTGAAAGCATGGCATTTTAAATTTAGTCTTGTTAAGAGATTTGTTTTTAGCAGAAACATTCAACGGAACAGGGTGTTGGTAAAAGGGGAGAGGAGCTACAACTCCAATTGCGAAAACCCCAAGTGTTTGACAAAACCTGGTAAATCTATTAAAGATATAGTTTTGTCAGCAGTCAAAAAAGGAGTTCTAATCAAAAAGGCAAAATTAACAGACATCGAAAAATTACTAAAAAAAACATTTTGGTTATGATTGGGATCAAAGAGAAGACCTTCAGTTCTTCAAACGTTTGATGATGGAAAACAAGGGAATCACAGAAGAGGAAGTACCAGATGTGGAAGAGTATTGTGAAGGTCACCAAGCCCAAGAAGATGATTTTGTAGTTTAGTTACGTGTTTGATGTATAATAAAAATGATATATAAATAACCATTCTTTTATATTTCACCATACTCCCAGTGATGGTCAATTAAAAGAATAGCCCTTAAGTTAGTCAAAATCACAACATTTAATTTGTTTTAAGTGTTTTATGTTAGCCAAAATTAAAACGTGTCATGACATAACTAACTTTATCCTAACACCATCTTTCCAAAACTATCTTTATCCATTGGTGTCAGGGCAAAACTAACATTATCCAAACTTTAATGTTAATTCTGGAAAAAACTAGACATCTAAAGTGAAAAAGGTTTACACTATTTTATGAAAACATGTATCCTTCACCTGAAGAAAACAAAAAAATAACATTTTACTGTAAAGTTATTAAATTAAACGTTTTTATTGTTTCCTGAAAAATTTCAGGAATTGGATTATGTAAGTTTTGGAATGGACCGCCTCTTTTATATAATGAATATAAAGTCGTAGAAACATATAAAAAAACCTTGCTTCACGATTACCATAGCTGCTATAATTTCCAATGCCCGGTTATGTGAAATCATAAAAGTCATTGAGTAGGTCATTTATAAACTTGGCTAACTAACCTCAGTAAATTATCAGGGTAAGCTGACCTTGCAATGTGTAACAGAAACGTAGCGTTTGTATCGCTGACGTCATAACATATATTACTTGCCGGGTCAGTTGTGTTGTATTGAACTGGCTCGCAAAGTGTGTAACCCTAGTAGTATTGTATCATACTGAAGTAATCTGCTGAGGTGAAAAACGTAACTAGCAGATCAATATTTTTTGCTAGAATTGTGGTGTAATGCCTCAGTAGGACACACATTATAAATACACCAAAATTAAATACAGTAGTGTAATTGTAGCCTATGTATTTGTATTCTTGAACTGCCTGGGAACTTGTTATAAAACTGCAAAAATTTACTCATTGAAGTATTTAGCATAATTTCAAAATAAAAAAGAAGAAATAACCATATTTGTGTAGTAATTTGTGGTCATATCTAACTGATTTCTTATACTGTTGGTAGTGTCATCAAAAAAGTGGCTTAAACATTTACACATACGATGTCAAGTAAATAAAGAGTAATAAAAAAAGTAAAGTCAGAAGAGTGGACCAAATACAGAACCTTGTGGAACTCTCTGATAATTCGTTTTCTGAGTGAAATAGTGATCTTAGATGAAATATCTGTATATAGAACCTTTTGTTTCTTGCTTAATTGTTGTTAAATATAATTTCAGAAGACTGTTAATGAATCTCTTTAAACCATAATGTTCAATTTGTACCCAAAGGAGTGAGTTTTCAACACTGTCAAATGCTTTGTCATCCAGTATCTGATTACACATTTTAACTTAACTCTACATACAGTTTACGTTCAGTATTTACGGCGTGTTTCCGTTACAAATTAGTTTGTTATAATAATTTATGGCTGACACTGCCGGGCTGGAACTAACGTGTTGAGTTGTGCTTTAAGTACAATGTTATCAAGTATCGGATTATAATTGTCAACTGAAGCCTATACATAGGCTACAAAATAAAAGGCTTTACAGAGATAATACAGAAATAACAGCGTTGACGATATGCGATCTCTCTAGTCCAAAGATTCAACTATAGTATGTATAGATGTCACAGTTAAATTGATAGAGTTAGAGTTAAATAATTCAAATTGAAATTGAAAAATGATATTGCTCTATAAATGGAGACAACTAAAAATAGTTTTTAATTGCTCTCCTTAACTTCACATGCAAATTACAGCCCTTGACCATTTGACTTGTTAACAAAAGTGTTGCAGAATTATTTTTCAGTTATGATTTTACCAGTATCGCCATCCACCTAAGGTGCCACTTCGTAATATTTAAGACTAATGAACATAATTATTATTAAAGTAGCTGTGTTGGGAAGGGTTCTAAGGTGGACAATTTTGTTTCTCTTCGGACAAATATGACTCCAGATTCCAAGACTCAAGTCTGTACAGTTTCAGATTTCAGACGCTGCTCTAAAGTTAAACTGGAGCTAAACTCAACATTCACAAACTTATTATTGCACCGTTTGTTCATTATTAAAGACAACTACATAATTGATATGCTCTTCTAATATGTGTGAATGTTAAGTTACTTGTTTTAATAAAATAACATTCGTCGTGTTTATTTCAAGAAATACAGCGTCGTTCAATATAGCGTCGCAGTAGCAGCCGAAAACATAAATATACTTTTACAATCATATTTATACAGACTAGTAGATTATATAGTCATGCATATTGTGGTCAGCTGCAAACAAAGTTATAGGTACTAATTCCTTTATAACCGATTAGAACCCTTTTTTAATTTGCTATTGTTAAAGGGAATCTACTTGGAGAACGGATACCTTTAGAATCTTTTAAGTTGCATAGAAACATTATCACGATTAAAATAATAAACATTTCATCAAATGTCTACTACATTTACTCACTATTAAACATAAAATAAAATAAACATATATAACATAAAAAAAATATAACATATATAAAATATATATAACATAAAATAAACATCATAAATTCATATCTAGACTATTTCAAGTAATGTAATGTTTCAAAAATATAATTAGTGTTTATTTATATAATTTAATGAGTGTACAACAGAATTACTTAGTACACGTACAATTCATTACGGTTAACATGTAACGAATGTCTTTAATACTGATTTAACAGACACATAATATATTTAGATTCAAATCCACAACACTAACCGACATTAGAAATTTTGTTGAATAACTCATACAGTAAACACAACATGCTCCAAGAACAGCACTGCATGACATCAGTGCATTCTGCACAATCTTTCTGAAACTGCGTAACCCAAGAACTATACAATATTGCTCTTTCTTTACCCTACATTTGAAGAAATGTTATCCTGTCAGGAATTTCTTGCATAATTACAGACTATCTCCTACCTAATACCAAGAGTCCGAAAATTCGCTAAACAGTGATTCGGTTTAATTAAGACCTTCCAAATTTACGTGTTTATAGAGGCATACCGTATGCTATAAAACCTAATGTGATTATCGACTTTGTAAATTCCACACACTTTGAAAATATGTTCGGCCACAATTTAATTTTTGTATAAAAATAGTAGTGCACACTTCGTTTATTATAAAGACATATTTTAATCTTATTGTAGTTTTACTTTTATTTGTATCCATTTTGTAAATACCTATGTTCCAGTATGTAATACTTAATAAATCTTAGCAAGAATTTATTTTATTAGTTTATGTTAGTAAATAACATATTATCACCATACAAATTAACAAGTATTCATTAACTAATAAATAACATTTCACAAGATAAGGCACACTACTTTACATATGAAAAGAAAAGAAAAACTCACATGCGTTTTTCTTTTTTGTGTTTATTGTTACAACATCTTTTGGAGATGATGACTGCCAAAACTGTGGTATGCAATAAACTAATAACTATACAATAATTGGTGGAGTTTTTGCTATGAAAATGTAATACTGTATTTTTATTTTTATTTAAGGAAATTACGATGTATAGAATTGTTCGTTGTATACAGAGACAGTACCGTGAAGCAAGTGCTTCAATGTTTGCGCAACGATGGCACGCAGGTTGGCAGTCGGGCGTAAAACTTTTGCCCACATGTGGGCTATCCACATGTGTCTTCCTCCAGCGTCAATATTCCAATTTTTAATTTAGCAAAAAAATTTACAGGCTTTTTAACCCTTTACTAGAATTTTTACTCAGCCCATTGCAGCTAAAATGTATGGAATTCTCTTTCAGACAGAATAGCTGTATTCTAAAAAGAATGTTATTTTTAGACTAAAACCCTAATGTCAATTATCAATATTAAACCATACTAATTCTTAACACTCAGTCATTCAGTCTTATTTTTTAGTTCTATTTTCAGAAGCAAAACAAAATTTTCACAACTTATTGTAGTTTTTGTAGGGTTTTAAAGAAGTTACGACAAATAACCGTAGAGAACGAAAAGACCTTTTATTATAATCCATCAATTGACAAAAGTATAATCTGCTAGGCTTTATCCGAAGTGGTTCCAAACAGAATATATTCAGAATGTAAATTACGAAGCCCTTGTATAATAATGAAATAATTTCATTTCGCAATGAGCTTGAACAACTGTAACAATCACTCGTTTATTATTTATTCGTTGAGTTTTCATAGTTTTATAATACTACTTTTGAACTCGATCTGTTTGAACAATCCAATTTAAGTTGCAATATTTGTACTAATCTCTTAAAGTGGACAAAACCATTAAATTCTTAACTTTTGCAACATCATATAATTGTAGTCTTGTGTAGTTTTATAGATTATTTAAATATGTTACTAGTAGTAAAGCCTGTTTACAAAGTAGTATGCATATACACAAACTTGTGCAGTGACTAAAAGCAAGAAACATGTTGCACTTTGCGGTTGCCGCTTCTGGACATCCTAATGATAGCCCAGATCTATAATTGACAGAATAATTCAGTCCACAACAGTCTAGCATATAATATGGATAAATATTCACCCTTATTTTAAATTTAGGTTAACATTTGCATAAATAAAAGAATACAGTTTACAATAAAAAGAAAAAAATTCTCTAAGTAATAACCACGGTCAGTGATTGAAATTTGAATATATATCTCAATGGAGATCTAGAAGAAGACTTGTGAATACATTAAAAACGATATACTTTCTCTAGAGGGGATATTTAGGCCCTTTGTGATTTTTTAAATGTAAAAATGTAAATATCTGACGCTGGAGGAGGACCTGATGTGGACAGCGCACCTGTGGACAACAGTGTTCCGCTTGACTGCCAGTCTGGGTGTCATCGTTGCGTGAACAAACAGTCCTTTCAACACGTCACGGTCTCTGAATATAACGGAACGTTCAGGTTTCACCCTAAAATCTTTTTCACCCTTCTCTTTTTCTCTACAAAAGCTCCATCAATTTCGTATTCAAGATTTTGATTAAAAATTGTACTTATTGTACTATTTGTTCAAGTTTAAAAAAAACACTTAAATGAATTGTTATATTTCTGTTACTTCGTAATGTTCCAGTATGCTTTAATTAAATGATTGTATTATTTACATGTTGGATGGTGGACTAGTATATACTGTATTGTGTATAGTTATATTATATTATTGTATGCTCTCTCTCCCCTCTCTCTCCCTCCTCACGCTCTCTCTCTCTCCACTCTATCCTCCTCTTTCTTCTTCTCTTTCTCTCTCTCCCTCTCTCTCTCTCTCTCTCTCTTTACATTTGAAATTAGAAGTTTAATTAAAATTATTATATCTTATATATATATATATATATATCAATGTAGTCTAGAAAAACACTTGTGAATATATTAAAAACTATATACTTTCTATATAATTAAGTTGTTAATTATAATATTTAAAAATCTGATTTTATATGGATCTTCTAGAAGTTTCAATTTAAAAATGACTATATTTCAATTTTTTATCGAAATAAAATCGCCTTCTGGTCACTGGGACAATTATATCTAATTTCTTAAATTTTTTTGTTTTACGAAATTTAAATTTTAAAACTTCTGTTTAAAAGTTAATTCTACCCACTTTATTTAAAAAAAGCTGTATATTTATTCAGAAAGTTTTCACTTGACTAAATATGAACACTACGAAATGTATTTAAAAGCGTCAGATAATTTTCATCTGTGAGATCATTAGACATATTTAAGATTTCTATAAAGGCATGTTTAAATGAATGATATTTCAATAATTTTGAAACTCAGTCGAACCAAATAATATTTATAAAAATCATAGAAGGAGAAAAATGTGCATGAGTATCACGAGAGAAAATCTCTTGTTACTCTCGAGGGAATGCTCACTTTTATTGGGATAAAACCTTTCCCTTAGGTGAAAAAAGAGTATATAATGAAAGTGCAAAGGGCCGACTAAGTAGATGTATCCTAATTTGTTTCAAAAATAGATAGCAGCTAATTGATTACCATTATTGCTTTATCAAAATATATTAATCAGCGTATAACAAAACTCTCTATATTTGTATTTTTACATGTTTTTACATTAAAACCTTTAAAGGCTTGTATTTCAATTTTTACTCACCAATTTTTATTGTTTGAATGTCAAAAGTTTTTTAAATATTAGATGTTGGAACTTATGTATTCCTTAAAAAGTTTTATAGTGTTGTTAATTTTACGATATTACGCGTTAAAACCTTTATCATCTGCTATCTTAAAACATGATATGATAATAATATATATAGCATTTTATTTTTGATTGAGATTGAAAGAAAAGTATTTTTGGAAAATTTCAGTGTTGTATCTTTATTGGTTTCTGAAATAAAAATTAAAAACTAAAACAACACTCAGGCACACAATTTAATTGTTTTGTAGCTTCTCTTTTTTCGTAGATCAATATGCTAAAGTATCTGTACATATTTTGTTTACACCCTGTGTATTTTCTTTCACCAAATAGAACTAACCTATTTCATCATCGTACTGCAAAAGCAATAATAATTAGCATTAGATGATTACAGTACACTAGGCTATATAACATTCACGGTAAACAAATAATGGTCTTAGAAGTAGAGGAGGTTTGGGAATTATGTATGATTTGGTGTTTTGTTTCCCCGGCCATTGCATTAATTCATGAGCAGGGCAGTTTTTAAGGCGTAAACAAATAAGCCCGCACTTTTACGAGATTTTTTATTGTCTGTGAAAGCAAAGTCAGTGAAAAAGCGTTCAATAGTGTAATCCTCAGGGTTTTTTATTTTACGATCAAAGTCCAAAATTATCTCGTTATATATTTTACAGTGTGAGAGTGTTTCAGAGGTATGAAAAAATATGCAATGCTTATTTACCGTTCCCGTAATGCCTGACACACGAATTCATTGACTTCAATGATTAGTGGTTTCTTCAATGATTAGTAACTTTCTATGAAAAGGTTTTAATCAAGGCTAGTTTATGAATGACTGTAGCCACAGGGCCAAAACTACTTAATATAAAATAATCCTTGAAGTCCAATGTAATAACGAACATTAACCAATAGGGAATTATAACGCAGGATTAATTGTTCAATTTAATTTCAGGCAAAAAGCCACTGTGGATATTTATGGCCGGTACAATGTTTAACATCTAAATAACTATATAAATTTTAAAGTTGATTGAATTTTTTCCAAATTTATCCAAAAGAAATCAAGTATTTAATAGATAATAAATCACTTGGAAATGGTTACGGCAGTACTTACAGGCTGGAGTTTTCCAGCTGACAGTAGCTTCCAGAGGCAGCGGATTCATACTAGCTCGAAATATTTGTAAGGCAAAAGTTTGTTCAGCCTGGAACTTCCAGAGATCTTAGCTCAACCAGATTAAAATCATGATAGACTTTGAAAGCTTTCAGAAACTGGAATTTCATAGAGATCCTTCCTATCGTTAATTTGAAAATTTAAAATATAATAAAATTACAAATTACGAAGTCACTAGACTTTTTATATAGGCAACACACTAATACCTGGAGTTTTCAGAGGTAATAAGCCTGCAGAGGTGAAAAACTTCCAGAAAGTAGAAGATTTCGACGATCAGACGATCCAAATAAATTCCAGAGTCTGGAAATTATTAGAGACCAGAAGTTCTCATAGGACTAAACCTGGTAGAAGTTTGAGTGCTTCCGGAATCCGGGAAGATTCACTATATGATTTAAACTATAATGGGACAGTGATTTAAAACCGGAATCTCTTATCCGGTTGAATAAAAATATGGGACATATTTCACTAGTTAAAATGTTGTAATTCAAGTAGGCCTTGACTCTTAAAACACACACAATTTGGAAACCAGATTATGTTACCTTACGTATATCCACGATGATTATTATGCAAAATTACAAATTCACCAATTAAAACCGTTTATGCATTACAAATGAGGAGGATAAGGTAACATCTTAACCCAAAACTGCATAAACATAAATGCTAGCAGAGAGTTCGAAAACAGACATTATAAAATAATTATTAATGGAAATATCTTATAGATGTATTACCAAGTTGCCTCTCATCGGTATGCAAGTAAAGATCTGGCAACTTAGGGAACGTTTCTCGATAAATTGATGAAGCCTTTTTATACTTCAAAATGAGTAACATTTAGTAGAGATTAGGAAGTGGTGGAAAGTTGGAGGCTCTTGCAAAATTATACATTTTATAACGAATAAGTTCCATTCAAAATAGTTTTGAAATTTGAGATCTAATATCGTATTAAAATATGTATAAAAACTCAGGTTTTGTTAAACATTTCATTTAATAAACACTTTGGGATTCAATTTGTACTGTAAATAATACCACGTCGAAGTCCTTCACAAGAGCCAGCCTACAAACAACATATCCAGTTATATATTTATAGTAACAAAATTGTTACTTTTATATCTGTTCACATTATTTATTTTGTGGAATCGTTTAGATCGGTGTAATACATATTGCATGCAAACGAAATTATTACTGATACTTTATCACGTTTTACGATAGTATTGCCCTTTGCTCATTGCATATATCACATGTACGCTGATGATTTACAATTGTATGGTTACTCTAATGTGGGATTATATGCAAATTTTAATTTTTTGTTTACAAAACCTATTAAAAATCATTAGCAGAACCAGTTTAAGAAAAAACTAGATTATGACACGATTGATGAGTTGTATATTAACGGTTATGCACTGCGTTCATATGAAAAAAGGAAAACGAAGAGCGCATTATTAGTTCTAGTCCTACATTGTCTGTGACTGGTACTTTTCTAGGAAGTAGTGGACGGTAGTAAACCCCATACGAAAAAACCATGGTAGACCTTCAACCATAACAACAAAACAAACTTCTGGAAACAAAAGTGGCGAGCTGCTAACACGGTTGGCCGTGGCTTCGAAAACACCATAGCACATTGCGAGAATTCCCTTTAAGAAAATTCTCTAATGGTATTGATAGTTAATGAGGCACTATTTCTTTTGAAATATTTCTAAATGAATTCTAGTGAAATTCATTTTTATCAACGTAAAACATATCAATAACAATGTTAATATTTCTACAAAAGTGTAGTTATTTTGGCCATTACTCAACTGAGTGATACAGCTCTTATACTGCATTCTCTGCAACACCTTTAATACTTATGTCTTTGTACTGCTGCATAGCTACAGTTGTTACTGAAGTACCTTGAGGATTGACAGTTAGTCTGACATTCTGACAACCAAGTGACCCGTATCTGTATCGTTGATATTCGCTCCATCTTTTCTTACTCGTATGTATTTGTTCCAGATCAGATTTTATGTCAGTAGCCTATCAATTAGGGAGCCCATCAATCGTGGGTCTTGAAAATTTAAATCTGTTTGTGTGCCTGTCTAAAGTACAATTAATTAATATATTAAAACTATAGATTTAAAACTTTACATGAAATATTATTTTTATTTATTCAACATCAAGATCCATTATCCTGCTTTCCATTCTAATTAAATTTAACTAAGCCTACCATTTTAGCCTATTACTCAGTAGGTTGGCACTATGTATCTTTTTTCCTGGGGTGAAGAATGTGTTCTTTAATGTGAGACCATCTGTCCGCAGAACATTTCAACCTGACTTCAATGCATTTGTTAAAATGCTTTTCCTATTACAAGAAATATATGTGCAAGGTTTCCTTATACTTGCATTTCACTATTAAAGAACAATTTAACAGGCTCTAATTTTACCCAACTCGATTAAAATTCCTCGAGTATCAAATTTTAAAACCCTGAACTTTCCGGATCTCCATAGAATTTATGGAGTAATAAAAACTACATTTTTACTTCTGGAATATTCCAGTCCATCTTATCGTACTTCAAAGTATTTCTCTTTTTAGTGATGAAACAAAAATAAGTTGTAAACCATAAGTTCATGATGAATCGCAAATTAAAAACTAAATTATGTAGAACTTAGTTTTGCTTTTAGAAAAATTCCTGTGAAGGGTTTTTTGATATGCAAAATGGAAAATTCAAACAAATGTTTTAGTAAATATTATTTTCCTTCCATAAGGTGTGAAAATACCAATCATGTCTCAATGAATACATTAACCTTAACAATACTCCCCTGAGATTGAGAATTTAGAATGACCAAGCTACCACAGTACAGAATCACGTAAAAAAGTTTCTTCTAATAGAAATTTACATAGTAAGCTCACTGAAAAGAAAGTTCTGTCATCGCAATCTGTTTAAATTTATAACAGACAATTTTCTTTGCCTATTTGAATCGATTTAAAAAGACCTACTTAAGATTGCAAATGAATGCTATGTGGGATTCATTTAAATTGTACAGACCATGATATATAATCATTGGAAGTTTTTCATTCATAATGCATTATTCATTTTTGGTTTATAGTCTAAGAGCTAGTGGTCGGCTACCTGTATGTATTTGAGGAGACCTGGGTTTTTGTACAGCTAGGCCCCTATACCCACTGTACATGAGATGGGGAGTCACTAAGCTCCAGGTGTCCGACTTGGCGGGCGCTCAGGTACGACAGGTATCAATTTTTGGCCAATTTCATAAGTATTTGATGACGTTAGCCGTTTTTTAATTTGGAAATATATTATTATTATTATCAAAATATATTATGCAGTGTGCAACACAACTATCTATATTTACATTGTTTATATGTTTACGACATCATAGATAAGCATTACAACCGTTGTAAACTTGTATCTAATAATTGTTTTACTAACCTATATTCATGGTCAAGATGTCACAATGTTTGTAATTATTAGACGATGCAACAGTTAATATTGTTTAAAAAGTGCGATAATGTGTTTATTTGTAACGATTTTACGTTTTAAAACTTAACCGTCTGTGTCTTGAAACATGATCAAAGAATAAAGTATTACATTTTTTAAAATTTAGATTGCAAGATACATGTACAAGATTTTAGTTTGATATATGTACTGATTTCTGTGACAAGCACTAAGAAGGAATATTTTATTTAAAGAGCAAAGTTAACAATGATCTGCTTATACATTTTATAGTATAACAGTGTTTCATATATAAAACAATCTGGTATAAAACAACTATGAAATAAAAAATTGTGTTAAATGTAAAATTTTCAAATCTACTATGTCCAGCTAAAGATCACAGACTTATCTTAAACTAAATACGCACGCTCATTTCAAATTGTTACGTAAACTAGCTTAGATCTCAAAACGTAAAAATAATAATTACTAGATTTTTTTACTCCACCTACGAGGCATCTAAAAATGGAGAAGAGTACGGCAGCTCTTATAGACTGGATTCTTCCATGTTACAGTAGATTCTAGAGGGAGTGGATTCCTAATAGCTGTAAGTATTATAGGCCGAAATATTTTTGCCGTTTAGAAGCTTACAGAGATCACAGAGTTCAACAGACGCAAATCAAGATAGATACTGAAACCTTTCCATACCTGAAATTTTTAGGGACTCTTGTCTATCGTTATGGAATTTTAGACGTTTGCAAAACTTTAAATTTTGATATATGCTACACGTAATGGGTCTGTTCATAGGCACTTCGCTACCTCAATTTCAGTAGGCAAAAGCTTGTAGAGTTTAGAAACTTCCAGATGGTAGGAGATTTCGCTGAACAGAAGGTACAAGAAAACTTCCAGAGTATGGAGGTTCTCAGAAAGGGGTAGTTGCTAGACCACTAAAATTTGTAGGGGCTTCAAGCTTTTGAGACTAATTGCTCCAGAAGCTTGCAATTCCTACATGCTAGGAGATTCTGGAATATGGAGCAATTTACTTGTTTACATATACTTCCATGGGGCAGTCACTAGAAACCAGGAAATACTCATAAACCGAAAGAATAGTAACATTAGACCTATTTTACCAGTTAACAGTTATATACTCTAAAACTGTTAAAACCTTTTGCGATAAAATAAGCATTCCGTAGACAATATTAATTATTGAAACTGAATTGAAAGAATTATAAACATTAGTTTTAAGAATTAAGATATTTGTAGTTATATTTATTATATTACAAATAAATAATTACTATTTACTGTAAATTTAAACTTAATAATCAGTTCTATGGGTAAAATGTAGAATTTTAATACTAAAAACCTAATTATGTGTATTCTTTAAAATAAGTTTGAATTTTTTATTTCAATGGTAAGATTTGTCACAGTTCTACCAGTGTTACATTTTCTGGGCAAAGCATTGATATCCTTTCACGGAATGTTTTTTTTCAGATTTACGAACAGTAAAACCTACTTGGCCAATATTCCAGGGTTAAACATCTAGGAAAAAGTCCTAAATAAGGTGTAGTATTTTCCTTCTCACTAACGTAAGGCCGTATGAATAACAATGATAATATTTCTACAAAATTATTGATATGATGACTGTGTGATACATACCCTATAATGAATTCATCTACAGTACCTTTGAGACGTATGTCATTCTAATCCTGCAAAGCTGCAGTCACTACTAACAAGTCCTTTGAGGATTGACAGTTAGTCTGACATTCTGACAACTGTCTTGTGATCCACGTTTGTGTCACAGATATATTCCCTAGTCATCCGTACATATACATATCACCAATTAGAGTAGCTGATACCTTTAGAGATGGAGAATTATATTTTTGTTGTCTACATGTTCACATATAACGAGAACAAAAGGTACTATAACATTTTAAATTGCAACTTGTTTCATTTCTATATAGGCAATATTGAGTTCGATTATGATGCACTCAATCTCATGGCATTGGGTTGAGTCTACCATTGGAGCGTCCAAAATTACTTAGTAGGCCATAAAAAGTTCTTTTTTGAATTATCACCTAAGCATCTGTCCACAGAATATTTAAATACAGTCCCAGCAAAGCCTGTTACGCGATATGTGGTGTGCCATACTTCCAACTAGTGCTAGGTAAAGACGTATGTTGTGTTAAAGATAAATAATGTTTAAGATAATAAATGAAAAAATCTAATTAAGTGTAGAAAATGTTAATAAAATTTATTAAAAATGTGTTTTCTGTTCTTATTCCTTAGTGTATAAAACTACTTCATATAATACTATACACATATAAACAAAATCCCTATGGGTGTCTGTGTGTTTGTTTCAACATTTCTCACACAACTAATCTCAAATGGTTTGATTTATTATTCTCAGTTCAAGCTTTTCTCCGTCGCCAAGAACAAATTAAGTTATATAGAATTCTAACATACATGTTCACGAGAACTCTAATACTTAAGCAAAAGTAATTACATAGGCTAATTATGTCTCGAATACATTATAATAACAATTTTAAATTAGTTAAATTACTTTAAGTAGTTTTTGTTTTAATATATTGCAAAGAACCTAAAAAGTTTTGAACCTATAACCTTAGGGACAAACCAAATGAAGCAAAATGTGTTTACTGATTGCATTACACTAACTAAAGAATCAGTTAATAGGCTCTTACCTAACTTAACTTGAATAAAATTGATTGCGTATCTAAGTTTATAAGCCATTAAATCCCGTGTCTCTATAAAATTATTAGAGAAATGAAAAACGCATTCTTACTTCTATATATCTCAGTCTATTTCAAAGTCTTTCAAAGTCATTCTCCCTTTAATTTTTACGGCCAGTCAATAAACGAAAAATTATATTAAAATTTGAATAATCAATTCATGAGGAAAAGAAAAATAAAAATTAGCTCGTGGAAAACCCATTTGTGCGTTTAAAAAAATTATTAGTCTGTCTAGATGTTTTTTCTGAATAGGTCAAATTAAATATGAATAAACAAGTTCTGAAATTAATTAATTTTGATTAAGTGTGAAAAATCATGTTTTATTGATCATATTGAACTCATCAATAGTCTTCCGAGAATGGGAATAAACAATTACTAAGCTGCCATTATACAGAATTACATAAACTGTTATCTTTTTATCAAAAAATTCACATAGTAAACTCTTTGTAAAGAAAATCTGTCTTCTCACCGGGTTTAAAATTATAACACACTTTCTTTGTCTATGATATTACGTTCAAAAGATATGTTTGGGATTCAAATGACAACTGGGTTTTATTAATCAGGTAATATTTTAGGATTTTCAGTTTCTATCCTGCACTTTAGTTATAGGATTGTTTTTAATTGCCTGTAGTTTAAGTTTTTATTTGTACTGTATTATTATTTTTAGCCTGAATAAAATAATAATTTCAGTACAGTTACCTTCGTCATTGCTTATTCATTCATGTGCAATCTTTGAAAAAAAGAACGTCTTTTCAATGAGGTATATTGTATTAAAGTAAGCTCAACCTTACGAGTTCTATAATTTAAACCACTGTTTTACTGGTTCTACCTAATCATTCGGGAATTTGTTCTTCTGGTAAATATGTTTTAAGTAAATATGGGTTATAAATAATTACTTAACCTTCTGTCAGTCGAATTTGTTTTTTTTTTTTATATAATATATACTTAATTAAAAAACATGTTAAGACAAAACATTGAAATATGACGTAATTTATATTCTTGTGTTCTCACATGAACAGAAAAATTAATATTACATTATTTTCTTTATTTTCCAGGTGGTGGGCGGTTTAAGGTCATAAAAGCAACACATAATAAGATATTGAAACTTTGTACAGAATTACAAAAGTTTTTACATTCAGTAGTAAAATTTTTATGCATAAATAAAAAGTATGCCATTAATTATCATATTTATATTCGAATTGTAGAAATATTGATGAACTAAAGTAACCAATGAAGAAATATTGTCATAAAACAGGCACAAGTTTTCAACATTTATAATTTTGTTTTATTTTAGATGAAAAATACTTTATAATTATTGGTTTTAAATACAATTTATAAGATAGCTAAGAAAATAATGATATAGATATAATATGTTATTATCTTTTGGTTCTGTCTACAAAAACGGAATAATTTCGTAAGGGAACTTAGGAAGAATGGACAGACAACAGGCACGTCGTCATGAATTATTTACAGTTTGAAAAGCTTTCTCTCACAAAACTAATTTGCCACAAAGTCCAGGAACATACTGCAAAGGAAAAGGGTTTTCCTTTGATAGAAATAAGCAGCAAAGAGTGTGGAAACTGATGTTTTTCAAACAAAGAAAATTGTTATTCTATGTTAAACCACCATATTCTGTATTTAAAAAAAGAAGAACATTCGTGGTGCAATATTTTGATGTCCTATTTGTCCCATCAGCTAAGACCAATGAAGGAATATTATAAAAGTTCAAGAGTGTATAAATATTATCTAATAGTTTTAATCGGGGCTCTTATTGGAAACTTTCCCGGAAAATGTGAGGAAAATATTTTACCAATAAATTAATTTATATTTTTAGAAGTTCTTGAGTCTGTTCTTCCACATCCACTATTCTCTCAACACATTGTTCTCCACCAATAATTAAGAAGTCTCTTGAGTTTTCTGTAGAACATGCGTGGAAAAAAGGCACTTGACATTTGATAACGTTTCATAGGTACCTTAATTCAGGATTGGCATTGATGTTTAGCTACTAATAGGGCCCTTCAGCTATGATCTAAAACGTCAGCAACTTCTGTGACAATCACGAAAAATCCGTATTACTCATATTCGGTTTGTCCTGTGATTGTCCTGACGTCACTTTGGGATACAACAGAGAGAAATAGCTCCAACTGATAGTTCCTTACAATACTGATTAAAGCACATAGCTATACAGGTCCTGCAATTAAAGGTCATAAAGTATCCAAGAAATTCCAACTATAAGAAATGTTACATTCAGGATGTCCAATTGAACGTTGATCTATGTAAGAGTTAGAGAGTCGGCTTTTAAAATCACTCAGTAACACATCTAAAGGTCTAAGCGGTTCGAAACCCACCTAATCTGAGGTTATTTCGATTTCCATGGTGATTAAGTTATTAATAGTGTGCCCTTTTGTAAAACTCTTCACTTTCAGTTGTATTTAAAGTCCTAATGCCGACAGCTAATTTTCATTGTAAAAACGCAACATGATTATTTTTTATAACCATAGATACATTTTCCAAAAATTTAAATTGATGGTCAGCCGCGCAAGTTTTGGTATATTTTGAATTTGGAGGGTATAAGGGAGTAAAAAATAAAAAAAATAGTTTTGTCTCACGTTATATTTTTTAACTTTAAACACTGAAAAAGAGTCGCCAAATAAGTAAATATACAATAAAAAATACTTAGCTAGCCATATAAAGCTCTTCTTCAGGCTCTTTATCCAATTTTCTGGCAACGGTATAACTACTCTAATGTCTCTGACGGTTATATTATTTATAGCTAGGTATGATATAGTACACGAAAAAAATTATCTTTTCATATGTTTAACGCTTATTATACCATCCAAGTTTGACGTTCACCTAAACTAGCGTGTTTGAGTATAGATTTATTTCTTGAATATAATAAATTTTTATAAATATCTATATATTTTCAAGAAATATCAGATTGTGTGCTTACATAATAAAATTTGGTTCCAGCCTCTTCCGCTCTAAGACTATACTGAACTTTGTCTCTTACATACACAAAAATTACCTTATGTAATACTTCCCAATTATCTGCGATTCTGCGTTTTATATAAATATAGTTTTAAAACGTCGAAAATGTACAATGTACATTGTTCATCCGCTATCATCACTTTTAACTGAAAGAAATAAGCTATATACTTCTACGTCTTTTATGGCGTCCCAATATCAGAAAAATAAAAGGAACGTTTTAAAAATGTATGAGATAGTTCCTCATATTTAAATATATAACATATTTTAGTTATATTTATTAGAATTATAAATAATTGATTATTAGTTAGTAATTAAATAAACTAAATAATTTGTTTTTTAGTGTAATCTCGAATCGTAATACGAAAACGTAGTTCTACAATGATATTCTCTCAACATTCTTCTCAACCTTTTATTTCACTGTCAAGATAGTAATAGTTTTAAGAGTGCAATATTTTCTGGATTAATCTGTATATATTTTTTGTACAGAATGTTAGTCATAATTACGAACGATAAAACCTTTTTGGCCACTATGTCAGAGGTAAGTACCTTTGGAGATTTTGACAGCCCTTGGTGACAACTGTCAGGCTGGACTTTGTTTTACAACCTTCATCCTTCCGTGGCTATTTATTTATGTTGTCAGTACAGAATGATATCGGATTAAGGAACAGGAAAATACGCTTTATTAATAAGTCATATTTAAGCACGTTTGGAGAACTTTACAGTGTTTGGTGGGATTTACCATCTTTATCTTTTCTTTATTGGTATTGTTAGTACTGACTGGTTCGTCAGATGTAATAAAAATAAAACCAACATGGCTACGATGTCATGTCTAAGGAACTCGGAGATTTTCACAGACCTGTGGCTGTCATTTTATTCCAACTAGGGATATTCATTATAACCCTAGGATACTAGACGGGTTCTTACAACGTTATCTTCTCTCGGTAATTTATAAAGTTGAAAAGCTGAAAGTTGATCTTTAATTTATTATCTCAGGGGAACTTTACTTTAGAATTGTTTGTAGTCACTTTTATAGACTAGTGTTTGGAACCTAAGAACATAATTTTATCTATAAACAAACATATGTTTAAAATCGACTTTGTTATTTCGGTAATATTATGGTTTGCTTTTTCGGTTACCGTACTTGATGAAAGGGATTGTGTATTTACCCCTTGTATTTTATTTAGTTTTTTAGTCTGTGTTGGATAGTACCGAAATCTGAATCTGAAATATCCCTGGTGGAGCTAAAGATTTTGTTTTACTAAAGGACGAGATCCTAGTCAATGTTGATTGGATATACCATGCTTTTCGAGGTGGAAATATCAATGATGTCACTATTGGAGGTGTAAACTTGTAATTCAGGTGCAAAGTGATCTGATAAGGAGTGGAGATTAACAACCCTCCCAAAAATAATACTAAAATATTTATTGGGGCAGATCAATTTCAACATGATGTTGCCTGATGAAACATCTTATGCTTCTTCGATTCTTATGTGTGGAATTAAGAGACAATTCGTCGCATATTTGTAAATTTTGTTTATTTTAATGTCAGTAAATGACCGCAAGATATCTTAGGAATAAGTAGCAAGTTAGATATAGTGTCAATTGGTTTTACAAATGAAAGTCTAATGCTTCTATGCTAATTGTAATAAGGTTCAGTAAGGTCCAGATACGGTTCTTTTCCTCATTGCTGTCAAATAATATATATGGCAAAGCGATATGAAAGTACACAAGTTTAGTTTACTTTAAGTCAACCATATACCGTTACATTGTACAGCTGCAAAAATATCATTGTTTAGAGAGATGGTTATATAACAAAACATAGATCTTTGATATTATTTTCGAAAGTAGGTTCATCCTGTAAAGGTTTCCAGTGATTAATATACTCGTATCTGTGATGTTTCCTGACTGATGCAATATGACTCGGATAGACCGGAAATGGAGATTTCTCAATATATATTAATAACCTTTCACTATAAAATAATTAAGATTTTATCTAACGGGACCTTTTGGCAAAATTGTTATATATGAAAGATTTTGAGGCTGTGTCTGCTACTAGCTAAACACTTACTTAATACTTAATTAAAAAATTTCACAAGAGACCTGATTCAAAGTTTATGTTGGGAAATAATGATTTAAATTTTAGTATTATTGCTTGAGAAAACTGCCTGAAAATTATTTGCCTTTCAAGTCTCTCAAAAATTAATAATAATAACAGATACATGTTTAGAAGATGAACATTAAGACTTAAAGTTTATTATAATCGTATAGATAATGAGTTTTATTTTCGTATTCGGTTAGGATTTTGAGATTTTGTTACCCAGCTTAGTTAAAACCAACATATGATATTTTAGGTTGGTTATCCACCTGAGAAACAGCTCCGATTCCAGATATAGAAACCTAGTAATTCTGAACACTTGTATACGTTAAGGTAACTGTCAGAAATAAACTCGCTTTCTTAACTAAACAAAGCGATCAATATTTGACTAATTGTAATTGACTAATGTATAACAAATTTTTGTCTAAAATAATAGTTGCTCGTTTAGTATAGATAGTGTTCTTCTACTTAAGGACGCTGTAAACCTGAAAGGATCGTGTTGTCCAATGATAAAAATAAAATGACTTGACTTGGAAAAATTACAGAACCTGAACAGAACGAAAATTGTGCAGACATAAAAATATAATACATATGTTATAGAACATTATGTTTTGAGAACAAGAATGCAGACGATTATGACAATTTTGAAAAATTATTTTTAAATCTAGATGTGAAACAAAATGTAATTTTATATGAAGGCATTTATTACCAGGTGGTTTCACATTTAACTTTCAATCAGATGTTGTCAGTATAGTTATAAATATCGTCCAAATAGTTTACCACCCATCCACTACAGATTATTTTTTTTATCTAACGGTATAACATAAAATATTCAGTGTTCATATCATTCTATAGAATATTGATGAGTGTAAAAATTATGTTCTATAGCCACACTTTTAGTTTTTTTAACAAATTTCCCGTTTGCAATTGTCTCTATCTCGTTTTTCTTTTCTTGTAATTGTGTCAATATATTTTCACAAATAGATTTAGCCTAATCATAACAACCGAGGAATTACCATTTATTATAATGTCGAGCAGTATGCCTTTGGTTTTTATGATTTTGAAGTAAGACCTTGTATCTTTAAATACACTATTGGGGTAACTGATTTTTATTACGTATATCCGCAATGATTATAATTTTGCAAAATCAAAATCATATTTCATAAGACATGGATTACAGATTATTCTTTTTCATCTAACTTTATACTGCGAACGGTAAACAACGTTTCATATCTTCACGTACAATATTTCCGAATGTACAATTATTTTGTATGGCCACACTTTTAGTATTCATGAAAAAGAAATTTTTTTTGCAATAAACTCTATATCGTTTATAGAAATAATTTAATTTGTTATACCATTGTTTAGTAATAACTTACCTATAACTGTTTGATTTTTGAAATTTCCAAAATCAAATATAATCAACTATAGAATGAATACACTCACTGTATTTGTTGTTTGTCTATAAACATGTATACCCACGAATTTACTATTTAGAAACAATACACTGATATGAAAGATTCGATAAATTACTTGCATTTTCATGTACGTATAACAATTTCACAAAGACTTAAAAAGTGCTTAGTTGTTTCAAATTGCTCTTCAAATCGAGTTTTAAGATTTTTAATGGAAACACAACTCTTCAGAAAAAGCAAAGTTTGTTTATGCCATTAGTAGATTTGCAACAAAATATTGGATACTGCAGATTTCTTACTTAATTGCGATAAAGCACTTCAGAAAAACTTCTTATTCTTTTCTCTTGTAGTTGTGTCAATATATTTTTCAAATAATTTTCATCCAACCATAACCACTGCGGTAATATCCGTTATTATATTGTCAGGCACAATGCCTATGGCTTTATGATGTTGAAGTATGACCTTGTATTTTTATATGACCTTGCATTTTTAAACATAAATTATTTAGGAAACAGATATTTTTACATTATGTCCATCAGCGATGATTATAATTTTACAAAAGCACAAATTTAACAATTAAAACCGTTTGTAAGTTACAAACGAGGATTAGCAAAGTAACATTTTATAATAGACATATATTAACTTCTAAAAACTAAACGGCATAAACATAAATTATACCAGAGAGTTTAAAAACATACATTATAAAATAATTATTAAAGGAAATGTCTAATGGATATTTGCTAGGACGTCCCTTATCGGTATGCAAGCAGTGGTCTGGCAACTTAGGGAACGTTTCTCGATAAATTAATAAAGGTCATTAATACTTCAAAATTAGTAACAGTAGAGTTTTTGAAAGCCTCGTTGAAAGAACTAGAGGCACTCGCAAAGTATATATTTCATAATGTGCTGTGAAATATCAGTTATGTTTACCAATAGTAAAATAAAAATTCCCTTCACACCATAAATCAAAAACAGGGTTGTATTAATTATTTGATAAAAAAAAACAAGGGAAATAAAACATATACGTATAGTGTTCTTGAAATCAGTAACAAATCTAATTTCTTATGATTAGGTCAAAAATCAGTCGCTGTGTAAAAAGTACTACTCAAATTAAACAGCTCTTGTTTGCTTTTTTTGGAAATGATTTCATTATATTATTTATAAAGTAGAAAAAGTTTCATATAGATATCATGTAAGAATGCTTTAATATATCCGCGAATACTCTAACTGTTGCAGTTTGAAAATTATGGCCAAATAAGGCTTTTTGAGTACAACGAGTAAACGACTCAACCAATAATCAACTTGGTCACGTTATTTTGTTTATCTAGTTATTACGCATAAACTTGTCCTTTAATGTTTGCTGTATCTCTTATAGTTTCCGAAATCCTTTCAAAGAACATAAAATTTGTATCACACGTTATACATACAGCGTATTAGTTAGATCCTGACACACCTGGATATATTGCAAACGGATCGAGATATCTATGTAGAACCATCACCATACTTTTTCAAAATACTTCTTTTGATATTTTTGAGGGTACAATAATTTTACCCCCACTTTCAAATAGAAGTAGAAGGGAGTAACTTTCAATGTCCAAAATGCAACACCTAACTAGTGAAAATTTAAAGGTCCAAGGTAATTTACACCCTAATACAGAGCGAACTTCCCTGCAAATCATGGGGTAAATTCTTCTAATCGACAATGGAAACAAATATTTATCTAAACATTTATAAAAAAATATTCGTTAAGCATCTGTTTCTCTAGTGGTGTTTTAGATGTATTTTCATTTAGAAGAAAGTAAATCACTATAATTAGGGGCGAATATTGTCTTCTAGTCATAAATTAAAACATACATTTAATATTAGGTTTAACATCATTTTACGTTTCTAGGCGGCAGCCAGTTGAAGGTTTAACGCTGAATGCCTTAAACAAACAACAAGATGTTGAATGTTTTAAAATTTAAATGCAAAGATTTTAATGCCTATATCATAAAAATTGGTCAGTAAATTAGTTAATTATAAACTTTTAAATGTTTTAATGCTCAGTAAATGTGCTCAGAAAGATATAAACTATAAAAACGATGCCAAACATTATAAGGATGAAAGGCTATCATCTAATTTGATCCTTGGATTTTTTTCTACATGTAAAAATGTTTGCAGTTAAAATTGGATATTTAAACTGTAAACCGTAATTTTTAATTCATTTGAAAAAATCGAAAAACATCTTTATTATTTACATGATAAACCTGTATAAAATTAAATTTTTACAGTGAGACAATATAATAAATATCATATACTGACAGACTATAAATTAGAGATTACTGATACACGTTTATATTACATTTTTATTTCCTCAACAGGAAGAATAAATTCCCAAAAGGTTAACGGAGATTTTTTGAATATTCTGTTTATCAATATATTTATGCGATAAGGTATTAACCACACACATGCAGGAAAAAACATCAGTTTATAAAGGATTAAAAAATATTTAAATTACTTATATTTAGAAGAAGAGATGCTTAAAAATGTATTGCATTTTCTAAAAGAATTGAGAAGATAGCTTAAGAACTGATGATTTATTAATAATATTTTAATATTTTTTGTCTGCCTACTCAAAAATGAGAGAGTTTGGGAAGGATTGACAGACAACAGACTCAACGTTATGAATTATTTACTCTTTGAAAAGCTTTCTTTCACAAAACTAATTTGTTATAACGTCCAGCAATTAATGCAAAGGAGGAGGTTTTCCTTTGATAGAAATATACATAAAAATGTATTAAAAGTGATTAATCTTTTTAAAAAGTATTTTTGTATTCCGATTCGAAATATAATATTCCTTATACGATAATAATGAAGAAAATGTATCGTAAAAGTTTATTCTGTCGTATTTAAGTCCCATCAGCAAAGCTAACTGATTGAATCTAAAAAATACAAGTAGAAACCTCTACATTTCTCTGAGTGAAGAGTTAGGTATTCCAAACCCAAAGCGTAATTGAAATAATATTACAAAAGTTCAAGCTAGTATGAATAAAATCAAATAATTGAATATCGGAAATTTTGTAAGGCACTTTCCCGAAGCACCGTGTTGAAAATATCGTACGCATAAATTATTTAATAATTGTAGTAGTGCTTGCTCATTCTGCCATTATTAATCTTTCACCACTTATTTTTCACCAATAGGTTTATTAAGTAACTCTCTATTCTAGGTTTAAACACGATTTAATATTTATTCAGTTTAAACTATTGAAATATTACCATACAATGTATTTTATAGCTTTTATTTCTAGAATTAAGTTAAAATATGATTAAACTAATGTTTAGTAAATTTAAATGAAAACATTTTAATCGAAAGTATTTTACATATCAATTTTTATACGATCGTCCATCATTACTTAAAGCCTTAAGTAAACATGAGATCTTAAAATTGTTTGAGTTTGCTGTAGAACCTTATGTAGGTCAAGTGACATTTGACTCTTTATATTGATATATGAAGTACCCATCTTTAGGATCGGGATTGATATGGTAACTAGGAAGTGCCCTTCAGCTTTGATCTAAGGGTCAGCAAGTTCTTCTTTGACAACCACGAGATCGTTTCATTACATTATATCCGGTTTTAAAAATTGTCCTGTAGAGAGCAGTAGGTCCTTATAACTGAATAGTCTATTTACAATGCATTATACTAATTAAACCACATCGCTATATTTCCTGCATTAAATATGTCACTTGAAGGAAATTGCATGTTCAGGATGTCAAGGAGTTAGCAATTAAACTTTGATCAAATTAATGAATCTTTAAAGTCAGCTTTTAAATCAGCCAATAAAACATATTTAGGGTCTAGGTGGTTCTGAATCGATCTAATCTGAACACTTCTTGGTTTCCATGGTGATTACGCTTTATTGGTTGCTATTTTTCCAATGATTTCTTCCCTTGCGGTTGCATTTATAGGCCTTGTGCCAGACAGCCATTTTTACATTGTAAAAGGACACAATCTGGTTTCGTGGAAATTTATGGGAAAATTTCCCACAGTATATAAGTTTACACTAATTTTTATATAGGTGGATTTGGGAGTGTATAATAAAGCCAAAATGATTAATCTTGAATCATTTCCCAGATTATGTATATATTTTCTTTTCTTTAACATACTTAAAAAGTTCTCTAGAAACGAAACGAAACGCTAAACCATCCTTTCTGAGAGTTTTAAAGTCCTTAAATTGGAAAAATGTCATCTCTTTATCGGATTATAGTCGTGAAACCGACAGTCAATTTGAATTCTGGAATTTGCTTATTTGGTAAAAGTATTAGACACCTAAGTGTATGGCAGTTAGATTATGTTTTATTCAACCGTGTAATATATAATTAGGCTTTTAAGTGAATTAACGTTAATGTGAAAGAAAATCCAGACATAAAATATTAAACCTAATAGTTCATTTTTTAGAATTGGCAACCAAAGCGGCCTAATCTCGACTGATGGTTGACTGATTGGTTGGTCTGCCAATTTAATGTATGTTGCCTCAATTAATTTCCTTTTGAAGAAATGTGGTTCCCGATCTATTATGTGGGCTTCATCCCAATTCATATGATGATCTTCGGACCAACAATGGTGTGCAATTTTTGACTTTTCTGTGAAACCCTTTCTCGTGTTTTCTTTGTGTTCTTTTATCCTTACGTTTAGTGGTCTTTTTGTCTCGCCTATGTATTCCCTATTGCAGCTACATTTTATACTGTAAAACACAGTTTTTGGAATCCTGTGTGCCATTTTTTGGTTTTGTTTTTACGAGACTTTGTCTAAGAGTGTTGTGTGTTTTAAACGCGGTTCTAATGTTGTACTTTCTACCTACTCTTCTAATTTTCTCCGATAATCCCGACACATAAGGGATTGACATAAACGCAAATTTATCAGAATTCTGTTTTTCTGACTCAGGAATGATTCTTCTGGTTCGTTTGCACTTATTAATTACTAATTGAGTGAAGCTTCTACAATGGCTAAATATTAACCCTTATTTTGAATTTCTAAAACATTGGCATGGATAAAAGAATACCGTTTACAACACAAAGAAACCTTTTGCTCTAAGTAATTACTAAGCTAAGTGATATAAGTTCGAGTACATTACTCAATAGAGATTTAAAGAAGGCTTCTAAAAATTACATTACAAATTACAAAGACACGTTACAAATTATATATTTTCTATTTGAGGATATATTTAGGCTCTCTGGGATTTTTTTTTAAATTGCAAATATTTGTAGCTCGAGGAAGACATGATGTGGACAGCGCACCTGTGGAGAACAGCGTTCCGCTTGACTGCCGGACTGGGTGCCATCGTTGCGTAACAAGCAGTCCTTTCTACACGTCACGGTTTAAAATATATATCGGGAAGTTCAGGTTATAATTGCTAATAAATTAAAGTTGTGGTCTGAAGCCAAAAAATGCACTTTATACTCAATTTTGCAACTACTGTTACGATATTTAATTTTTATACATTGAGATTTGATAAGTCTGGTTTATCTCATGCGACGCAGAAAGCAGCAGATATAAATTATACTGACTACCTGCATGACCCTCCCTTTAGCGCTCTCTCTCTCACTTCTCACTAACACGCTCCATAATACCGTATTATGTGGTATAATCTGCTGTTTTAAAGGCCAATAAGTAGAATTTTTCTCTAGAAAAAAGAAAATAGAAATAAAGAAAAAATTTATTACTTACTTCAAAATATTACTGTTTTGCCCCCTTTTCACAGAACAGATACAATACAAAACAATAAATAATTAATACATATATATCTATTGAAACCGTTACATCGCCGCTCGCACACCCACAGCAAACATCAGGGAAGCGCGCGCCCATGGCGGCGAACGGGATGCCGGATCAAAACTAACTAGGTAAAATAAGAACACCGTGGTCAGTATACTCAGGTTCATTCACTAAGACAAAACATAGGCCTATCCAGTCAATAGAAATATATATGTATATATACTATAAATAAAAAAATATAAAAAAAAATAAAAAGTGCCTGCAGTAGTAGATACCTCAAACATTTTTAAAACAGGCATTTATTGACAGAATTGGCTCAAAACTGGTGAAAAGCAGGGGAAGGGCATTCTGCACTTAAAATAAAATTCCCAACTCAAAACAACAACCCCAAAGAAAGTTAGTATGAAAATCCCCTCTGTCACAGAACAAAAATTTAAGCGTTTTACTCTTGGTAAAAAAAAATTAAATTATTAGAAAAAAAACTGATGGCCATAAGTAGCAGCCTATTAACAGGAATCTAAATTTAAAATTTGATGGCAGAAGGCCTTAAATTAACCAAGTAGGCTATAAGGGGGAGTTATGGGCTAAAAGACCCGAAGAACGTTACATCTCTCAGAAAGGCTTAAAAATTTAGTAAAATGAACCTTCAGCAGTCTCTCTGTGTTTGTTTACAAAAACTACATAACAAGTGACACATAACAAACAATATTGGCTGCAGAATAAAAATGAACTGTAACATATAGCTTAGGACTGGTCCTCACTGAGAGACAGAAAATTAATTTAAGCCGAATAGAAAGGGTGAAAACTAATAAAAGTGTAAGAGAAATAATTTGAAAGCCAATTTAAAAATTAGTTAACAGCCAGAAGTACTAAAAATTTAATAAAAGGCAAAACTACAATTTGGAAAACCATGTGCTCTTAACCTTCACAGTTTGAAAAATAAAAATAATCACTAAAATTTAAAAGAAAGCAAAACTTACTCATCAGTGAAGGGCCGTAAACTTAGCCGCACATGTCAGAAGGAGAACAGCTCAGCAAAACTAACAAACACTTAATTAAACTAAATATTAAACTGGAGCTACTCCTAACTTGTACACCACGGCTCGGAGTCTCTACCACTCTACCGGAAAGGCCAAACGCCTTCAAAAGGTCAGTGGGCTCTGCAGCCAATAAACCACACCACATACACTATATAAAACACACATGAGCCGGGGAGATATAGGTATTGAACCGGCTCAGACTCCCCCCCCAAAAGGAGGAACTCCCCTCTGTTAATTTCTTCAAAATGAAGAACCAAACGAAATGCCTCTCCCCCCCAATGGTTGAAGAATTATAAACCGGAAACTCTGATGTCTGCAGAAGGGAAAACCAAGAAAATCCAGTTGGAGGCAAGAAATCACTCCAAGAGTTGCGTGGGTAAAAAGAAGAAAACAGGAACCTTGATCAGGAAGAAAGAGCAGAGGTGATCAGGCCTCTGGACCTAAAACCCTCCCGCACAGACTAAAGAGAAATCACGGATAACTCCGGCAAGGCTTCAGATGGGATATGTGCGCCTTCCTAAAAATCTTCCCGGACTGAGAATCTCCCAGTCGGGCAGTCACCGGAGTCAGAAACTTCAAGATGCGGTGGGGACCAGTCCACCTGTAGCAAAGTTTAGCAGCTCTTTTATCCACAGCCGAACTGACTGGGTGAGCCTTGCAGTAAACTAGATCCCCCACCTGGAAGGGATTGGCAATACGACCTCGGTTTTACTTCCTCCTTACTAACTCCCTAGCCCGAATGAGATTCCGCCTGGCTGCCTCCCAAGTGGCTTTCACATTGGGAGTACCAGGAGGTGGCAGAAGATCGCTAATTTTCCAAAGGTTCGCCAAAGGGTTGTTTGGCGGAAAGCCAAATAATAACTCGAAAGGTACCGCCTTGTGACTTTCATGCTGGGCCGTATTGAAGGCAAATTGGATCCAAGGTAGTTGTTGATCCCAGGTGGTCTGATTTTCCGCATGAAAGGCAATGAGAGCAGATCGAAGATTGCGATTAAACCGTTCGGCGTGAGAAGGCTGAGGATAGAAAGGGGAAGTAGTCACATGGCGGATTCCGTGCCCAAAGCACATTCTTTTAAAGATATTGGAGACAAACTGTGAACCATTATCGGAAACTAAGGTGGCGGGGATTCCAAAGTGTTAAAAAAAATGGTTACGAAGTGCTTGCACCGTGAGCTGCGCGGTAGCACTCCGCAATGGGAACAACCAAACAAACTTGGAGAAGGCATCCACACAAACAAGTAGGAACTTATTTCCGGGCTTGCTACGCGGGAGAGGCCCAACATAGTCAATGAAAACCTTCTCCAAAGGTTTTTCCGCCACCTCAGATGACAAAAGACCCAACTTGGTATTTTGAGCGGGTTTGCTTAGCGAGCACAGTTCACAAGAACGTACTCGAGCTGCAATATCCCGGTCCATACCTTTCCAGATGAACTGATCCCTAATATTCGCGATGGTCTTATGAATTCCTAGATGTCCGCCCACAGGAGAAGAATGAAAATACTGAAAGACCATCGGTACAAGAAAGCTTGGCAGCACTAACTTAGGTTTTCTCCGCTGCTTGTCACGGCAGCATAGACCACCTCGGTACAGAAAATAAGGAGGGTGGGCACCTCCGTTTTTAAGCTCATTGATGATAGCAGTCAGCTCGGGATCCTTAAGTTGGTGTGGAACAATGTCCGAAAATGCCAGAGGAAAGTCTAGGAGCACGCCACAACATGGCGGCTCTGATAAATTCTGGTGGTCGTTGGGTAAGTGATACATGCGTGACAGAGTGTCCGCTATGATATTTTGGGTGCCTCGCACGTGCTGCACTGTGAACTTAAGGGCAGAAATTTGGACTACCCAGCGACCAATCTTCCCGAGCTGACGGGGGTGGGCAAGGAGCCAAGAAAGTGCCTGGTTGTCGGTTTCCAACAAAAATTCTTTATGTTCTAGGTAACGCCTGAACTTGTTAATTCCAAACACGACAGCCAAACATTCCAGCTCATAAACAGAACAACTCTTCTTCTCACAAGGGGTTAACGTGCGTGAAGCATAAGCTATGGGCTGCCGGATACCATCTACTTCTTGCGATAAAACAGCAGCAACGGCTAAGGAGGAAGCATCAGTTTGCAAGACGAACTTACGACTGAAATCAGGCATAGCCAAGACTGGAGGCTGCATCACTGCCTCTTTCAGCTGCTCAAAAGCAGTCTGTTGCGCTTCACCCCACTCAAACTTGGCACCCTTTTTCCTAAGAGAGTTCAGAGGGGCCGCCACTTCAGCAACATTGGGGATGAAACGACGATAAAAATTTATCATTCCCACAAAACGGGCAATCCCCTTGGCATCCTTAGGAGGAGGAAACTCCCTGATTGCCTGGGTTTCTCTCTGGATCAATACAAACACCTCGAGAAGAGACAAGATGACCCAGAAACGATATTTCAGGCTGAGCAAAACTCACCTTTTCAGGATTGACGGTAAGGCCAGACTCTCGCAGCCTAGTTAGAACTTCCCCTAGATGAGTCAAGTTCTCCTCATAACTCTCACTGTACACAAGCAGGTCATCCAGATAGTTGAACACGAACTTAAATTTGACATCATGAAAGATTGAATCCAGGAGTCTGGTGAGTGTTTGGGCCCCCACAGCCAAGCCCATTGGCACTCGGGTGAACTGGTACAAATTCCAAGGCACACAAAAGGCAGTGAGAGGTCGAGACTCGTGTTTTAGAGGAATCTGATGGTATGCCTGATTAAGATCAAAAATGGAGAAATACTTGGCCTTACCAAACCAGTCGAAAGCAGAATGCAAATCGGGGAGAGGCACGGAGTCAATTTCTATCTGAGCATTGAGCTTTCGATAATCCAGGACCAATCTGGACTTCCCATTAGGTTTCGGCACTAGAAACGCTGGACTGGAAACATTTGAGCAAGACGGCTCGATTACCCCACTCTTAAGTAAATCCTCAATCATATTTCTCAGAATTTCCATCTTGGGCGGAGCAAGCTTATATGGATGGGAACGTACAGGACGGGTGTCTGTAAGACGAATCTCGTATTCCAAGAGATTGGTCGTGCCCAGTTTGTCAGTTAGGACTTCAGGAAAACTGGAACAAATCTGCCTTATGTCCTCAGCCTCTTTCGGCGTAAGATGTCCTAGTTGGTCAGGAGGAGTCAAGCTCTTATCTTCCATCTCTAAGGCAGCAGTCCCACGAGACTCGACATCTGAAAAGGGGACGAGCACCCGCCTGGCGAAAGCAAAGAAAACATGACTGGAGGCCAAATCCAAAATCATGCCAGTTTTTCCGATAAAATCTGCTCCCAAGATTAAAGGAAAAGTCAGGTCCTTAGCCACCAAAAAGCTCCAATCCCAAGAGAAATAATTAATTTTGATGTGAATCTGGGCACTACAGATAATAGGTAAAGGTGTGCGTGAAGCAGTCCAGCAGATAAGTGAACTAGGCTCAACCTGCCGTATTAGCCCAGAGGATTTTAGATCTTCAAAAAACGACAAAGAAATCAGGCTGCGTGCTGACCCAGAATCAACCAGGGCCTTCTGCACCACATTCCCCACAAGTACATCCAGTTGTGGGCAGGTTGAGCGGGCAGCCCTTACTCCCTGCGCAGCCAGAGCAGCAACCTCCCCTCTCGGCCAACGATGATAACTGTCCCCCAAGTCTATTTCTTTCTGTTTTCTTTCTGTTCTGTATTAAACCAGCTACCCTTTTACCATCAAAATTAGGTACATATTTGCCCTCAAAATTACCTTTACGGCACGAGTCGGGCTTACTCGTCCGCAAGCTTACTAGTTTTTTTTTATTAAGTGGACAAAACGGTCTAATGTGTCCCACTTGCTTGCAGCCATAACAGGTAGGAGGCTGCCTACGGGAAGGAGCAGCTGCTGGGTCAGACTGCACCGGAGCATGGACCGGCCCCGGAGGCAAGTGAGGAAGATGCCTCGACATGGCCTCCCTTTGATCATTCGCATCCTGAACCCCTCTAGAGATGATGGAGAGGCGGTCCAAATCCGCAAAAGATGAGGGGCGGCTACAAAAAATCAAACGGGAGCGTTCTTCAGGTTTAATGCCCTCCAAAATAAGGCTCACCAACTCCGTTTCGCTCAAGCTCAAGCGCAACACCCGGGCTACATCCCGTATCTCCCCGACAAAATGGCTCAACGTCTCGTCTGGTGCCTGAGGACGGTAAACGCGTTCCACCCGCAAGCGCTCCCTAACCCGAGCAGGTACAAAGAACTCCAAGATCTCGGCGTGGAACTGGTCAAAGGTGGCACCTCTCTTAAGGCAGTCTAGAAGGCGATCAAAAAGCGGCCTTAAGGAAAACTGCGCTAAAGTCTGCATAAGCATGGCATCTGTCATACCAGGAAATTCTCTTAGCTTAAAAACTTCCAGAAGGAAATGGATAAGTAAATTAGTGTCAAGTCCATCAACTCTGGGGAAGTGTTGTAAAACACTCCCCAAAGGATGAGGCAGTTTGCCAAAGCTAGAAAAGGAAGGCACAACTATAGATGATGCCTCACCAGCCGCTTCAGGAGGGCCACTACCCATCGGAGACATAGTAACTCTGGGAGGCTCGAAAGAAAGAGCCGGTGGATGGTTAGCAAAAGTAATGGTAGTGGGAACCTCCGTTGGAGTGACAGCGGTAAATAGTACCCCCTTCTCTTTCACCGAGCGCACCTCACTCAAACCATCTAAGGCTTGTTTTAATTTATTACTGGCCGAAAAAGCCCAACTTTTAATATCAGAGTCTAAACTAGGAGCTGACATAAGTAAAACTATTCTGTCACGCCAATGTAAAAGCTGAGATGCCAATCTAGTCTTTGCTGACCCGGACATGGGAAGTGCCTCAAAATTAATATCGTCTTCTAATTCCTCCATTCGGGTTTTACAAAACTCAAATTCTGTGTTAATTTGGAACTCTGCATTCCAGCTGCGGTCCAACGCTATACAAGCCCGTAATTGAGCTCTTAATGCCCTCACATCTCCCTCGGGCTTCTGTCCTCTCGCCAGGACCTCAAAAACCAACTCGGGCTTGCGTAGATGTTCAGGCACCAGGGAAAACGCCATACCAAACAATTAAGACAAATAAATACAACAATAAACAACAAAGCGTACGCAACAATTACTTAGTAACCTAAGTGGACTCAACTCACAAAAGGCTTACACTGACGAGGTCCAAGTGAAGAACTCAACACCTGCTACCCAATAGAAGGATACCCTGCAAATATACACTAACCACAACCTACAAACACAGAAGCAATAAATATAACAAAACAACACATTGATAGGGGAGAAGTAGAGTACAGTTAGATAAATTTAGCGGTTAAGCAATTTAGAGTCCCTTGCTCCCTGCAAAGGGTAAGTCTGCAGGAAGCAAGACACTAAACCAATTCCACCCGGTATCCTGTGCTAGGGCGAGCTCCTAATGAAAAAAAGTTGTGTACTCTAACCTCCCCCTACCTAACACTAACCTACACCAACAAACAAAACCAGAACTGAGAGACAGCTGAGAGAGCAGCGAACCACGCTCTGCTACCATTGAAACCGTTACATCGCCGCTCGCACACCCACAGCAAACATCAGGGAAGCGCGCGCCCATGGCGGCGAACGGGATGCCGGATCAAAACTAACTAGGTAAAATAAGAACACCGTGGTCAGTATACTCAGGTTCATTCACTAAGACAAAACATAGGCCTATCCAGTCAATAGAAATATATATGTATATATACTATAAATAAAAAAATATAAAAAAAATAAAAAGTGCCTGCAGTAGTAGATACCTCAAACATTTTTAAAACAGGCATTTATTGACAGAATTGGCTCAAAATTGGTGAAAAGCAGGGGAAGGGCATTCTGCACTTAAAATAAAATTCCAAACTCAAAACAACAACCCCAAAGAAAGTTAGTATGAAAATCCCCTCTGTCACAGAATAAAAATTTAAGCGTTTTACTCTTGGTAAAAAAAAATTAAATTATTAGAAAAAAAACTGATGGCCATAAGTAGCAGCCTATTAACAGGAATCTAAATTTAAAATTTGATGGCAGAAGGCCTTAAATTAACCAAGTAGGCTATAAGGGGGAGTTATGGGCTAAAAGACCCGAAGAACGTTACATCTCTCAGAAAGGCTTAAAAATTTAGTAAAATGAACCTTCAGCAGTCTCTCTGGGTTTTTTTACAAAAACTACATAACAAGTGACACATAACAAACAATATTGGCTGCAGAATAAAAATGAACTGTAACATATAGCCTAGGACTGGTCCTCACTGAGAGACAGAAAATTAATTTAAGCCGAATAGAAAGGGTGAAAACTAATAAAAGTGTAAGAGAAATAATTTGAAAGCCAATTTAAAAATTAGTTAACAGCCAGAAGTACTAAAATTTAATAAAAGGCAAAACTACAATTTGGAAAACCATGTGCTCTTAACCTTCACAGTTTGAAAAATAAAAATAATCACTAAAATTTAAAAGAAAGCAAAACTTACTCATCAGTGAAGGGCCGTAAACTTAGCCGCACATGTCAGAAGGAGAACAGCTCAGCAAAACTAACAAACACTTAATTAAACTAAATATTAAACTGGAGCTACTCCTAACTTGTACACCACGGCTCGGAGTCTCTACCACTCTACCGGAAAGGCCAAACGCCTTCAAAAGGTCAGTGGGCTCTGCAGCCAATAAACCACACCACATACACTATATAAAACACACATGAGCCGGGGAGATATAGGTATTGAACCGGCTCACTATACAAACAGTATATAATATATGTTAATTTATATTATATATTTACATATAACTAGGACAGAGGTGACAAAAAATACAGGTTCGCGAATACTGATACAAAATTTACACCTTTGCTATGAGGTTGGAATCCCCCTGCGAGCTACACATCCTATTACATAGCCTCCCCCGGACATATTTCCTTGTTAGTGCTGGGAGTTTTAAACATTCACAGTACTCGCCGTGACGTCAAGCTCTTGGGAGTTCCGGGCAGTGTTAGAATCCCCCCGCATGCTACCTATCCTATTACATAGCCTCTAAAAACCTTATGGTAGATAGTTTTTATCTGAGGCTGCATCTAAAATGTTAAGTGTATAACTAAATGACTTACCATGTCACATGCTAAAATTTCACATGATTGGAGCCAGTTTAGTTAGAAATCGATTTATTCTGCTATTATGCCGTTTTTACCCTTGTTACCCATAAGTTAATATTAAAATCCCCACTATTACTTAGATAAATAAAATTAAAGGTAACGCGACAATACGTGTCAAGGAAATATTCATGGATGGGACTTATATAAAAAATAAATGCACAGACTTTTGATTTAATAGCAAGTATAACAGACTAACCTATCAGTACAACGTGGAACACCCCACAGTACGTGTCACGTCATAGGCTTCGATAAGGTTGCTTGGAAATTGTATAATGCATAGCTTATTTAATTCTTGACATATTCTGCGTATAGATAGACAGGCTTATAATCATATAGAAAATGAATTGCACGAAACTAACATTCACCCACAATGATTTGCTCAACATGTACCATCGTAGAACTATTGTTTTGTCTTTATACAAATTAAGATTCAAAAACTTTTAGTCGAATGACATCTTTCCCGGAATTTCTTGAAACATGCATTCACATTATTCTTTTAACTAAAGTTTCACAGCAGTTTTATAATAATAAAAGTTGTGGTTAGCTAGGTAGAGTACTGCAACACAAGAGTGCTCCGAAATAAAAGTGTCTTATCACTTAATTTTAATATTAAATTATTTTACTTCATTAGTTCCATTAGTTATTTGTTTAAATCCCACTCCAAACAAATCTCCTTTTAAGCCTTATTCCGCCCGTCCTCGGAGCTATATAGACATGTGAGCAGACCATCACAAATCATTTTCAAACCTATATCAGAATTTTGTAATATTTTGTACCTTTTTGTACCACAGATTAAAAATGTGTACCAAGCACTGAAAAAAGTTATTAACCATTTAAAATTCGGCTCACAGGTCTACGTTTTGAAAAATAAACTTTGCCGTAAATCAAAATAAACTACACCATATGTATGTACCAATGTTGTAATATTTTGTGCCACCATTTCTTTTTACCAATAAAATAACGACTCAGAAAATATTTATGTTTTGTTTGAGAACTAAAAATGCCGTTGCCCATGCACTGCTAGGTTGCAGTTGGTTAATTGCATGCGTGTGATGGTCTTACCGCAGTGTCACTTGCTAGCCTTGGTGTCACTTGCAGTTTAAGGTGATTTATTTAAATTTCTTTGTACATGAACAATACTCTACCATGCCGGGTTGTGTAATATAAGTACTATAAGTTTCCAGAAAATTGTGAAGTACAACAGAGGCTAGTTGTCTATACGAGGTTAGACCATTCGTATTGGAAAGTTCCTATGATTTATTTTGAACAATTAACAAAAGACTGCTTTGTAATTGATTAAAACACACTATTCTTAACTACGCACAAAATTTTATAGAATCCTTCAAAAATATGTAACCCATACAAGAAGAGCATTTTTAATAAAATAATATTCAATAGAAAAGTGATGTACACTACAATCAACGGCAAGGAAAACTTACATGTAATTACAAAAATTTTAAAAACAGATATATTTCAGAAAGTTAAAATGTTAAAGACATTTTAATCATTAAGATCATAATACGTTATAGCATACGTATTATATAAATAAAACAATATTACAACCTAACTAACCACTATAAACTGTTACATAAAATAAATACTATGTAAAATGTAAACTTTTGTAAACATATAGCAATAACATTAAATTTCATCTAAAAAAAGTTAAGGTAATTAAGTTCTCTAGTATAAATAATTAAAAGGCATTTAACACTATCATTTGGGGCATACGGCAGTGTTTTGGCCTTAAGATAGTTACAAGTTTCCCACAAGCCATCACGTCTCAATGTATGTGCTGCCTAAAGGTAAATATCAGAAAGTAAATCAGACCCAGTAAAAGCTGTGCAAAAGTGAAATTCTTTTTCTTTAACATTAATCGTTTTTGGTTTTTAATTTAATATACCACGAATTGTAATAATTTATTTTATTCGTCTATTAACACATAGTCTGTTACTGATTTGTGGAGAACTCTGCATTTTAATAATTTCAGTAACTACATGTAAACATACAAATATATTAACAGTGTATCTAGAATTTTTATTTACTAATACTTTATAAAACAAGGAACAATAACATTCATAAAAATAAGCCGGAACTCCCAGAGGTTGAGTGGGCTAAGAGGATAGTAGCAGCCAGAAATTAGTGTAAGTACGCTTATAGTGTTTCAGAGATTAATTTATATTGTAGATGTGAGCCAGTGCTCATAAATGTTCTTATGATTATTACTATTCTTATGACCTGAAATGGAGTCCTACTTTGAATCTTCTTATATATATATATATATATATATATATATATATATATATATATATATATATATATCTTGAAATATATAGTCTATATATATATATACATATATATATATATATGTTAAACTTTATAAATGGCAATAGCCTTATTTAATTTCAATAAACATTGAATCGCAAAAAGTACTTGCTCCGCCGGGAGTCGAACCCGGATCTCTCACTTGCCGGGTGAATGTGCTACCATTAGCACATTCACCCGGCAAGTGAGAGATCCGGGTTCGACTCCCGGCGGAGCAAGTACTTTTTGCGATTCAATGTTTATTGAAATTAAATAAGGCTATTGCCATTTATAAAGTTTTAACGTAAATAAAAGTCATTTGACAGTTATTTGGTCTTCCGATCATATGTTAGTTTGCTTATTTAAACGCATATGTGACAGATACGGCCAAATACAAAATAATTGAATCGGAAAAAGTAAGCGCTCTGTTTGTGTAATGGTAGCACATTCACCCGGCAAGTGAGAGATCCGGGTTCGACTCCCGGCGGAGCAAGTACTTTTTGCGATTCAATGTTTATTGAAATTATATATATATATATATATATATATATATATATATATATATATATGTAAGTAGTATACTTTGGCCGTTCCTGGGACAACGCACCCGAGACCGGTTCTGGGACAAACCGTGTGAGACCGAATCTGGGACAGAAAATTGTTAGAGAGCGACTAAGAGTGTGAGTACGGGTAGTCAGAACCGCGCCGCGTGAATCACCACGCATGTCATCGCTGTCCCGCCACCGACACCACGCGTTGTTACTGTAAGTATGCAAGCAATCGGCACGCGCCTCGTCAGCACCGCGCCGCGCGACTGCTGAACCGTCACCGCCAAGCAATTGGCACGCGCCTCGTCATCACCGCGCCGAGCGACTGCTGAACCGCCACCACCACCGCGCCGTGTGAGACACCGCGTGTTGTTTCTATAAGTATACAAACAATCTGTACGCGCCTCGTCACTGTCCAGTCACCGCCGCGCCGCGCGACTGCTGAACCGTCACCACCACCGCGCCGTGTGAGACACCGCGTGTTGTTTCTATAAGTATACAAACAATCTGTACGCGACTCGTCACTGTCCAGTCACCGCCGCGCCGCGCGAAACACCGCACCTTATAAATTACTAGTTTGGTATAATGTAAGTGTATTGTGGATAGTATTAATGAATCAGAAAAGTCGGAAAGAAATCCTGCTTCGAGCTTTAGAGGTTCATAAACCTGTGGTTTAAGCGATTCCCTAAGAGAAAAATTGTAACTTTGGGTATTGATGATCTGTGGGCTGCAGACCTTGTTGTAATGATTAGGTTTATAAAGGAAAATGATGGATTCAGATACATACTTAATGTAATTGATACGTTTTCAAAATATGCGTGGTCAGAACCATTAAAAACTAAAAGCTCACAAGAGGTTACTAAATTGTTTGGTAAAATATTAAGAAGAGCGAAATTGGTTGGTCACAAACCCCCGAACCTTCTTCACACGGATAAAGGACGAGAATTTGTTAATAAGGAATTTAGAGAGTTTTTACACAAAAATCAAATAAAGTTATACCATACTGAAAATGAGGAAAAAAGTGCCATTATAGAGCGTTTCCATAGAAACTCTCAATGAAAAAATGAAAGTGCACTTTGAAATTCAAAACTCTTTTAGATGGGTGTCACATTTACAGAAGCTTCTACGTCAATATAACAGTAAATTTCATAGCACTATAAAGATGAGCCCATCAGAAGTGAATTCAAGCAATGAACAAACTTTAAGAAACATGTACGCAAACACTGGACGATGTCTAGTATTCAGACCCAGACTTTCGGTTGGAGACCGTGTAAGAATTACTATAAAGAAAGATGTATTTGGAAATAAATACCGCAGAAATTGGACAAGAGAAATTTTTCGGATTGTGGCTGTCAACAAAACTTGCCCTGTTACCTACAAAATCGCAGACCAGTCTGGTGAGGAAATAATAGGATCGTTTTATGAAAAAGAGTTACAAAAAACTATGTTCTAGTTTAGAGTCAAATGTATTAATAATGCTCTCATCCTTCCTTCCACTCATCCCACACACCCACCCTCTTCCTACTCCTGTTCCTATTCTCATCCATCCATACCTCATCCTTTTCCATCGTCAATCGCCCATACAATAAGAGAGTAGCCAGCTCTATAATAATGGTGTTTTCTCCTGCTAACAAGCAAACAGCATTTCTCAATGCTACGGATGGTCTTCGAAGATCATCAGTCAAGAAATGTCCGAATTGTGGAGAAGAGGTTACTGCATCTAACCTATCCCGCCACCAAAAAACAAAGAAGTGCATCCATACCTCATCCTTTTCCATCGTCAATCGCCCATACAGTAAGAGAGTAGCCAGCTCTGTAATAATGGCGTTTTCTCCTGCTAGCAAGCAAACAGCATTTCTCAATGCTACGGACGGTCTTCGAAGATCATCAGTGAAGAAATGTCCGAATTGTGGAGCAGAGGTTACTGCATCTAACCTATACCGCCACCAAAAAACAAAGAAGTGTATGTCAGCGTCAAATCCACCAGCTTACGCTTCTTCCAACGGATTCAATGAAAAACCTCCTTCGATGAAACAAGTATGTTCAAGGTGTGGTGTTGAAGTCAGGAACTCCTCCATGTCCCGCCATAAAAAAACAAAGAAATGCATGTCTACGTTAGACAGACAAACTCCGGATTTTGATATGTCTATGTTGGAAAACTACGCTGATGCTGTGAGTGACAATCAATTCCAGAACGCGATTGCTGATTTTGATATGTCTATGTTGCCAGAGTCCTATTCAAATCTCAGACCTGAAGAACAAGACGCGATTGCTGATTTTGATATGTCTATGTTGCCAGAGTCCTATTCAAATCTCAGACCTGAAGAACAAGACGCGATTGTTGATTTTGATTTGTCTATGTTAGACACTCCAGATTTCTATTCCAAAATTAGAACTATAATTGGTCCATCTAAAGCTGACGCTCCAAAGTTTGAACCACCAGTAAAAAGGATACACCCCGATTCATCGAAAATTATATCAATACTTGGTCCACCACCATTTGAAGTTCCGGATGAGTCCGACTATTCACTGCATATACCATATAGTCCTGTATACAATTCACCACTACATATCCCAGAGAGTCCAACATACAACGTGCTTAGTCCGACCGATGTACGTGCTCAAATAAAACCCCAGAAGAAACCATGTCCAAAATGCAGTAAGGAAATAACGGTTTCCAACATGGCTCGGCACCAAAAATCTCAGAAATGTGCCAGCAAGCAGCGTGGTATGACATATAACGAACGTCTGAAAAAGATGGAAATCAAACCAGCTCCTAAAAGTAAAATGTGTTGGATTTGTGAAACACCAATAGAGTCATCCAACTGGAACCGTCACAAACAATCGAAACGCCATATCCGTTTGTCAGCACTTCATGAAGGTCCTCGATACAGGAGTGAAATATTACCCATTACGAGACTGACACCAAGACTGCCGGCACCCACTCCAGACATCAACATGCTGGTAAAGAAATACCCAAAACGACCAAGGGAAGTCAAACAAGTACCGAAGGTCAATACAAACGACATAGCTCTTGAAGCGATGATCCGAAAACCGACTAGACCACAAAAGATTCCTACAGGTGTGAAAAAGATTATTAGTGAGACACCGACTAGTACAATTAATAGTGAGAATTCGATTAGCCCTACCATGGAAGAAAGACAGCTTCTATCTGAAACAGAATCACCTTCAACACCTCATCTGGTTCCGGTACGTACTCCAGAGGAGTCACAGACAATACTTGATGAAATATCAGAAGTCCAGTCGGCATTCACGGGAAGATTGAAAACGTATGTGATTATGAACAAACGTGGGATCAAAGATCCAAAAATGTTTCTTGAGATATGCAAACCACTCGTTATTGAAAAACTTCAGGAAGCTGTAAAAGAAAAAAATCTTAAGGTAAACATGGTTTATCATGCTGAATTCAAGAAAATAATAAACGATGTGGAGGTGACTCAAGTCATGAACTTTAAAACAAAAAATGAAATTATTTACTCGACAACGTCTCTGTCTGACTATTATAACTCAGCAAAACTTAAGATGTTGGTTGAGATGGAGGAGTTTGAGGCAAACGGTTCTCAATGGTCACTAAAAAGTGTGAAAGACTTGGAGATCAGAGTCAACCGATACGTTCCTTTTCACGGATCCAGCTATGTGGTTCTACCAAAACAGATTCAATCCAAAAAGGCTGTTATTAATGTAAAAAACGAAGATCAGAAATGTTTTATGTGGTCTATTCTGGCAGCTTTACATCCAGTTAAGGTTCATCCAGAAAGAATCAGCAATTACGAACCTTTCAAACGAGAGCTGCTTCATGCACTAGCAACTTGCGAATGCCCCATGAAACTTGATGATATAGCAAAGTTTGAAAGACGTAGTGGAATTTCTGTTAATGTCTACGCTTATGATGACAAGTTCGATATATTCCCGCTGAGAATAACTGATAACGAGATGGAAAAAAACATGTTAATCTACTGTTTATCAGAGAAAAAACAAACACTCACTACTGCTGGATCAAAGATATGTCCCGTTTGGTTAGTTCACAGATCTCACGAAATGGACATAAGATGTGGATATGCAATAGGTGTTTGCAACACTTTACGAGAGAGGATTTACTCATCAAGCATAGAGAAGACTGTAACACACACGATGCTGTGAAATTGGAACTACCAGAGCCAGGAACTGTAATTAGATTTAAAGATTTCAATTGCTCAATGAGAGTGCTCTTTGTGTATTACGCAGACTTTGAATGCTGTCTAACACCTATTTCAACATGTCAACCATGTAAAGTGGATTGTAATGGTAATCACCAGTCGTTCACTATTAAATATCAGAAACATAATGCCATTTCCTTCTGTATGTATGGGGTGTCAGAAGACGGCTTTTCCAAACCACCGATTAAATACTTTGGAGACGATGCTGCACATGTATTTGTAAAATCTTTGATTGAGGAGTCGATAAGGATTAATGAACTTTACAAGAGTGAAGCAATAGTCCCCATGCAGTTGATGACAAAAGAGCAACAGGAAATGTTTGAATCTACTACTACGTGTCATATCTGTGGAAATTACCTTGGTGATGATCGTGTTAGAGACCATAACCATTTGACGGGTTTGTTTAGAGGAGCAGCTCACAACAAGTGTAACATCAATTTCAAAAAAACCTAGGTTCATTCCTGTTTTCATTCATAATTTAGCAGGTTACGACACTCACCTTTTCATTAAAGAGTTTGGTAAGTTCCAAAATCGCATATCATTGATACCCAACAACGAGGAGCGGTACATTTCCTTTACGGTCAGTGTGGAAGGTGGAATTGAACTACGATTCATCGATTCATTCAAGTTCATGTCACAAAGTCTCGATAGGTTGGCAAAGAATCTGACTAGATCTCAATTCAAACACATCTCAACATATTACAATGGTAAGGACCTCAATTTATTGCTACGAAAAGGAGTGTACCCTTACGACTACATGGACAGTATAGAAAAATATAGTGAAACATCACTACCTAGTCAAGAAGAATTTTACAATAGACTGTATAAACAACACATAACAAATGAAGATTATAAACATGCGTGCGATGTATGGACCGCCTTTAACATTCAGAACATGAAAGAATATACAAGGCTATATAACGAAACCGATGTCTTGCTGCTTGCAGATGTTATGTAAAACTTCAGGGATGTATGTCTCAATACATACAAATTAGATCCTGCATGGTATTTAACAGCACCTGGGTTGGCTTGGAACGCAATGCTAAAAATTACAAAAGTTGAACTGTCCCTATTGACTGACATCGATATGGTACTCATGGTTGAAAAAGGTATTCGTGGTGGTATTTCACAGTGTTCTCATCGATATGCGAAGGCAAACAATCCCTACATGAAAGACTACGACAAATCGAAACCAAACAACTACCTCATGTACTTGGATGCAAACAACCTGTATGGGTGGGCAATGTCTGTAAAACTACCATATGAAAACTTTCAGTGGAGCAGTACAGACATCGATGTAATGAAAGTTAGTGATGATTCACCCACAGGCTACATATTAGAAGTTGATTTGGAATATCCTGAAGAACTACACGACGTACACTCTGATCTACCTCTCGCTCCAGAACGTAGAGTCCCACCAGGATCGAAAATGGCAAAGCTTCTGACAACTCTCTATGGCAAAGAAAAGTATGTTGTACACTACAAAAATTTAAAGCTTTATTTGAGTCTGGGTATGAAACTAAAACATGTTCATAGAGTTCTTAGTTTCAGTCAAAGCAATTGGTTGCAACCGTACATTAATCTGAATACCATGGAGCGTACAAAGGCGAAAAATGATTTTGAGAAAGACTTTTTCAAACTTATGAACAACTCAGTTTTTGGAAAAACTATGGAAAATATGAGAAATCGTGTGAACATTCGTTTGGGTACTAAGTCCAAATTAGTGGAAAGATGGGTTAGCAAACCGAACTTTAAGAGTCGAACCATCTTTACAGAAAACCTAGTTGCTGTACATTTTAGTAAGAAAAAACTTTTGTTAAATAAACCTATTTACGTAGGTATGAGTATTCTAGACATATCAAAGACACTGATGTATGATTTCCACTACAATGTAATGAAAGAGAAGTATGGATCTAATATAAAAATGGTGTACACCGATACCGATTCCCTGATATATGACATCAAAACGAAAAACTTCTATGAAGACATGAAACATTTAATTGGATTATTTGATACAAGTGACTACCCCAACCCCAACCAATATGGGCTTCCCCACGTAAACAAAAAAGTTCTGGGTAAAATGAAAGATGAACTTAATGGTCGAATCATGCGAGAGTTTGTAGGACTACGATACAAGATGTATGCGAGCAATATAGAAGACAACCATTTCATAAAGAGGTCTAAGGGCGTGAAAAAAGCTGTAGTTGAAAATGAAATTACCTTTAGCAACTATAAAGACTGTTTGTTTAGTAACATCGAGCACTACAAAACGATGAATACAATTCGGAGTCAAGCACACAATCTCTACAGCGTAGAACACCATAAAGTGGTACTTTCATCAAAGGACGACAAGCGTTTCGTACTCGAAGACAATATCCGAACCCTAGCATGGGGTCATCATAGAATATGCGAAAACTGTTAAATTTTAAATGTATGTAAGAGAACATACTATGGAAATTCAAGTGTATTGCAGAGAGAAATTCGAAGACCAATTTTTACCTAGACCGTTACGGTGTCTTATTGTAGGACCGTCTGGGTGTGGTAAAACGAACTTGTTATTGAATTTCATTTACAACAAAGATGGAGTTCCGTTCAAGAATCTATACGTGTTTAGTCGTTCAATAGAACAACCTGCATATGTAGATCTGCGTGAACAATACAGTAGATTAGAAAAAAACCTTAGAAGACACATTGCGTTTTTCTATTCTTCTTGTCAAGATCTCATTTCTATCGATGACTGCAAACCAAACTCACTTGTGGTATTCGATGACTGCCTCCTAGAAGAGCAAACTAAAATTCACTATTTCATTAGAGGACGTCATAAAGGGATTTCATGTGTCTACCTGAGTCAGAGCTATGGTCGGGTTGATATGCAGGTCATACGAAACAATGTTAATCTGTTGTGTCTGTTTACAATGAACAAGTACTATACAAAGAGAGTGTTCCAGGACTTTGTAGGTTCTGACATGACTTTCAACCAATTTGAGGCTCTCTGTTTTGAGTGCTGGAAAACACCTCATGGATTCATATCTATTAATACTACAGCTAAACCACAAGAAAGGAAATATATGTGCAATTTAAAAAGGAAACTAAGTGTTGAATAATACTTCGTTGTAAAACGTACCAGTATAAACGTAATTTGACGTTCATAAACGTAATTTGACGTTCATAAACGTAATTTAACGTTCATAAACGTAATTTGACGTTCATAAACTTAATTTAACGTTCATAAACGTAATTTGACGTTTAAGTATAAACGTTATTTAACGTTCATAAACGTAATTTGACGTTTAAGTATAAACGTTATTTAACGTTCCTAAACGTAATTTGACGTTTAAGTATAAACGTAATTTATCGTTCATAAACGTAATTTGACGTTTAAGTATAAACGTAATTTAACGTTCATAAACGTAATTTAACGTTCATAAACGTAATTTAACGTTCATAAACGTAATTTGACGTTTAAGTATAAACGTAATTTATCGTTCATAAACGTAATTTGACGTTTAAGTATAAACGTAATTTAACGTTCATAAACGTAATTTAACGTTCATAAACGTAATTTAACGTTCATAAACGTAATTTGACGTTTAAGTATAAACGTAATTTGACGTTCATAAACGTAATTTAACGTTCATAAACGTAATTTGACGTTTAAGTATAAACGTTATTTAACGTTCATAAACGTAATTTGAAGTTTAAGTATAAACGTAATTTAACGTTCATAAACGTAATTTGACGTTCCAGTGTAAACGTGACTTGAAAGATTTGAAGAATAACGCTGTATCTATTACTATAAGTATACAACATGGCGAATAAACTAGATGCAAAAGAAGCAAGGCGACTTGAAAAAATTCAGACTGTCTTGGCTGCAAAGTTCAAACGTGCTGAACAGGATGAATTAAAAAACTTCTCAAACAAAAATACTATATCATCAAATGCTAATGAGACGTCTGCCAATCGTAACATATCAATAACACATGATCGACCGCTCACTGTTTCTAAAGCTAGAAAGTTGGATGAGTTAAACCGGAAATTACAAAGTGAGTTTGCTCAGACCCATTTTAAAGAGTTAGAAGATGTTCGTGAAAATGAGAAAAAGTACGAACCAATCACCAGAGCCATTAGGGAACAACAACATAGAGAATTGGAAACACAAAAGATAAAAAATAGCTCAAAAACGTAAACTTCGTACAGCGTACAAAAGACGGAAACCTACAGTAATCAGATTATCTAATGAACAGCTGTCTCACGGAAGTGATCGTATACTTCTTTCTGGAGAGCAACACAAAGCCGTTTCTAGAGCCGTTAAGAACAAAAAAGGTTTACAATTGCTTCTAAGTTACAACCAACTCGTATCTAATAAACAAGGAGGGTTTTTGAAGGAAATTATGGAAATGGTGGATTCGTCAGTTCCTGGAGGTAAACGTTTCATCTCTCCATTAATAAGAAGAAAGGTGGCTCCTTTACTGAGAGAAAAATTTATACCTTGGTTAAAGAGTTTAGTCGATGAGCAGTTAGACACCATTATTGAAAAAGATCCTACGGGTTGAGGGTTGAAACAACGTATTGGTCGGAAGCTTGATGCATTGTTGTCTGTGAATAAAAAAAAGAGATCTTCCCGCTGTCTCTTGGTGAAATAGAAAAATTAGCAGGTATATTAAACATTAATGAGTTTAAAGGTGTGTTCATGCGACAGTTACTTCCAGACAAACCTACAAATATCGAACGTGGTATTGTAAATCTTGGTGACCTCTCATCTGGTGGTACTCACTGGACGTGTTATGTGAAACATGGTGAAAAGAAATTGTATTTTGATTCATATGGCGATGTCAATCCTCCAATAGAAGTAGTCAGGTACTTGGGGCCAAAAGGGTTGATTTATAACTCAGAGCGTATTCAGGGGTTTGACGATACTCCTATCTATGGACATCTGTGCCTGGAGGTTCTACGACGAGATTCAGCTGGTGAGGATTGGGAACATATTCTTCGTAGTATAAGAAACAATAAAAATGCATGGAAACCGTGGTTTTATTTTCAACAGATTTGGAGACGAAATTGAAATTGGATCAATACCAACTCAACCCAATTCAGACCCTTCTCCTGACGAGATAATTGAGCTTGCAAGTGATGTATCAAAAGTCTCACAAGGTTTATCCGAAGTCAAGAAATTATTGGAATCGCATTTGGTAAAATCGGAAAAAATAATAAATGCGATTGAGATTGTCCCCACTAGTACCGTAAATGGTGAAAAGATATGGGGCAGCTTCCTATTGAAAAACCACCAGAGAATTGGTCAAGTGAGCAAAGCAGTGGAGCCATATGATGTGGTTGTCAAAGTTCAATTGAGTGAATTAGAAGGCAAGATATACATCATGCAGAAAAAATTCAACAACGAAATAAAAAATATATGGAAAGAGGTTTTGAAGACTTCCATGATGGTAGTAACTTCATCTAAAACTTGTATAGAATTATAAGTATATAAAAAACTGCAACCATGCCATTACTCAAACTAACTGGAACTGAGTCTGTATTGACTCTCCATCTAGAACACCCCATCCACTTGGATCCAAACGCGGAGTATTATATAGCTCTTGTTGGATTTTACTCTGAGAACAACATATACAACTTGTTGCAACATGCAAAAGTCTATTTTTGGGACTTGGAAATACATTTCATTCCGAAACCGCTGATACTTCAATGCGGTTACTGGACCATTGAAAAACTTGAAAAGAGTTTCAGAGATTACATACAATCGTTGAATCTTAGTGTAAATTCTAACGATTTTAAGATCTTTAAAGATGGTGACAAAATATCAATTAATTCTCCAATTAAATTCTACTTGGATAAAACCGTTAGTGATCTCTTAGGTTTTGAAAAATATGATGCAACAAACTTACAAAAAGAATCGTCTTACTTCAACTCAAATGAAAATGTAATTGCATCGAATCCACCGAATCTCAGAGCCGTTGATGTCATCGAGATACACTGCAATATTGTCAACAACAGTCTTGTCAATCATGATGTTCACTCTCACAAACATTTGGAGACAGCAATCCTCTACTCCTTTTCCCCTAATGTACCACACGGCTACAAAATATCTCAATCACCTCAAGAAAAACACTACATACCTCTTCGGAGCGGTTTACGAAAGATTCAACAGATCACAATCACACTTGTAGACCAAAACAACCAACTGCTCCAGAACAACCATGTAAACAACATCGTCTATTTAGATCTGATCAGTAAATCACAAACACATACATACTCACAATTGTGGTAAATAAAAACACGTGGTGTCTGCGCGGTGGCGGGACAGCGATGACATGCGTGGTGATTCACGCGGCGCGGTTCTGACTACCCGTACTCACACTCTTAGTCGCTCTCTAACAATTTTCTGTCCCAGATTCGGTCTCACACGGTTTGTCCCAGAACCGGTCTCGGGTGCGTTGTCCCAGGAACGGCCAAAGTATACTACTTATGTATATAGACTATATATTTCAAGAGATATAGGTAAATGGTAAATAAGTAAATATACAACAAAAGAAACATCATATGTTAATAAAACTAATTTTGAATTACGTACAAAGAGTAAATTATTTTGATTAATATAAAGAATATAAAGTTATAAATTAAAGTTGTAGCTAAATGTGTAATGTTATAAATTAAAACAAATAAAAATCGTAAAGTGTAATTTATACATACTGCTATCCATATCTTAAATTTAGACCATCCGGATGTTTAGTTTGTAGAACCCTCTGATAAGCTATTTCTAGTTATATATGCTTTTTATATTTTTATATATGTTTTTAATCATTTAATGACATTTCATATATTGATTTATATTTTAATAAATTAAATTAAAGCTAAATAAAAAGCATGTTTTCAATATTTTTTTATGGAACTCAATCTGTTAGAAATAAAAAAAACATTCTCTCCCAGAAACTATAACTAAAGCTTCAATTTCATCTTAGGCGTTTTTATTCAAATTGCCTGAATTATCTATTTTAAATTCTTTAAATTTCACGTGGAGTGATAGTCAAACTAAAATTTCCTGTATTTTGTACAGATACCACATTATATTAATTGAAAATAAGATTATTTTTAAATCCAAAATTATTCACACCAACTTAACCTGCCCTTAGCCTGGTGAAATAAAATATGCCTTAGCTTTATTGCCTTAGTACATCAAGACTGGTTTAACTCAAGACTAATATCTCCCAACTTGGGCATATGGGTGCATATGTTTGCGTGGTTTAAGTCAATTAATTTCAACCATATATAATTAAAAAACTTTGAATCTGTGCTAACAATATTTGATTATTTATTATTGTGACTAACTACCTCTCAGTATCGATCAATTAACGTATAAACACTTTAGGTAATATGTTTACATGATTATAAAATTACGAAATGTAATTTTATTTTTATCCATTACACAAGATACATTTTAAATAATTCTTTGAAGAGTAAGGAACAAAGTAGTGTGCAGTATTTATTAAACGATTCCCTCTTAATATTACTTAGATAAAATAAAAAGCGAAGGGTTGAAGAAACCTTTGTTGTTTTAGTCGCAAATAAAAGTTGTTTACTTTGAAGTTTAAATCCACCGAATCGTGTTTGTCCGTGTCTACGCCGGAACACAAGATATACGTCGTAACTTTTTACACTCGACGGCAAACTTTGAGCAAAGTCTGGCGAGTCTTCTTTCACTTTTCACCTGCCATGTTTTAAACGCAGCAGAGCTTTCTCTCAGTTTTCTGTAAAATAATAACCATACGTCACTCAGCGCTAATAAACATTCGCAAACGTTTCTTTGTGTTAGATATTTACCTTGTTCAACATACTTTAAACTATTTTAATATCGAAAAACTTCGTCTAAAATATCTGAATCTGCACTTTTTTATTGTTTCTCTTGAGCAACAATTTTTTAACATTGAATGAAAATAAAACTCGGCGTATTAAACACTAAACACGTTAGAAATAGTTCTAACTGTCCGTATAAGATGTATGGTAGCAGTAGAATCAATAAAATTAAATACTATATATAACCATTAAGTTTTATTTCAAATCTGAACATTTAGCACAGTATGTTTGTTTGACTTTGTGGACAGTAAATTATACATGCATTCTTTATATTATTTTAATTTGAATCGTGATCAGGGACATCTTCACAAGCTCCCTTTGTCACATAATAAGATATAAAAAGTAGTTTTTACTATAAAACTTTAGTTGGGGGACGCCATGTTCAGAAAACAACGCCCAATAATATTTATTTTTCCTCATATGGTATATATATTATGTATATATATATGTATATACATAATAAAACCCTGAACACAAAATATATATATATATATATATATATATATATATATATATATATATATTTATTTATTTATTTATTAAATTTGTATAAGTGGCAATAGCCTAATTTAATTTCAATAAACATTGAATCGCAAAAAGAACTTGCTCCGCCGGGACTCGAACCCGGATGTCCCACTTGCCGGGTGAATGTGCTACCATTACACCACAGAGCCCTCACTTTTTACGATTCAATTGTATTGTATTTGGCCGTATCCGTCACATATGCGTTTAAATAACCAAACTAAAATATGATCGGAAGACCAAATACCTGTCAAATGACTTGTTTACATTTATTAAATTTGTATAAGTGGAAATAGCCTAATTTAATTTCAATAAACATTGAATCGCAAAAAGTACTTGCTCCGCCGGGACTCGAACCCGGATCTCTCACTTGCCGGGTGAATGTGGTACCATTACACCACAGAGCCCTCACTTTTTACGATTCAATTATATTGTATTTGGCCGTATCCGTCACATATGCGTTTAAATAACCAAACTAACATATGATCGGAAGACCAAATACCTGTCAAATGACTTGTTTACATTTATTAAATTTGTATAAGTGGAAATAGCCTAATTTAATTTCAATAAACATTGAATCGCAAAAAGTACTTGCTCCGCCGGGACTCGAACCCGGATGTCCCACTTGCCGGGTGAATGTGCTACCATTACACCACAGAGCCCTCACTTTTTACGATTCAATTGTATTGTATTTGGCCGTATCCGTCACATATGCGTTTAAATAACCAAACTAAAATATGATCGGAAGACCAAATACCTGTCAAATGACTTGTTTACATTTATTAAATTTGTATAAGTGGAAATAGCCTAATTTAATTTCAATAAACATTGAATCGCAAAAAGTACTTGCTCCGCCGGGACTCGAACCCGGATCTCTCACTTGCCGGGTGAATGTGGTACCATTACACCACAGAGCCCTCACTTTTTACGATTCAATTATATTGTATTTGGCCGTATCCGTCACATATGCGTTTAAATAACCAAACTAACATATGATCGGAAGACCAAATACCTGTCAAATGACTTGTTTACATTTATTAAATTTGTATAAGTGGAAATAGCCTAATTTAATTTCAATAAACATTGAATCGCAAAAAGTACTTGCTCCGCCGGGACTCGAACCCGGATATCTCACTTGCCGGGTGAATGTGCTACCATTACACCACAGAGCCCTCACTTTTTACAATATATATATACATATACCATCCTCAGCAAACATATATATTAATGTTTATGAACTCGTAATGCTAGCAATATTTTTCATAAACATTGGCAAAATGAGGTTATCACGTGAAATTTCACGCTGAACCCCGTAATGTTTCTTTATAACATTTACAAATGTCACACTGACCTTACAAAATAATGATGTTGTACCTCAGAATATCCCAATTAGTTTCTTACACTTCTCCATTTCCCCTTATTCCTTATTTTGCTAAAAAACTACAAGTAAATTTTAAGTTTAGCTCTGGTTCACTTTCCTATTAACGCAGCGTCTAAAATCTAGCACTAACACAGACTGTAATCTTGGAATCTAGAGTAGTGTTCGTCTGAAGAGTTCCAAAACATTCGGTGACGACGAAATTCAAAATGTACTCCTTACATCATTTCGACCCAGGCTAAAAATATGATTTGAATTAGTTGAATAGATATTCTCATTGTTTCGTCAGGCATATTCCAATTACTCATTTATACATACATGATGAATCCGACGGCTTAATTGTGTTTTTGTGTTCGACAGTTTGTGTCGACATTATATTCAAATGTTTTACAAGTTGCGTTACTCCAAATTCACTAACACTCTCTTCTTGATTCTATAGGACACATCGACTGCAAAATACAGTATAATCTAGTTAAATAGATATTCTCACTGACTCGTCAGGCCTCCAGCGGTATTAATAGTGAGTTCATTGTGAGACGTGAATACTGGCCAGTATAATATATCCGTCTGTAATCTCAATACTTAGGAAGAGACCACTTGAATAAATCTTACAGACACTATTCTTCCTGAAGTATGTCTACTGTAAGTTACAAGTGTAGATCAATCAATATATCTACTGCGGGAGATGACCGTTGGCGTTTCGGAGGCTCCCAAAGTAGCAAGTAATTTTATTACCTGACGACGAGGATAGATTTCAATGCTTGAAACGTTGTGTCATGCGTTTAATACGATATAATGGTGGGAAATACCCAATTCATGCTATCCTTGCAAAACCTTATATCGTCAGTAACTTTTAACAAAGAATTATATAAATTTTATATTTACGTAAATCACTACAGAATATTATTGACGACTATATTTCTCTTTAATTAGGAAAGTGCGCAGCACCAAATGTTTTTTGTTTCTCCTTTAATAGTCTATTTCATAATAAAGTAAATTATTTATCACGTTTATTTAAATGTACAGAACTTGTATAAACTAAAACAATAAATCTGCAGCATATACTGCTATTGATAGAAAACAAAAAAATTTCAGGATACGGTACTATACAGGGTCCATTGGTTTGTTGGCGTTTTGCTTTAAAAATAAAAAAAAATAACTCACTGGATGTGGTGGACGATTAGCCAACGATTAGCGACAACGCAACATAGGTACGATTAGCCCTGCTGTCCAACAATCAGTAATCGATCAATGCCAGAGTGAAAATAAGGATGCTTTCGCATTTCTGTTGTTTCTAAAAAAATATAAAATAAAAGGAGTAATTGGTAGAAATTAATAAACGAAGGTAGCTAGCAAATATATTCTGGAAGCAATTTCCGTTTATAAAAATATTATGATATAGTATAAACTGAATTTACGTAATAATAAAATGTATAAAAATATTCTATTAGTATTGATAATATATTATATTATTTTACTCTTATGACAGGAAGTTTAAAATATATATATATATATATATATATATATATATATATATATATATATATATATATATACATATATATTTATTTTGCTGTTCTTTATGCAATTCAGTAATTTAATGAATAAATTAATACATTTATATCCAAAGTTAGTCCGAGTCGGTTATGACCGCAGTGACTTTATAAAATATATTTTCATATGATACTATCTTATTTTTATTAATTAAATTAGCTTCCTTAACAATGTTTAAACAACAAATGTCTACACATCAAGTCACCACAAAATGATCCCATATGTGTTAGGTTATTTTAGCTACATGTGGCAATATGCAACATGTTAAAATTATCTTATAATTTTACAGTTAAAGTCTCATATAACTGTGGTCAGTTTGTTAACACTTATATATTTCTTCTTCTATTTTCTTGATTTATCATGTTTAGAATGATATTAAAATGTATGCTAACCCTTAGCCACATCGCATATAATGACATCGACCAACATTGAAGTCAGAGATTCTTATATAGAAGTGGGCCACCTAGTCTATAGGTTAGTTCGTTTTCGAGATATCATTGGAGGGGTGGTTTGATCACAGACAGATAATCAAAAATGAATTTTTTCAGCCCCACGACTAATAGTTTTATTTTAACTACGACTTAATAATAGAAATTTGTTGTCATAGATATCGTAATATTGAATGGCTTGAGGTAGAAAAAATGTTGAAAAATCAATGAGTTTCAGGAATATTGAAAAAGTACCCACTTAGATTGAACCGTAGTACAACATGTCTTGTAGTAAAGTTCCTAGATGTAAGTGACATATTATTAACCGCTACTGCTACTTACCAGCACTGAGAAATAAGAAAATCGTGTCAGTTTTATAACGGGTGGATAAATCCCGAAGGTGTAGGAACCGACGGCTATATAAATCAAAGGCTTCAACACTATTAGAGAAGCGAGAACGTAAATTTCCCCCAGAGAGAAGAAGGGAAGAACGCTCTTGCATTCATGGACCCGTGAAATGTTGATAGGTCAGAGCGTTGGCCGCAGATAGTCAGCTTACTTCACTGTCTGTGAAATAGTTTCTCTAGACAACACTGTTGTCATTCTCTATTCTCCTAGTTGTACTGTTCTCCTGATACTACAGATTTCTATCACATCGAATTGCCTTTGTATTAAAAGCGGTAAATTTTTACAGAGAAAATAGTTTTGGGATTCTTTTGAAACATGATTTTACGATTGTCTTGATAGTAACAGCAAACCGTACAATTGTAACCGATCCTAACCTCAAGAACACTTTTTAATATTGACAATTGATGATTTGAAATCATAACAGAATTTTTGTTATTGGCTATTAAATTATTCATTTAGTTTCATTACTTTCCAACAAAAAAACAGCCGATCAATACATTATACTCGTATATTAGTTTTAAATTGTGTATTTATTTAGTTGATAACAAATTAATAAATTCTAGGATTGCAGTATACTCGCTTCTTTAGGTGTGAAAAAGATGGTCTCGTTAGGAAAATTACAGTCATGCGTTTATGCATTCATGAGAAAACGAATGCCTTCTTTGTGTAAATGTGTTCGACTGTTTGTGTTGGTGTGATTATATGCAAATTATATGCAAGTTGAATTAATCCAAATTCACAAATACTATGTTTTTTCGTATGAAACCACGATAAACAAAATACGAGATTTGGAAGGTTTTCCTGCAATTTAAATGTATCTTTAATATATATTTTTATTTGTAAAATTTATTTATTCTACATTAATGCATAAATTTACTCATTAAACGAAATATGTATATAACTTTCAGATTTTCATTGGAAAAGTGAGTTCTAAAAAGTCTAAGAACAATATAACAAACGTGGTATTTATTCTTTGAAATTCAACGCATTATTTATTTTCGTTTAATAGAAACGAAATTAGTAGTTAAAATGCAATGATATCTTTATACGGTGTGTAAAAGGAGACTTTATACGGCTTTGAGAATATAAAGTTATAATTGCGTTAAGTTATATCCTAATTATTATCAAATAAGGTAATTTTAGTGTTATTAACATAGAGACCCACGCGAGGATGGAGCTCAACCTTTGTGAAATTGCTTTAATCCAGACGGATTTCCAGATGATCTATTTTAATCTTCCACAGTTTCCAGAATAAATATTCAAACCAATTCTCTCCTCAACGGTACTAGTATTGAAATCCATGGTGTTTCATAAAAAATTTTATACTTTTAATTATATTTTCTCTAAATACAATATTTGTTTTAGCTCTCAGAATCTCCATAATTTATGCCACTAGAATTCAATCATTTCATAGTTTATTTTAATAGTAAAATACGTTTAAGATACATACACGAATGTGGTGATTTGTCTCACCTGAATAACTTGTAATTAAAATGGATTTAGATATTTTTCCGATACTTTCAACTTTATTAGTTTGATTTGGATTTATAACATTAAATTTAATTCTTAAACACAAAATGTTTTGAATTATACCAAAACTAATATAACTGGCCATATCGAGTGTGTAAGAAGTTATACACTATTTATTATCTTACAAGTGCTCACTACGATTTCAATGTTAGATTCAAAATTCTTAACTTCAATATCGTGTATTGATGTGGTCCTACTCAACCATGTTTTACGCAGAAATATTTAAATAAGTTTTCTATCTAAAGCCAAAATATTTACTGCATTTATCACGTGTAAAGTTTTGGGAACTCTAATCCAACATCTGCAATCACTATAAATATATAAAAGATTCTGTTTGATATTTATCTGCCATTTTCACTGTTAGAATTATCAATTATTACTCTAGAATCCAAAAGCAAATTTGCCCTGTACAAGCATAAAACTTGTTTTATTCCCGAAAAAAAGTAGAGAAATGTTTCGGAAGAAAGAAATTAATCGTCAACCGCTAGTTTTGGTGCAGGCCGAATTGGAAAGTAAAAAGTAAAAGTTTATGTGCTATCGTCAGACACATATTTAATACCTAAATTAGCTATAGAGAGTAGGGTTAATTAAATAACATACAATTAGCCACTCACTACTCGCTAATTAAGAATTAATAATAATACTAATTTAAAACTTATTTATTGCATTAAAAATACTAGTACAAAAGCGTAAATTTTTATCTCGAATCCTCTGCAGTATTACATTTTGCAATGAAGTAGATAATGATCATCAAACATAGATAAGAGTTACACCAGAAAATGGGGACCTTGTATATAGAAAAGTATATCTTATAAGGTAGCTATAATGAGAAGGGTTGATTTAATGTGAGTGTTGAGTTTAACTCCAGTTCACCTTTCTCTTGGTGGAGCGTCTAACGTATAACGCTGTCACAGACTCCTACTTGGTTATCTGAAGAGATACAAAAAATAGTTGGCGACGAGGTAGCTCAAAATGAACTCTTTACATAATTTCAACATCAGATACACACATACTACAACATATAGTATAATATACATTACAGTTCTTGTACAGTTGTTACCTGTGTTGTTTGGTGGTCATGCCTCCTTGTTGAATGTTACTATTTACTCTCTGTCTTATTAGCTCCTAAGAAAACTTTGGTACATCTTGTCCATAATTATTTTTGTTACTTTTGTATAAAATTGGCGATTGCCGTTGAAATAAATAAATATAGGGGAAGAGCCATTCTCTTTGCCTTACCAGGCCTGATAAATCTACGTTGTTTTACATACGATCTCTGAGCACGGAGGAACAACAGAGTTTTCTATACATATCGTAGCTGTTGTGGGAAGGGTGATACAAAGCCTAAATGAGTGTGTGGGCCACGAGTATACTCGTCACATACTTGTAGACCTAAACACTCAGCGATGCAGTGTTGAAGTACAGGCAACTACATCAATTAGTGTAGAATGCATTACGCTCTCTCGACAATACGTTTTGTTTACGGGAGCCACCCAAAGACCGTGTACCAATATCTCGTGTCAACTGAGAGACGGGGACTTGTAAACAAAAGCTGTTCAACAGCACTGTGTTCCAGGAGAGGCAATAGGTTGTCATGGTGATTACACCATTGTAATTGGTGATGTTGTTTGTTTGGTATATAATGATAGAATTGTGGTAGACTATGTGTTTAAAACAAAGAAAAATTTATTTTATTACTGTAGACTGATTATTTTAGCAGACACTTTGATGGGATTTGAATGTTTAATTAAAGGTGATGTATAGGTATGGCAAATCTAAATTTGTGATCACGATCTCTTAAAAGCAAATGGTTTTCGTTGTCTAGAGAATACTTTTGCAAATCATTCACAAAAGATTAGCACGAGCCTAATGTTTTGCTCAGTAAAGATCAAGCACGTATTTATGAAGAGGGAGGCCAGTTTGAAAACCTCCTTTAAGTATAGCTATGTTTTTAAAAATAATTAGTTTTATCAGTCATCTTAGTATATGTCAATCAAATTAAAGATGTTATTTGTAAATGATAAAACGTGCCACTTTTAATAATATAAGAAATAGTGATTGACAATTTTAGAGTTTATATTAGCTAAACGGTTAAGTAAATAAAAATCACCAAAAAATAAGTCTTAGCATTGCATGTCTAACTAAAATGCACGTATTTCCACAAGTGGCCCTCTTGAGCCGATTATATTTTCTTGATCGGGGAATCAATGCAAAATAAAAAAATAACTATGACTAAAAAGATACCAAGACCAGACTAATTTACTATAGCTATAAATATATACGTTTTATATAATTTATTCATCCTAGCAGCAAGGCAAACCCAACAATAAAGTCCGAAATATAATGTAGTTCACCCAGAAATTCTTATATACGTGCAAAGCCTAGGAAACTACGTGTGAAGCCTTGGATAACTTCTAGTGGTTTATAAATTTGTATTCATTCCATATCGTGTGTTTTTATTACTTCAAAAGCATTAATTTTGAGAAATGTAAAAACCACCTCAACCTGCAAAATATTTTTGTCTTACAACGCCATAGCAATGGCATGGGCGTTGTTCACGACTTGGTCTTCAACCTTCAGGCAAAGATTTTACTATATATTGAGTCTGTACCATCATCAGGTCGTCGCCTAGGGTAGATAGGGTTAAAGCTCCACGTGCTCTCCTTTACACGACATTGGTTCTAACAGAACAGCGTTCTCGTAAGATGGTACGTTAATAGGTGTGATCTCCCAATTGTGCTTAAACCTCTGGCACACATGTCCTTAATCAGCCGGTGTCATAAAGTAACTGCACAAACATGTTTTTTTAGTTTCAAGATGATTGAAATATATATATTGCATTTCTAATATACCAAAAGATTAGGCTTCAACAGAAATATTAGGGGGAATAAAATGTATGTATTATTATGGATAGAAAAATATGATTGCCGGAATCTTACACAACCAACATTCAATATGACCGAAAGTGATGACCATAGTTCTATATCACGGGCTTTTAGTTTTGTCCCAGTTTTTCGTTATCAAATATTCTGAAAAACTGTGTCTTGATCTTTTCTATGATGTGTCTAATTATGTTTGCTGTAAAATAATTGCATAATATTTTGATTTACTTAATCTATTTTAAAACTTATATCAATAGTGAATACTTAAATAATTATAATATAATTTGTCATTATTTTAGAGACTATTATAATCTTTGTTGTTTTTGCAATCATTAAACTCTTCTAATGAAATTTACAATGAAAAAAATTACAACAATTTAAAAAATGATTGCGTCATAATTGCATCAGATCATGAATTAAGTATTTATTACATCTGTAAGTTAATTAACACTCGTCACACTCATAAAAGGCGCGACTGTCATAATTATATCTCTACTTGTATATATTGTTCATACACAGTTGAGCAATTGCCAATCTTGTATATCCCACGTACTTCTGCTATGTGTGGTCACAACACATTTGTTACAGTGTAATGAATTTAAATATTAATGTTTTAATCAGTGGTTTTTTGTTATATATAGCTGTTACTGCAGCAAAGAAACTGATCAACATTAATGGTCATTGTTACCATAAAGTATAACGGAGTTTCAGAACAAAGCCTTCTTAAATTGTGTCTTTCTCTCTACCTGTGCTCTACTCTTGACAATTGTGTTTTTGAGGCTTTAAACTTGTTACGTAGGTTCCTCGTAGGAAAGCTCTACTGATTCAAGGTAAACATTAAAGGCAAAAGTAAGAAAAAAACACACACACATATTTGTTTGTGAACATGACGGCTACGATAAAATCTCAGAATAAAACAAATAACTACGATTACTTGAGTAATAATGTATAACATTGTATTGCAAATGTCATAAGCAATATTAAACAGAATATTGCACATTTTTACACGTTCATTCATACATGACAGCAGTTCTAGCTTACAAGCCAAATGTTAATTTCGAATCTTTAAAGTTGCCCAACGGCTCATCTTGAACTCGTTACCAGAATATAAGTCTTTGTATACTAAGTGAAGCTTCAATTAAAATTTGAACTGTAACTAATTTACTCATATATAACTAATCCAGGCGATATTCTTCATGCCCGTTGTGCCACTCGTAATAACTAAAACAAATATCGTAAACCCCTCAGAGAAGGAGGGGAGGATGTGGCGAATGCCAAAAGAGGTTTGAAATCTGCGCGTAAGCAATCAGTAGCTGCAAACGATAGTCAGCTGGGCCGATTAAGTACAATGACAAATTACAATGATCAAATGAAAAATGATCAAAGTTATACAATGACAGCCTCTTACTATCTGAAATACTCCAGGACACGTTCCGGTAGGCATGTTTCTCCCAACGGTAGGATAGCGGAGAGAAGATGTTTTTCAGAGCCTTTGTGCGGCTATCGTGTAGAGTAGACCGGTTGCCAGTGTATGTAGATAGCTAGGCCCAAGTTTATAGGTAAGGAACGTTTAGAATCATATCCATATTATTCTCATCAAAGCTGGCTGGGTTTAGATAGAGGAAATTTAGAAGCGGATCCACGGTAGATAATTAGTCCTCTGGAAAATTTTCCTCGAGGTTGCAAGGTTTGTGGGCAAAGTAGAGGAAGGTAACAAGGACTGTATTTATTACTTCTTTCTAAACCAAAATGATTGCAGTAAGGTAAGGATCGGTTTCATTCACACTTTTATTACCAACCAATACAGCTCTTCACTCTTCGCTCTTCAAAGTATCTCATCAGACACCTATCACGGGTATTGAGAAACAAAGTTTTAGTCAACTGGTGAAAAATGTTACATTAAACTCAGACACGGTAAAAGGTGCCGTAGAATTATTATTTACAGTGCAAATATTATGTATATAGTATGAGATTGTAAGTTAAAAAATAGAAAAATAGATTGTCTAAATTTAAACTTTTATTATGTGCAATCACTAAAGACCTAGGACAAACAACTAGATAATGCGATAGGCTCAGTAAAATATTATTAAAGCGGTCATTTAACAGTTTCCCCAGTATTTTTCTGCGACCTCCGGACAATAAAGGTCGTAATGAACTAAACCATTGTGATTGTGACTCAATACATTCTTTGGAAACCAATAAATAAAGGTTGTGAGGAGATTAATGATATTGGAAGCCCTCGTATCCGATTATTGCATAACCAAATCCTCCCTATCCACCTAGAAACCGACCGTATATTTGTTTCCGGTAGCAGACTTTAACGTCAAAGATGTCCGGAACTTTCGTCGATTAGTTTTTATACGTAATGTGTATACTTTAATCTTAGCATAAAACAGTTCAATAATACTGTATAACAGAATTACGGATATTTGCCATCGTTATAGGTTACAAAAGGTACAACACAACGTTTCTAGGATTGAAATCTATCCTCTTCGTCAGGTGAGTACGAAGCACAGTATCTCACTGTAGCCTGTGCTAGTGTGATGTGTGATTGTGCTCGGGACTTGCATTTTGTGCAGCGGCAATGCCTGGACCGATCTCCACGCAGGTTTTGGGTATGATTGGACAATTTTCTTTCCCTCCTTCTCTTCTTTCTGTTATTTATTTTTGTATGTATTAATACCTTTCCAACCGTTTCTTGCATTCTGTATAAGACCAATATAGACAAGCACTGTAGAGACCAGCAACATGATCTAATCAGTATTACTGTAAAATTAAGAATATACAGGCCTTCCGGAGGTCCGAGCCGAACAGAAATATGGCTCTACTCCTATATTAAACTACAAAGTAAATTTATATCTCTAATTCTTAACACATAAAATACATATGGTTGGAACAATTCATTCAATGCAAATGTTGACTTTAGCTCTATTTCACTTTCCTCTTAGTGTGACGCGACGTCTGAAATGCGACCTTGCCATTGACTGGATTCCTGGAATCTGGAGTCAACGCCTGCCTGGAGAGATCGAAGAAACCGACGACGAAAACGTTTATAAACTTGGCTAACTAACCTCAGTAAATTAATGTGGTAAGCTGACCTGGCAGTATGTAACGGAAACGTGGCGTTTGTATCGCTGACGTCATAAAATATATTACTCGCCTGGTCAGTTTTGTTGTGTTGAACTGGCTCGCAATGTGTGTAATCCTAGTAGTATTGTATAATATCGAAGTAATATGCTTGTGGAAAACGTAACTAACAGATCAATATTATTATTGCTAGAGTCATGGGGTAATGCCCAAGTAGATGTCAAATTAGAAATATACTTTACAAAAATAAATAAAATAGTGTAATTGTAGTCTGTCGAAATTAAAATAAGCATCAAATTTACATTAAACCATGATATATATTAGGAAACATTCATTGTACTCTGAGAATCTTGGAAGGTGAAATTAGGTTACAACAATCTAATTAATTGATTTTATTTATAAATCTAATATCCTTAAAACTAGTTTGCAGAATATCTGGTCGAAACGAAAGAATGAATATTTTTCATGCAATGATAAATAACTGTTATCATCTTCAGTTTTTTTAACAGTTTTTTATCATTGCATTTCACATTTCAAAATTTAAACAACAATTGCGCCCAAGATACTTGTGGTAGTTGCAGATGTGCTGCTCTGATCATCTAATGTCAGATAACTGGCTGAGAGCTGCAAAATTTAACTCTTCAAACTATTTATTATAAGTCCAGAATAAAATATAAAAAGTAACTATATTTACTTAGTAATTTGGGGAAATATCTATTGATTATTTTAAACTGTGGTGGTAGTGACATCAAAACAGTGGCTGAACCCCTTCCACATACACAAGTAAATAAAGAGTAATAAAATAAGTAGTCAGAAGAGTGGGCCGAATACAGCACCTTTTGGAACACTCTGCTTATTGGTTTTCTGAGTGAAATAGTGATCATAAGATGAAATATCTGTATATAGAACCTTTTTTTTCTTGTTTGTTAAATATAATTTCAGAAAATTCTTAACGAATCTTTTAAACCATAATACTCAATGCTTGCCCAAAGGATTACAAATCTGATTACAAATGTTAACTGAAGCCTAGATATAACGTACTTTCTGCTGTCAGCAGTTCAGCATTCGTGGCAAGTTTCCGTTACGTATTGTCAGCTCAGCTGTTATAATAATTTATGGCTGACAATGCCGGGCTGGAACTAAGTTGTTGATCTGTGCTTTAACTACAACGTCATCATTTATCTGATTATAATTGTTAACTGAAGCCTACACATAGCCTACAAAATCAAAGGCTTTAGAGAGATAATACAGAGATAACACAACATAGACGATATGCGATCTCTCTAGTCCAAAGACTTCAATAAAGATTCAACTATAGTATGTAGGCTATATATGTTAAAGTTGAAAAATGTTTAAATAATCAAAATTGACATTGAAAATGATTTATAGAGATTTATAGATTTATGATTTAAAAACAAATTGTTTTTAATTGCTCTCCTTAAATTCACATGCAAATAATAGCCCTTGACCATTTGACTTCTTAACAAAAGTGTTGTAGAATTATTTTTTAGTTATGATTTTACCAGTATCGCCATCCACCTAAGGTACCACTTCGTAATATTTAAGACTCCTGAATATAATTATTATTAACGTAACTGTGGTGGGAATGGTTGTAAGGTGCACAATGTTGATTCTCTTTAGACAAATATGACTCCAGGTTCCAAGAGTCAAGTCTGTACAGTTTCAGACTTCAGACGCTGCTCTAAAGTTAAACTGGAGCTAAACTCAATATTCACAAACTTATTGTTGCACTGTTTATGCATTATAATAAATAACTACATAATTGATATGCTCTTTTAATATGTGTGAATGTTAAGTTACTTGTTTTTAATCAAATAACATTCATCGTGAGTTTATTTCAACACGTACAGCGTCGTTCAATATGGCGTTGCAGTAGAAGCCGAACACATAAATGTACTTTTACAATCATATTTATAGAGACCAGTAGATTATATAATCATGCATATTATGGTCAGTTGGAAACAAATCTATAGGTACTAATTCCTTTATAACCGATTAGAAACCTTTCTAAATCGCTATAGTTAAAGGGAATCTACTTGGAGAACGGATACCTTTAGAATCTTTTAAGTTGCATAGAAACATTATCACGATTAAAATAATATACAATTCATAGACTTTCTACTACATTTACTCACTGTTAACCCATAAAATCAACATCATAAATTCATATCTATACTATTTCAAGTAATGTAATATTTCGAAAATATAATTAGTGTTTATTTATTTAATTTAATGAGTGTACAACAGAATTACTTAGTACTCGTACAATTTTTACGTTTAACATCTAATGAATGTCTCTAAAACTGATGTCACAGATTTTTCCGTAGTGACACATAATATATATTTAGATTCAAATCCACAACACTAACCGACATTACAAATTTTGTTGAATGCAACTCATATGCACTCATAAATTAAACACAACATGCTCCAAGCACAGCACTGCATGACATCAGTGCATTCTGCACATTCTTTCCGAAACTGAGTAACCCAAGAACTATACAGTATTGCTCTTTCTATACCCTAAATATGAAGAAATGTTATCCTGTTAGGAATTCCTTGCATAATTACAGATTATCCCCTACTTAATATCAAGAGGCCAAAACATCATCTTATCTTTTTTATAAAAATAGTAGTCCACACTTCGTTTATTATATAGGCATATTTTAATCTTATTTTGGTTTTACATTTATTTGTATCCATTTTGTAAATACCAATGTTCCATTATTTAATACTTAATAAAGCTTAGCAAGAATGTATTTTATTAGTTTATGTTAGTAAATAACATATTAGCATCATAAAAATTAACAAATATTTATTAACTAATAAATAACATTTCAAAATATAAGGCACACTACTTTACGTATTAAAAGAAAACAAATAATCACATGCGTTTTTCTTTTTTGTGTTTATTGTTACTACATTTTGTGGGGATGATGACAGCTAAAATTGTAGTATGGACCCCTAATAACTACAGAATTGGTTGAGTATTTGGAAAGAAAATGTAATAAAGTATTTTTACATTTCGAAAGTACAGTGTAGAAAGGGCTTCAATGTTTGCGCAACGATGGCACGCAGGTTGGCAGTCGGGCGTAAAACCTTTGTCCACATGTGGGCTATCCACACGTGTCTTCCTCCAGCGTCAATATTCCAATAATTAGTAACTCAACAAAAAAATGTACGGGCTTAAAAAACCCTTTACTACAATTTTTGCTCAGCCCATTGCAGCAAAAATGTGTGGAATTCTCTTTCAGACCGAATAGCTGTTTTCTAAAAGGAATGTTATTTTTAGACTAAAACCCTAATGTCAATTATCAATATAAACCGTACTAATTATTAATACTCAGTCATTCGGTCTTCTTTTTTAGTTCTATTTCCATAAGCAAAAGAAAATGTTAACACTTGTTTGAAGTTTCAGTAGGGTTTCAAGGGAGTTACGACAAATATCCGAAGAGAACGAAAATACCTTTTATTAGAATCCATAACTTGACAAAAGTATAATCTACTAGGCCTTATCCGAAGTGGTTCCAAACAGAATATATTCAGAATTATATTAGGATGCCCTTGTATAATAATGCAATAATTTCATTTCGCAATAAGATTGAACAACTGTAACGATAACTCATTTATTTATTCATAGAGTTTTCATAGTTTTATAATACTGATTTAAACTCTGTCTGTTTAAACTAAAAGATAGCAATCCATTTAATACAATATTTGTACTAATCTCTTAAAGAGGACAAAACTATTCACTCCTTAACTTTTGCAATAATTGTAGTATTGTGTAGTTTTCTAGATTATTTACATATGATACAAGTATGCCTGTTTACAAATTAGTACGCATTTTCTTATGTATTATTATACACAAACTTTTCCAGTGATTAAAAGCAATAAACATGTTGCCCTTTACGGTTGCCACTCCTGGACATCCTAAGGATAGCGTAGTTCTACAACAAACAGAATAATTCAGTCGAAAATAGTCTTGAATATACTATAGTATGGAAATAATAACTCTTAGTTTTAGCAAAAGAAAATGTTAACAATTGTTTGTAGTTTCAGTAGGGTTTCAAGGAAGTTACGGCAAATAACCGAAGAGAACTAAAATATCTTTTATTAGAATCCATCGTTTGTCAAAAGCATAATCCTCTAGGCCTTATCCGAAGTGGTTCCAAACAGAATATGTTCAGAATTAAATTAGGAAGCCCTTGTATAATAATGCAATAATTTCATTTCGCAATAAGCTTGAACAACTGTAACAATCACTCATTTATTATTTATTCATTGAGTTTTCGTAGTTTTATAATACTGTTTTTGGACTCGGTCTGTTTGAACTACAAGATAACAATCTACTTTAAGTTGCAATATTTGTACTAATCTCTTAAAGTGGACAAAACCATTAAACTCTTAACTTTTGCAATATTCCATGATTGAAGTCTTGTGTAGTATTCTAGATTATTTACATATGATACTAGTAAGCCTGTTTAAAAAGTAGTATAGATATACACAAACTTTTGCAGTGACTAAAATAAAAAAAAAACATGTTGCCCTTTGTGGTTGCCGCTGCTGGACATCCTAAGGATAGCCTAGTTCTACAACTAACAGAATAATTCAGTCCAAAATAGTCTTGCATATAGTATGGATAAATATCAACCCTTATATTAATATTTTGGAAACATTTGCGTAAATAAAAGGATACAGTTTACAATAAAAAGTTGAAAAAAACTCTAAGTAATAACAACGTTCACTGATTGAGATTCGAATATATATATATATATATATATATATATATATATATATCTCAATGTAGTCTAGAAAAACACTTGTGAATATATTAAAAACTATATACTTTCTATATAGGGGATGTTTAGGCTCTGTATGATTTTTTAATGTAAAAATGTAAATATCTGACGCTGGAGGAAGACATGATGTGGACAACAGCGTTCCGCTTGACTGCCAGTTTGGGTGTCATCGTTGCGTGAACAAACAGTCCTTTCTACACGTGACGGTCTCTGAATATAACAGAAAATTCAGATTTCACCCTAAAATCTTTTTTAGGATAGATACTGTCTCTTTTTCTCTACAAAAGCTCCATCAATTTCGTATTCAAGATTTTGATTAAAAATTGTACTTATTGTACTATTTGTACAAGTTATAAAAAAAAAAAAACTTAAATGAATTGTTATATTTCTGTTACTTCGTAATGTTCCAGTATGCTTTAATTAAATGATTGTATTATTTACATGTTGGATGGTGGACTAGTATATACTGTATTGTGTATAGTTATATTATATTATTGTATGCTCTCTCTCCCCTCTCTCTCTCCCCCCTCTCTCCTCCTCTTTCTTCTTCTCTTTCTCTCTCTCTCCCTCTCTCTCTCTCTCTCTCTCTTTACTTTTGAAATTAGAAGTTTAATTAAAATTATTATTTCTTTTAAGTTGTTAATTATAATATAAAAAAAACTGATTTTATATGGATCTTCAAGAAGTTTCAATTTGAAAATGACTATATTTCAATTTTTTATCGAAATAAAATCGCCTTCTGGTCACTGGGACAATTATATCTAATTTCTTAAATTTTTTTTGTCGACTTACGAAATTTAAATTTTGAAACTTCTGTTTAAAAGTTAATTCTACCCACTTTATTTAAAAAAGCTGTATATCTATTCAGAAAGTTTTCACTTGACTAAATATGAACACTACGAAATGTATTTAAAAAGCGTCAGATAATTTTCATCTGTGAGATCATTAGACATATTTAAGATTTCTATAAGGGCATGTTTAAATGAATGATATTTCAATAATTTTGAAACTCAGTCGAAACCAAATAATATTTATAAATATCATAGAAGGAGAAAAATGTGCATGAGTATCACGAGAGAAAATCTCTTGTTACTCTCGAGGGAATGCTCACTTTTAGTGGGATAAAACCTTTCCCTTAGGTGAAAAAAGAGTATATAATGAAAGTGCAAAGGGCCGACTAAGTAGATGTATCCTAATTTGTTTCAAAAAAAGATAGCAGCTAATTGATTACCATTATTGCTTTATCAAAATATATTAATCAGCGTATAACAAAACTCCCTATATTTGTATTTTTACATGTTTTTACATTAAAACCTTTAAAGGCTTGCATTTCAATTTTTACTCACCGATTTTTATTGTATGAATGTCAAAAGTTTGTAAATATTAGATGTTGGAACTTATGTATTCCTTAAAAAGTTTTATGGTGTTGTTAATTTTACGATATTACGCGTTAAAAATCTTTATTATCTGCTATCTTAAAACATGATATGATAATAATATATAACATTTTATTTTTGATTGAGATTGCAAGAAAAGTATTTTTGGAAAATTTCAGTGTTGTATCTTTATTGGTTTCTAAAATAAAAATTAAAAACTAAAACAACACCCAGGCACACAATTTAATTATTTTGTAGCTCCTCTTTTTCCGTAGAACAATATGCTAAAGTATCTGTACATATTTTGTTTACACCCTGTGTATTTTCTTTCTCCAAATAGAACTAACCTATTTCATCATCGTACTGCACAAGAAATAATAATTAGCATTAGATGATTACAGTACACTAGGCTATATAAAATTCACGGTAAACAAATAATGGTCTTAGAAGTAGAGGAGTTTCGGGAATTATGTATGATTTGGTGTTTTGTTTTCCGGCCATTGCATTAATTCATGAGCAGGGCAGTTTTTAAGGCGTAAACAAATAAGCCCGCACTTTTAGGAGCTTTTTTATTGTCTGTGAAAGCAAAGTCAGTGAAAAAGCGTTCAATAGTGTAATCCTCAGGGTTTTTATTTTACGATCAAAGTCCAAAATTATCTCGTTATATATTTTACAGTGTAAGAGTGTTTCAGAGGTATGAAAAAATATGCAATGCTTATTTACCGTTCCCGTAGTGCCTGACACACGAATTCATTGACTTCAATGATTAGTAACTTTCTATGAAAAGGTTTTAATCAAGGCTAGTTTATGAATGACTGTAGCCACAGGGCCAAAACTAATTAATATAAAATAATCCTTGAACTCCAAGGTAATAACAAACATTAACCAATAGGGAATTATAACGCAGGATTAATTGTTCAATTTAATTTCAGGCAAAAAGCCACTGTGGATATTTATGGCCAGTACAATGTTTAACATCTAACTAACTATACAAATTTTAAATTTGATTGAATTTTTTCCAAATTTATCCAAAACAAATCAAGTATTTAACAGATAATAAATCAGTTGGAAAGGATTACAGTAGTTCTTACAGGCTGGAGTCTTCCAGCTGACACTAGCTTCCAGAGACAGCGGATTCATATTAGTTCGAAATATTTGTAAGGCAAAAGCTTTTTCAGTCTGGATCTTCCAGAGATCAAAGCTCAACCAGAATAAAATCATGATAGAGTTTGAAAGCTTTCATAAACTGGAATTTCATAGAGATCCTTCCTTCGTTAACGTGAAAATTTATAATATTATAAAATTATAAATTACGAAATCACTAGACTTTCTATATAGGCAACATACTAATACCTGAAGTTTTCAGAGGTAATAAGCCTGCAGAGGTGAAAAACTTCAAAAAGTTATAATATTTACGATCAGACGATCCAAGTAAACTTACAGAGTCTGGAAATTATCAGAGACCAGAAGTTCTCATAGGACTAAACCTGGTAGAATTTTGGGTGCTTCCGGAATCCGGGAAGATTCACTTGTTGAATTAAACTATAATGGGACAGTGATTTAAAACCGGAAACACTCTTATCCGGTAGAATAAATATATGAGACATATTTCACTAGTTAAAATGTTGTAATCCAAGTAGGCCTTGACTCTTAAAACACACACAATTTGGAAACCAGATTATGTTACCTTACGTATATCCACGATGATTATTATGCAAAATTACAAACTCATCAATTAAAACCGTTTATGCATTACAAATGAGGAGGATAAGGTACCATCTTAACCCAAAACTGCATAAACATAAATGTTAGCAGAGAGTTCGAAAACAGACATTATAACATAATTATTAAAGGAAATATCTTATAGATGTATTACCAAGTTGCCTCTCATCGGTATGCAAGTAAAGATCTGGCAACTTAGGGAACGTTTTCTCGATAAATTGATGAAGCCTTTTTATACTTCAAAATGAGTAACATTTATTAGAGATTAGGAAGTGGTGGAAAGTTGGAGGCTCTTGCAAAATTATACATTTTATAACGAATAAGTTACATTCAAAATAGTTTTGAAATTTGTCATATACTATTGTATTAAAATATGTATGAAAATTCAGGTTTTGTTAAACACTTCATTTAATGAAAACTTTGGGATTCTATGTACTGTAAATAATACCACGTCGAAGTCCTTCACACCAGCTAGCCTAGAAGCAACATATTCAGATATATACTTATAGTAACAAAATTGTTACTTTTATATCTGTTCCATTATTTATGTTTTAGATCGGTGTAATATATATTGCATGCAAACGACATTATTACTAATACTTTATTACGTGTTACGAAAGTATTGCCCTTGCTCATTGCATATACCACATATACGCTGACGATTTACAATTGTATGCTTGTACTCTAATGTGGGATTATATGCAAATTTTAATTTTTTGTGTACAAAACCTATTAACAATCATTAGTAGAACAAGTTTAAGAAAAACTATAGATTATGACATGTTTGATAAGTTGTCTATTAACGGTTATGCACAGCCTTAATACGAAAAAAGGAAAAGGATATCGAAGGGCTCATAATTAGTTCTAGTCCTACATTGTCTGTGGTTTTTACTAGCTTAGGAAGTAGTGGGCGGTGGTAAACCCCATACGATAAAACCATGGTAGACCTTCAAACATAACAACTAAACAAACTTCTAGAAACAAAAGCGGAGGGTTGCTAACACGGTCGGCCGTGGCTGCGTAAACACCTCAACGCATCGGGATAATTCCCTTTAAGAAAATTCCCTAATGTTATTGATAGATAATGAGGCACCAATAATTTTGAAATATTTTTAAAGTGTTCTAGTGAATTTCTTTTTAACAACGTAAAACGTATCAATAACAATGTCGATATTTCTGCTTAAGTATTGGTATTTTGACCATTCCTCAACTGTGTGATACAGATCTTATACTGAATTTATCTGCAACACCTTTGATACGTATGTCTTTGTACTGCTGCATAGCTACAGTCACTACTGACAAGTCCCTTGAGGGTTGACAGTTAGTCTGACGTTCTGACAACTAAGTGACCCATATCTGAATCTTTGATATTCGCTCTATCTAGATTTTATGTAAGTAGCCTATTAATTAAGGAGCCCATCAATCGTGGGTCTTGAAAATTTAAATCTGTTTGTGTGCCTGTCTACAATACAATTAATTAATATATTAAAACTATAGATTTAAAACTTTACATGAATTATTATTTTTATATAGTCAACATCAAGATCCATTATGGTGCATTCCATTCTAAAAACTTTAATTAAGCCTACCATTTCAGCCACTACTCAGTAGGTTGGCACTATGTATCTTTTTTTTCCTGGGGTGAAGAACGTTTTCTTTAATGTGAGACCATCTGTCCGCAGAACATTTGAACTTGACTTCAATGAATTTGTTTAAATGCTTTCCCTATTACAAGAAATATATGTGCAAGGTTTCCTTATACTTGCATTTCACTATTAAAGAACAAGTTAACAGGCTCTAATTTTACCTAACCCGATTAAAATTCCTCGAGCATCAAATTTTAAAACCCTGAACTATCCGGATCTCCATAGAATTTATGGAGAATTAAAAACTACATTTTTACTTCTGGAATATTCCAGTCCATCTTATCGTACTTCAAAGTATTTCTCTTTGTAGTGATGAAACAAAAATAAATTGTAAACAATAAATGCATCGAAAATTTATAATTAAATTATGTAGAACTTAGTTCTGCTTTTAGAAAAATTCCTATCAAGGCTTTGTTTGATATGAAAAATGATAAAAATAAACAAATTTTTACTTAAATATTATTTTCCTTCCCTAAGGTGTGAAAATACCAAGCATGTTTTAATGAATACATTAACCGTAACAATACTCTCCTGAGATTGAGAATGAAGAATGACCAAGCTACCACAGTACAGAATCACATAAACAAGTTTCTTGTAATAGAAATTTACTTAGTAAGCTCATTGAAAGAAAGTTATGTCATCGCAATCTTTTATTATTTTATTATTATTATTATATATAATTTAAATAGAAAATTTTCTTTACCTATTTCAATCGGTGTAAAGACCTTTTTAAAATTGCAAATGAATCGTATGTGGGATTCATTTAAATTGTACAGATTTATGTTTCAAACATGATATACAATGACTGGAAGTTTTTCATTCATAATTTATTATTAATGGCGCAGTGTAGTGGGTACGGCGGTTATCGCAAGATAACCAGATCAAGCAACGCCGAGCGTGGCCGCCGCTTGGACAGGCGACCGCTGAGCGATCCTGTCCTTGCAAGCGGCCCGCCTGCCCGGCCATTGGTGGTGGTTCGGAAGTCACCTTTAAGCCGTTGGTCCCCAGGTTAAGTGTTAGAGAGGGCTTCTTAGCCCTAACTTCGCCTGGTAAAATAAGACATTCTTTACTTTTTTTTTTTTATTATTCATTTTTGGTTTATTGAAAATACTTATTTTAGTCAATTAATTTCCTTATGGTCTTAATTTATGTTATCTACGTTTAATTTTATCAAAATAACAAGTTTTTCTATAAAGTACATTGTATTGAAGAAAGAACTTTGTATTTAAATTCCTTTAAAATTATGCCTTACGGTATATTTTTAAATATGTTTTACGCTTAAAGAATCAAACAAAAGTTATGTACATGTTGGTGCATCCCGTTATTAGAAATGTGTTACAATATTTTTGAACTATGATCAATACTAGGTTTTGTGGGTTTATAATAAACTATTTTGCAATAATTCGTTCAACAAACGTTCATTGTTACTAGTACTGTATATTGTAATCATGCTTCAAGTCAAACAATTTTATGTTTTGCAATAAAAATGTATTTTAGTATCAGACAGATTTGAGTATAGTAATTTTGTTGTGTGTTGCAAAAGCTTGTACTATAAAATAGCTTATCAATTAATTAACGCAATTCAGACAGAAAGTATAGACATCAATCATTAAACGTAACACCGTCACATTGTTAAGTGATCACTGAGACGAAACCACACTTGATGTAAGGACTAATAGAATACAGTCCTTTATATGGACTGGAGTCGCAATCCGCTTTAGACTTCAATATTTTAATTACTCTGCAATTTTCACGCTCTTTTAGGTTTTATTCACCTTGAGGCGTTTAATTTTCCATAGATTATTGGAAACTGTTGAGAGTTGAAAAGTATACGAGTGTTATAAATAATATTGCTGATTACGTTATAAGCATTTTTGCTTCTAAGTATAGTACATCACTTGTTGTACAAAAAACCGCATATGAACTTCTGATTTGTATTATCACAGTATTGTTGTAAACATGTCGAAAAGGGTTTTTTTCAAAATCTCACTCTCAGTGATATAGACCACATTGTAATTGGTATAAACAGTAATTGGTATGTCTGGTTTTATAAATATATTAAATACGCTTTCAACAAGTTTTTTTTATTTTTTATTTAAAACTTAATATCTTTAATTGTTAAAAACGGAATATGAAAAAAGTTGGAGATATATTTCTGTTACAACATACACAATTTTAAAATCATTTGGATGCGTAATGGTTATATGCATTAACGAAGTCTTTAACCATAGACTAATAATAAAAATAAGTTTAAAACATGTTAGGAATATTTTGTTTAAGCAAAATAAAATAATTTCATGAATGTCATTGGTTTTCAACAGTCATCATGAGATTTAAGGATGAGAATGGAAATTATTATTTCTGGATCAATAAACCTTTTCAGAACATCCTCAAATACATGTTACCGCACCCAATATTATACACCCCTGGGATTCCAAGAAGATAACACCCGAGATTTAACATGGCTACACCAGGATGATTCACTTGTGGCTGGTTTATACCTTCTAGTTGAAACTACACTGTGTAAAAGCAAACGCTCATGTGTACTTTAAGTATTTATAACCATATGGATGGACATATATATATATATATATGTCTGACATTCTGACAACTGTCTTGCGATCCATGTCTGTCTCAGTGATATATTTCCCAGTCATCCCTACATATTTATATCACCAATTAGGGTAGCCTTTAACTTTAGAGCTGGAAAATTCTATTTCTGTTGTCTACATGTTCACATATATCTTTAAAGGCAATATTAAGTTCAAATATAATGCACTCAATCTCATGGCATTCGATTGAGTCTACCTTTGAAGCGTCCAAAATTACTTAGTAGGCCAGAAAAATTTCTTTTTTGAATTATCACCTAACCATCTGTCCGCAGAATATTTAAATACAATCCCAGTAAAGCCTGTTACGCGAAATGTGGTGTGCCGTACTTCCAACTAGTGCTAGGTAAAGACCTATGTTGTGTTAAGTACAATGTTTAAGATAAATTAATGAAAAATTTAATTAAGTGTGGAAAATGTTAATAAAATTTATTAAAAATGTGTTTTCTGTTCTAATTTCTTAGTGTATAAAAATACTTCATAATAATAATAAAACACACATATGAACAAAGTGAGTATTTTGTGTGTATATGTATTTTAACATTTCTCTCACAACTAATCTCAAATTTGACTTATTATTCTCAGTTCAAGCTTTTGTCCGTCACCAAGAACAAATTAATTATATAGAATTCTTACATACATGTTCACGAAAACTCTAATAATTAGGTAAAAGTATTACTTAGGCTCATTATGTCTCGAATACATTATAATAACATTTTTAAATGAGTTAAATTACTTTATATAGCTTTTATTTTAATATATTACAAGGAATCTACAACATTTCGAACCCACAACCTTAGGAACAAACATAATGCAGCTATATATGTACACTAATTGCATTATACTAACTAAAGAACCAGTTTATAGGCTCTAACCTATTTTAACCCGATTAAAATGTATCGCGTATCTAATTTTATAACCTATGATTTCCCGTATCTCTATAAAATTAGTAGAGTAATGAAAAATGCATCGTTACTTCTATATATCTCAGTCGATATCGGTCTTTCATAGTCATTCTCCCCTTAGTTTTTAAGGCCACTCAATTATATTAAAATCTGAATATTCAATTCATGAGGAAAGAAAAAATAAAAAATAGCTCGTGGAGAACCCATTTGTGCGTTTTGCAAAATTATGTCTGTCTAAATGTTTCTCTGAATAGGTCAAATTAAATATGAATAAACCAGTTCGGAAATGAATTAATTTTGATTAAGTGTGCAAAACCATGCTCCATTGAAAATATTGAACTCATCAATAGTCTCCTGAGAATAGGATTAAACAATTACTAAACTGCATTGGTACAGAATTAAATAAACTGTTATCTTGTTATCACAAAATTCACATAGTAAACTCTTTTTAAAGAAAGTCTGTATTCTCACCAGGTATACACTTTTATAACATACACTTTCTTTGTCTATGTTATTACGTTCAAAACAGCTGTTTCGGATTCAAATGACACCTGGGTCTTATTAATCACGTAATATTTTAGGAGTTTCAGTTTCTACCATGCCCTTTAGTTATTGGATTTTTATTAATTGCCTGTAGTTAAGTTTTTATTTGTACTGTATTATTATTTTTAACCTCAATAAAATAATAATTTCAGTACATTTATCTTTCTCATTGCTTATTCTTTCATGTGTAATATTTGAAAAAAAACGTCTTTTAATGAGGTATATTGTATTAAAGTAAGCTCAACCTTACGAGTTCTATAATTTAAACCACTGTTTCACTGGTTCTACCTAATAATTCGGGAATTTGTTTTTCTAGTTAAAGTAACCATATGTTTTAATTAAATATGGGTTATAAATAATTACTTAAACTTCTGTCAGTCGAATTTGGTTTTTTAGATATATACTTACTTAAAAAACATGTTAAGGCAAAAGATTGAAATATGGCGTAATTTATATTCTTGTGTTCTCACATGAAGATAAAAACTAATATTACATTATATTGTTACTTTTCCAGGTGGTGGGCGGTTTAAGGTAATTAAAGCAACACATAATAACATATTGAAACTTTGTACAGAATTACAAAAGTTTTTACATTCAGTACTAAAATTTTTATGCATAAATCATGAATATGCCATTAATTATGGTATTTATATACGAGTTTTAGAAATATTGAAGAACTAAAGAAACCAATGAAGAAATATTTTTATAAAACAGGCACAAGTTTTCAAAATTTATAATTATGTTTTATTTTAGATGAAAAATACTTTATAATTAATGGTTTTAAATACAACTGGTAAGATAGCTAAGAAAATAATGATATAAATATAATATGTTATTATCTTTTGGTTCTGTCTACAAAAACGGAATAATTTAGTGAGGAAACTTGGAAGAATGGACAGACAACAGGCACGTCGTCATGAATTATTTACCGTTTGAAAAGCTTTCTCTCACAAAACTAATTTGCCACAAAGTCCAGGAACATACTGCAAAGGAAAAGGGTTTTCCTTTGATAGAAATAAGCAGCAAAGAGTGTAGAAACTGATGTTTTTCAAACAAAGTAAATTTTTATTCTACGTTAAAGCACCATATTCTGTATTAAAAAAAAGAAGAACATTCGTGGTGCATTATTTTGATGTCCTATTTTGTCCCACCAGCTAAGACCAATGAAGGAATATTATAACATTTTAAATGAATAAATATTATCTAATAGTTTAATCGGGGCTCTTATTGGAAACTTTCCCGGAAAATAGCGAGGGAAATATTGTGCAAATAAATTAATTTATATTTTTAGAAGTTCTTGAGTCTTTTCTTGTACATCCACTATTCTATCAACACATTGTTCTCCGCCAAAAATTAAGAAGTCTCTTGAGTTTTCTGTAGAACATGCGTGGGAAAAAGATACTTGACATTTGATATCGTTTCATAGGTACGTTGATTCAGGATTGGCAGTGAGGTTTAGCTACTAATAGTGCCCTTCAGCTAAGATCTAAAAGGTCAGCAACTTCTTTGACAATCACGGGAAATCCGTATTACTCACATTCGGTTTGTCCTGTGATGTCCTGCAGGTCACTTTGGGATACAACAGAGAGAACTAGCTCCAACTGATAGTTCCTTACAATACTGATTAAAGCACATAGCTATACAGGTCCTGCAATTAAAGGTCATAAAGTATCCAAGAAATTCCAACTATAAGAAATGCTACATTCAGGATGTCCAATTGAACGTTCATCTATTTAAGAGTTATAGAGTCGGCTTTAAAATCACTCAGTAACACATCTAAAGGTCTAAGTGGTTCGAAACCCACCTAATCTGAGGTTATTTAGATTTCCATCGTGAATAAGCTATTAATAGTGTGCCCTTTTGTAAAACTCTCTTCACTTTCGTGAAGCGTTTAATTTTGTACGGATTGTTTTAAACAGTTTATGGTTGATGATATGAGTATAGGAATATTAACAGTAATATTTCTGATTATGTTTATACGCATTTTTTCTTGTAAGTACAATATATTACTTGTTGTAAACAAAATTTGATAGAATTTTCCAATTTGCATTTGCGCAGTATTATAAAACAATTTTACTAAGGTACATTAGGAATCTCACACCTGGTTACCTAGACTAGGCAACCCCCTTTTTTAGGACAAGAAGATGAGAAAAGCATATAGATATCAATCTATATTTGCGCACGAATATCTCGACATTAGTGGTTAGTGATAAGTCCCTTCTGGGTATCGTTGGGGTTACATAGATTTAGGTGACTCGTCGGTTTTTGCTGTAGGTTCAAATGAAAGCTATGAACCAGTCAGAAGAGAATCCCCTGGAGTATCCCTGGTATATATGAGCCAGTACCTTCTTGGGATCATGTCTTGAGATTAATATTGGGTAAGAAAAACATACTGTATCTTTGAGCAGATTCTTAAAAGGTTTATTGATCCAGAGTTGATAATGTACATTCTCATCTTCAAGTCCTTGCTATTGACTTAAGGAAACTGATGAGGATTATGAAATGAAACTGTGTATCTTGTTTAAACAAGATACCTATAGTTTATATGTCTACTACGGCTGAAGTTTGCCATGGTATGAGTACGTAATCATTGATGGACCTAGCTAAAATCAGAAGTAATGTCATGTTTGTTATTAGTAAGACCGCTATGTCTGGCCTGGGGTTTCAAAGACTAATCAAATATCTGAATTATGTAGATAAAGCCCTTGCAAAGGTGAGGAAACAAGCTAGATATTGATAATTTGTTTTAATACTCTATTTAGAAAAAAGCAGAGAATAATACGAAGTATTCATGTCCAAACTGTAATCTAATGTGTCATCTAATATGTAAGCTCTCAGGTGTCACCTTCAAAAGTCGACTTTGAAGTGTGCAACAGTACAAAATGTCTGTACATTCTAATTTTGAGGTCTGTCCCCTCTTTTTTTATACAAGTTACTAAATCCATTGGGATTAAAAAATTTTTAAAGTTAATTATTAATTTTTATGAATTAGTTATTTCTATTTTCTTAAAACTATGTTATCTAATTACTTGATTATTTGTTTACATGAAAGTTAAAAAATATCATGAAGGAGTCTGAACTAAATCGCTCGAAATATTGACTAACTTAAAGAATTTTATTAAGTAGTTTCAGGAAGATTTTAGTGGCAGCCAAATGCCATATTAATCGTTGACAACAACTTATTCCGTAATTCCTTTTTACACCGCATAACTGTTGTTTCTGAACGGATCGCGATAGTGAAAGGTTTCCTTAAGCCTGTTAATCTCGTAATATGAGTGCAGATTTTGTAACACCCTGTATACTCTCTTTATCTTCATAGAACTAAAATATTTACTCATCGTAATACACACAAAAATATTTAGCATAAGGTGATTATAATAAAATAGGCCTTATAAATTCATGGTAAACAAATAATGCTCTTGAAAATAGATAAGCTTTGGGAGTTCAATTTGATTTTAATTTTTACTCCGGCCACACTGTATCCATTCATGAGCAAGTCAAAATTTATAAGGCGTGAGCAAATTAGCCCGAAGTTTTACGAGACATTTTAATTGTCTGTGAAAGCAAAGTGTGAAAAATGAAACTTTGTTTATTCCTTTATACTGATTAAGTACTTCTGTTATTGTGAATCGAGTAGGAGAAGAGTTCGGTAGCTCTTAAAAGCTAAAGTCTTCCAGGTGACAGTAGCTTCCAGAGGCAGTGGATTCCTACTCTCATAGTGTTAGTAGGTCGAAAGGTTTTTACTGTCTGGAAACCTCTAAGAGATCACGATTGAGACAGAAAGCTTTACGAAACAAGAATTTAATAGGAAATCCTTCCTATCGTTCAGCTGGAAATTTAGAACAGTCTAAATTACGAAATCTACTATACGTTAAGGTTTCTACGTAGGCAGCACGCTATTACCTGGAGTTTCCAGAGAAAACAATTCCTGTAGAGGTGAAAAAATTCCAGATGAAAGGAGCTTTCAAGGATTAGACGATCCCAGAAAACTTCCAGAGTCTGGAAATAATCAGATACTGGAATTTGCCATAGGACTAGAGCTTGTGGGTACGTACAGTTATAGATGTCAAAAGCACCCAAAGCTTGCGGGTCCCACACATTCTAAGCTTCTGGTAACCTGGAAAGTTTACTTATCGGTGCAAAATTTCATGCATCGTAAACTTGAAATCGGGAACCATCTTTGCCCGGAAGAATAGAAACATTAAACTTATCTTACTGCTTAAAATGTTGTATTCTAAGTCTGTTAATCCCTAACATGCACTTATTATATTATTAAAATAAGTACTACAGACACTACAGACACAGATAAAAATCTATATAAAGATTAAAGTGTCTATTTGTAATTGAATCGAATTGATAAAAGTATGAAGATATGTTTAAACAATTAGTATAGTTTAGTTTTATTTATTAGAATCATAAATAATTGATTATTAGTTAGTAATTAAATAATTAGTTTTCTGAGTGGAATATCGAATTGTAATACAAAAACGTAGTCCTACAATGATATTCCGTCAAAATTGTTCTCAACTTTTTATTTCACTCTCAAGATTGGAATAGTTTTAAGAGCGGAATATTTTTTAGATGAATCTGTATATATTTTTAGTATTGAATGTTAGTCATATTTACGAACGATAAAACCTGATTGGCTACTATGAGTTAAGCACTTTAGGAGATTTTGACAGTCCTTGGTGACAAATGTCAGGCTAGACATGGATTTACAAACTTCATCCTCCCGTGGCTATGTATTTATGTTGTTAGTACAGAATGATACCGGATTAAGGAACAGGAAAATATGCTTTATTAATACGTGATATTTAAGCACGTTTGGAGAACTTTACAGTGTTTGGTGGGATTTACCACCTTTATCTTTTCTTTATTGGTATTGTTAGTAATGACTGGTTTGTCAGATATAGTAAAAAAACCTACTTGGCTACGATGTCATGTCTAAGGAACTCGGAGATCTTTACAGTCCTGTGGTTTTCATGCTTGACGGAATAACTTTATATTCTCTCGGTAATTTATAAAGTTGAAAAGCTGAAAGTTGATCTATAATTTATTATGGCAGGGGAACTTTCCTTTAGAATTGTTTGCAGTCACTTTAATAGACACGTGTTTGGAACCTATGAATATAATGTAATCTATAAACAAACATATGTTTAAATTCGGCTTTGTTTTCGGTAATATATTTTGCTCTTTCGGTTACCGTACTTGATGAAAGGGACTGTGTATTTACCCCTTGCATCTTATTTAGTTTGTTAGTCTTTGTTGGATAATACCTAAAGCTGAGTCTGAAATAACAATGGTGGAGCTAAAGATTTTGTTTTACTAAGGGACGAGATCCTAGTAAATTTTGATTGGTTATACCATGCTTTTCGAGGTAGAAATATCAATGATGTCACTATTAGAGTTCTAAACTTGTAATCCAGGTGCATAGTGATCGGATAAGCAGTGGAGATTAACAACTCTCCCCCAAAAAAATACTAAAATATTTATTGGGGTAGATCAATTTCAACATGATGTTGCCTGATGACACATATTATGCTTCTTCGATTCTGCTGTGTTGAATTAAGGGATAATTCGACGTATATCTGTAAATGTATATTAATATCAGTAAATGACCACAAGATATCTTAGGAATAGGTAGCAAGTTAGATATAGCGTCAATTGGTTTTCCAACTGAAAGTCTAATGCTTCTATGCTAATTGTAATAAGGTTCAGTAAGGTCCAGATACGGTTCTTTTCCTCATTGCTGTTAAATAATATATATGGCATAGCGATATGAAAGTACACAAGTTTAGTTTACTTTAAGTCAACCATATACCGTTACATTGTACAGCTGCAAAAATATCATTGTTTAGAGAGAGGGGTATATAACAAAACATAGATCTTCGATATTATTTTGGAATGGAGGTTCGTCGTGTAAAGTTTTCCAGTGAATAATATACTCGTATCTGTGATATTTCCTGACTGATGCAATATGACTCGAATAGACCAGAAATGGAGATTTCTCAACATGTGTCAATAAACTTTTACTATAAAATAATTTAGATTTTATCTAACAGGACCTTCTGGCAAAATTGTTATATATGAAAGATTTTGAGGTTTTGTCTGCTACCAGCTAAACACTTACTTAATACTTAATTACAACATTTCACAAAAGACCTGATTAAAAGTTTATGTTGGGAAATAATGATTTTAAATTTATTATTGCTTGAGAAAACTGCCTGAAAATTATTTGCCTTTCAAGTCTCTCAAAAATTGAAAATAATAACAGATACATGTTTAGAAGATGAACATTAAGACTTAAAGTTTATTTTAATCTTATAGATAATGAGTTTTATTTTCGTATCTGAACGCGGTTAAGATTTTGTTGCCCAGCTCAGTTAAACCAACATATGATATTTTAGGTTAGTTATCCATCTGAGAAACAGCTCAGATTTAAGATATTGAAACGTAGTAATTCTAAACACTTGTATAAGTTATGGTAAGTGTCAGAAATAAATTCGTTTTCTTACCTAAACAAAGCGATCAATATTTGATTAATTGTGGTTGACTAATGTATAAAAAATTTGTGTTTTAAATAATAATTGCTCGTTTAAGATAGATAGTGTTCTTCTACTGAAGGTCGTTGTACACCTGAAAGTTTCGTGTTGTCCAATATTAAAAATAAATTTAAAAAATTGAAAAATCTGATTTGGAAACATTAGAACCTGAACAGAACGAAAATTGTGCAGACATAAAAATATAATACATATTTTATAGAACATTATTTTTTTAACAGGAATGTAGACATTTTAGGATACTTTGAAAAATAATGTTCAAATCTAGATCTGAAACAATGTGTAATTGTATTATGTATTCATTTATTGCCATGTGTTTTTATATTTTACTTTTAATCAGATGTTTTCAGTATAGTTATAAATATCGTCCAAATATTTTACAACCCATCCACTACAGATTATTTTTGTTATTTAACGGTATAACAAGAAAAATAAACAGTGATCATATCATTCTATAGAATATTGATGAGTGTAAAATTTTATTCTATAGCCACACTTTTAGATTTTTTACAAATTTCCCGTTTGCAATTGTCTCTATCTCATTTTTTTCTTATAATTGTGTCAATATATTTTCACAAATAGATTAAACCTAATCATAACAACCGAGGAATTACCATTATACCTTTGGTTTTTATGATTTTTAAGTAAGACCTTGTATCTATAAACATACACTATTTGGGAAACTGATTTTTTTATTATGTATATCCGCAATGGTTATAATTTTACAAAATCAAAATCATATTTCATAAGCAATCGATTACAGATTATTCTTTTCCATCTAACCGGTAACTGCGAACAATAAGCAAAATGTTCATATCTTCGTATAAAATATTTCCGAATTTATAATTATATTTTATAGCCACACTTTTAGTATTCTTGAAAAAGAAACTCCCCGTTTGCAATTAAATATATTTAATTTATAGAAATAATTTACTTTGTTATACTAACTTGAAAATTCCGAAATCGAATATAATCAACTATAAAATGAATACAGGCACTGTATTTGTTATTTGTGTATAAACCTGTATACCCACGAATTTAATATTTAGAAGCTATATGCTGATTTGAAAAATTCGCTAAATTACTTGCATTCCATGTACGTATAAAATTTCACGAAGACTTAAAAAGTGCTTAGTTGTTTCAAATTGCTCTACCAATCGAGTTTTAAGATGTGTAATGGAACACAACTCTTCAGAAAAGGCAAAGTTTGTTTCTGCCATTAGTAGATTTGCAACAAAATATTGGATACTGCAGATTTCTTACTTAATTGCGATAAAGCACTTCAGAAAAACTTGAAAATTCTTTTCTCTTGTAATTGTGTCAATATATTTCATCAAATAGTTTTCATCCAATCATAACCACTGCGGTACTACCCGTTATTATATTGCCAGGTAGTATGCCTATGGCTTTTTGATGTTGAAGTATGACCTTGTATTTTTAAACATAAATTATTTGGGAAACAGATATTTTTACATTATGTCCATCCGCGATGATTATAATTTTACAAAATCACAAATTCACCAATTAAAACCGTTTATATGTTACAAACGAGGAGTAGAAAGGTAACATTTTGTAATATACATATTTTTAAATCTAAAAACTAAAAGGCATAAACCTAAATGATACCAGAGAGTTTAAAAACATACATTATAAAATAATTATTAAAGAAATGTCTCATAGATGTATTGCCAAGTCGTCCCTCATCGGTATGCAAGCAGTTTTGTGGCAACTTAGGGAACATTTCTCGATAAATTAATGAAGCTCATTAATACTTCCAAATTAGTAAAAGTAGAGTTTATGAAGCCTCGTTGAAAGAAGTAGAGGCACTCGCAAAATATATATTTCATAATGTATTGTGAAATATCAGTTATGTTTACCAATAGTAAAATAAAAATTCCCTTCACACAATAATACAAAAACAGGGTTTTATTAATTTACAATTACATTTGATGAAAACCATAAGGAAAATATTACATATATTGTGTTCTTGAAAGCAGTAACAAAGTTATTTTCTTTTAAGAGTATTACAGTATTACTCAAAGTACTACTCAAATTAACAGCTCTTGTTTCCTTTTTTTGAAATTATTTCATTATATTATTTATAAAGTAGAACAATTTTCCTATAGATTTAATGTAAAAATGTTTCACTACATCCGCGAATAAACGAACTGTTGCAGTTTGAAAGTTATGGCCAAATAAGGCTTTTTGAGTGCAACGAATTAACGACGCAACCAATAATCAACTTGACCACGTTATTTTGTTGATCTAGTTATCAAGCACAACTTTTTCTTTTTAACTGTTTCTGTATCTCTTATATTTTTCAAAATCCTTTCAGTAAACAAAACATTTGTAACACACAGTATATATACAGGGTGTAAATTAAATTTTGATAAACCTGGATATATTGCAAACGGATCGAGATATCAATAGACAACATTCACCATACTTTTTAAAATACTTCTTGTGATTTTTTAGATGGTAATATAATTTTACCCCCTCTTCCTAAATAGAGTAGACGGGAGTGATTTTCAATTTCCAAAATGCAACACCTATCTTGTGACATTTTAAAGGTCAAAGGCAATTTACACTTTAATAAGGGCGTTTACGAACTTCCCTGCAATTCGTTGGGCAATTTCTTCTTATCGTTAATGTAAACAAATATTTTATCTAAGCATTTATAAGAAATGCTTCGTTAACCAACTGTTTCTCTGGTTGGGGTTTTTAATATATATTAATTTAAAGTAAAGTAAATCATTATAATTAGGCATCAATATTGTCTTGTAGGAAAACAGAAAATTTAATAAAAGGTTTAATATCTTTTTACGTTTTTAGGCGACAGCCAGTTGAAGGTTTAATGCTGAATGATTTAAACAAATAACAAAATATTGATTTTTTTATTTCAATAAAAACATTTAAATGTTTACGTCATAATTATCGGTTAGTAAGAAATGTATGTATAAACTTTTTAATATTTTAATGCTCAGTAAATGTGCACAGAAATATATAAATCATGAAAACGATGCCGAAGATTATAAGGATAAAAGGCTATCATCTATTTGTTCCTTGGCCTATTTTTTTTGTACATGTCAACATGTTTGCAGTTAAATATGCATAAATAAATTGTAACATTTAATTGTTATTTCAGCTTAAAATTTTCTGAAAATGTCTTTATTATTTACTCTATAAACCATTAAATACTTAAATTTTTACAATGAAGACAATATAATAAATATATACTGAGAGACTGTAAATTAGAGATTGCAGATACACGTTTATATTAAATTTTTACTTCTTCAACAGGAAGAATAAATTTCCTGAAGGTTATAAATGGAGATTTCGTTAATACTCGGTATATCGATATATTTATGCGATAAGGTATTAACCACACACATGCAGGAAATTAACAATGCAATTCAGTTCATAAACTATCAAAAATATTTAAATTATGTTGATTTAGGATAAGAAATGCTTGATAGTTGATTGCATTTTCAAATAGAATTAAAAGATAGCTTTTGAAGTGATGATTTCTTTATAATATTCTACGATTTTTGTCTGCCTACTCAAAAATTAGAGAGCTTGGGAAGGATGGACAGACAACAGACACGACGTTATGAATGCAACCGTCTCAAGAGCTATAAATGCAACCGTAAGTGAACAAATCTTTGGAAAAATGCCAACCATTAAAGCATAATGACCATGAAAACCAAGAGGCCTTCGGATTAGATGGATTCTGAACCGCCTAGACCCTAATTATGTTTTATCGAGTAATTTACTAGCTGAGTCTAAAGATTCTAAAATTTATCAACGTTCAATTGCTATGTCCTTGACATCCGGAAGGTGCCATTTCTTCCATGTGACATATGTAATGAAACAAATATAGCGACGTGATTTAAATAGCATAAAGCATTGTATGGGACTATTCACCTATAAGGGCCTACTGCTCTCTACAGGACAATTCTAAAAACAGGATATAAGTAATGAAACGATCTCGTGTTTGTCAAAGAAGAACTTACTGACCCTTAGATCAAAGCTGAAGGGCACTTCCTACCATACTTAAATCCCGATCCTAAAGTTGGGTACTTCATATATCAATACAAAGTGTCAAATGTCACTTGACCTACATATGGTATACAGCAAACTCAAACAGTTTTAAGATCTTAAGTTTACTTAAGCCTTTAAGTAATGATTGCCGTTTGTATAAACATTGCTATGTAAGATACGTTCTAGTAAAATGTTTTTATTTAAATTTATTAAAGATCAATTAAATCAGACCTTAATTAATTTTGCATGTAAAAGTTATTGAATAAACTGTATGGTACTATTACAATAATTCAAAATGAATGAATATTAACACGTGTTTAAACTAAAAATGGTGCCGTTGCTTAATAAATCTATTGGTGCCAAAAAGTTCTAGAAGGTTAATAATGGCAGAATGGGCAAGAACTTAAATTTTTTTAATTTAAATTACTCTCTTTTGATGGGAATAAAATAAGAAAAGAAAACCTTTACGAGATATGTTATCAATTATTATGGAATAGGAATATTTTGTTTTAAATTATAATAGAAGAAACATTTTCCACAATCTTTGATTCATATTTCTATCAAAGGAAAATCTCTTCCTTTGTATTATGTTGCTGGACTTTGAAACATATTAGTGTTGTATCATCAGTCCGAAAAAATCCGAAAACTTGCAGTCCACGTAGCTCCTAAACCATTAGAGATATAGAAAAACTCTAAAATGCAAAAATGTCTTATTTTGTAGTGTAGAATATAAAAACAACATAAAATACAGGGTGTTCCATAAAATATTTTAAAGTTGGCCGCTATATTGGCAAACATTATGAAAACTTTCAGTCCACGTAGCTCCTGAACCATTAGAGATATTGAAAAACTCTCAAAAGCAAAAATGTATTATTTTGTTGATTAGAATCTAAAAACAACATAAAATACAGGGTGTTCCATAAGAGATTTTAAAGTTGACCGCCATATTGGAAAATGGCGGCCATCTTCAAAAAATTTGAAAGTGTATCCCTGAGTGAAACTTAAAATTGAGCAAGTTCCAAATTTAAAGTGTGTTGCTAAGTCGTGTAATTAAAAAGTTAGCTATTGGATCACTTTAAAAAACTCACCCTGTATATTTTTTTTTCTTTTACATACTAAAATCGTTCTCTAGAAACGAAAAGAAACGCTATACCATCCTTTCTGAGTGTTTTAAAGTTCTTAAAAGTGGAAAAATGTCATCTTTTTATCAGATTATACTCGTGAAACCGACAGTCAATTTGCTTATTTGGTAAAAGTATTAGACACCTTAGTTTATGGTAGTGAGATTATGTTTTGTACAAGCGGGTAATATAGTATAATGGCTTATAAATGAATTAACGTTATTGTGAAAGAAAATGCAGACATAAATATTAAACCTAATACCGTCGCATTGTTAAGTGATCACTGAGACAAAACCACGCTTGATGTAAGAACCCATAGAAGACAGTCCTTTATGTGGTCTGGAGTAGCAATCCGCTTTAGGCTTCAATCCTTTAATTACTCTTCCATCTTCACCTCCCGTTAGGTTTTGGTCATCCGCAAGTGTTTCACTCTACACACCCTATTTCAAATGAATGAGGATTGAAAAATATATGAATATTACTAATTTCTGATTACGCTTTTACGCATTTGCTGCTTATAAATAAAGTAGTTACATCACTTGTAGATAAAATTTATTAGAATTTTGTAATTTGCATTTGCGCATAATGTAAACAAATTATAAAGTATTTTAAAAATTCTAAATAGAGCGATGTAGACTCGACACCCTGTTTTTTTCATTTTTAACCTCAGCCCTGTTTTTTCATAGAACAAAATTTGAGAAATTGCGCTTAATAGTAAAAGGAACATGAGGCTGTTTCAGAAGGGGCATGATATTCTGGATGTTTTATACAAGCTGCCTGGCGAGATCTACAGGGAAGAATTGCTTGCATTAACCTATCGATCTATATTAGCTCACCAGTATCTCGACATTTACGGTCAGTTACGCCCCTGAGACATTACAGGATTTCGCCGATTTACATGATTTTTGTTTACCTCTATTACATCAATATTTAGTTGATTGAAAGACTAAGGACTTCAACTGTACGATTCTTGCATAAAATACTAAAATATTTACTGAAATGTTTAGAGATATTCTATCCAAAAACATAGACATCAAAAATATTCGAATTATATTGCAGTTAGATAACTTTTGTATAGATATACATCATTTCCGATTTCAGTGTCCCAAAAAACTACTCTTTAAATTTAAAAATAAAATTAACTAGGAAGTTAATAATAATATATATATATATTTCAGTAGTTATTACTTCTCTCGGGATTTTTTGGAATGATAATTAAAAATAATATGCTCATCGTACCCCTATGTTCTAATTAAAATTGCGCCCAAGGCTGTGGGTAACTGCTGGTTATTGGAATGTTGTTGTAACAAACTCAATAAAATGCTAAAGATTGACGAAATCAAGATTCAAGAAACATCATTTCTGATTTCAGACTCCCAAAAAACTGCTCTTTAAATTTAAAAATAACATTAACTAGGAAGTTAATAATATATATATATATATTTATTTTTTTTTCAGTAGTTATTACTTCTCTCGGGATTTTTTGGAATGACGATAAAAACTAATATGCTCATCGTGCCCCTATTTTCTAATTAAAATTGCGCCCAAGGCTGTGGGTAACTGCTGGTTATTGGAATGTTGTTGTAACAAACTCAATAAATGCTAAAGATTGACGAAATCAATATTCAAGTTTATTAAAAATATTTTAAATATGTATTAATTTTATTTCTTATTAACTATGTTATCAACGCCTTGATATTATTGTTTTACATGAAAAGTAAAAAATTTTTCAAATCTAGGAGTATAGTTTTCAGTCCACCTTCCACTGGACTGTAATGAAGTTACTTTTTACTGAAATAAAATTTTAGCCATAGGAATTAGCAAATTGCGGTGTAATATATTTTAAAAGCAGAAGAGGTTTTAAACTACTCTGTATCACCGTATCACTGATGACAGTGAAAAAAGTGTGAAAAGTTGCCTAAGATATTGACTAACTTATAGAATTATGTAAATTAATTTCAGAAGGAATTTCTTTCGCTGCCAGAAGCCAATGTTGACAACTTTTTCCTTAATTCCCTTCTTTCCTCACTTCACTTTTATTTACGAATATGGAAATATGATAGGTATATATTGTTCTTGTATGTGTCCTTGTAATAATGAAAAATAATTGGAACTTGAGACTTTTAAAATTTCTGTTATTGGCAATTTATTGTTACTGATATTTTTGTTATCTAAGAGTTTAAGTAGTCCGGTCTGTCAGCCTATATTCTCGTGAAAAGCTTTGTCTGTATGAAAGCACAGGTTCTTAGGTGGTATATTTTCTGTACTTTTGATTTTCTTAATCTGGTTTGGGGAATTCTTTATTGCAGAACGTAGACTGAGAATTTAGCAATACAATCTTTGATACTTCACGTGTAAATAACACTTTGAGATGTGTTTTTATCTCATCGTCAATACTTTGCTATGTTACAAGCCAAATATCTTAAAGTTGGATATGACATGTCAGATAATATACTATATAGGTTGTATATAGTTTAGAAAGTAGCCAAATGTTGACCATCTATATAAAAAAAATTATATCAAATTAGTACTTATTATTCCTAAACAGTTACTCTTTGAATTGTAATTGTTTTACTTTTTATTGTTTGTGTAAATGCATTACTCAGTCGCTTCCTTAGCGAGGAGATTCAAGTAGTAGGTTTTTAATCGAAAGGTACCAGGTAGATAGCACTCTTAGTAGTTTAGTGTTCAGAAAATACGTAGAGCCTGTCAGAGCTAGTTGGTTGATTAAGCGTGGGCCAAAAACTAACCTCCTATGGCCAATGGAGCTTACAGGTCTGTTTCCTTCAACTCACCCTGTAAGCAGATATTTTGTTGGCAGTTTATGTTTGAAGATGGTTCTCAACAGTGAATCTAGCTTTCCGAAATACTTTAAGGATTTAACTGTATATGTATTGTTTTGACGTAGATTAAATGCACGATAATCAAATATGTAATTCATGCTAAAACTAATATCATTTATAACACAGATAAATAAAACCTTTTGATACGTGTAATACATGTATACGTGTAATACTATAGTTAAATACATGAGAATGTAGCTTGCACAGTTGTGGTAAAGATTTTGCTACCGTGGGTTAGGTCTCGATGAATAATAACTACTGAATCCATGTTCTATGGCGCAAGTAAACAGAAAAGAGGTCAACACAACTAATTTAACATTGCCAGTGCTGGAGTGCACGGCAATCACATTCCAGTCAACTATTTTACACTACACTCTACAGTTCTATAGTTATTGACCTCCTAGTTTAGCAGTATTAATTTAACAAAAGCTTTTTACATTTATAATTATTTTAAAAAACCTTCTTATAAAAAGGTTGTAGTGATTGGGGTCAGTGCCTTAATTTACCTATTCTAAATTACCAATTTTTTGTTATCAAAATTTCACTTATGAATAGGTAAACAGATGTTTTATTAACCTCTTTTGCTGATCATCAGCGAAACCTACCATTGAGTTCATGGGGAAAGTGCTTATATGTATACTTTAAGTAAATAACTGATAATACACCCAAACAGTTTAAGTAGTTTACATTAGCAACCAAGCAAGAATTTAGTTTGAGTCAAAACAGTACAATGTTCTCACGAGGCATCTAATCTCAAGTGCCTTTCTAGAACCAAAGCAAAGTCACCCAAGCAGGTCTCTGTATGTCACGTTTGCTTATTCCTGCTTATCATTGTAAATGTATACCTTCTCTATTCCGTTACTACTAGACAATCGTCGGACACAGACATACTATGACGTAAGGAAATTTGTTTGTCAACAATTCTACAAGGAATTTATTACTTAGGAAGATTACTTGTTTACTTGCTGCTGCTGTAGAAGTATACTATGTAGCAAGTACGTGACATTTAAAGGGTATTATATATAAGTATATTCATTTCAATCAAATCTTCACTAATCTTCATCCTCAGACCTAAAGCATTGGTTTTATTTAACACGACAACTTCAGCCAATATTTTAAAACGCGGATATACTCGTGATCGTATTTTTAAATACCCTTTAGAAGAAGTTTTAAACGTAGTACGAACTTATTTTTGGTATTAGACTATTGTTAATTATATTTAAAGATATAAATAATACGTATACAAACGTTTTAATTTTTATATGTACGGAGAAAAATATAAAACTTTTTTTACTCCGTTTTTTTCAATATTAAAAAGTATAAAGTTAAAAAAAAATTGTATTAGTTATATTTATAAAACTAGTCATCTCCATTATGCTACGATGAAAAGAACGAACCTAAAAGTGGTAAATTTTAACATTGTTCTTAGTTCTTATAGGGAAATGTTCAGATACATTTCACTACAGTCGGCTCTTCACTGATAACAATGTAGAATGGTTGTTCTCATAATAGTGTTTTATATATATATAAAATTTAAAATACTAAATAATTAAAAACAATGCCAAAAAACACAATTATAAATTGTCGTTTTACATGTGGTTTTTATTTAAAGTGTTTTGAGTACATTTCAAACACATTATTCAATTTACAAATAAAGGTATAGGTAACTAGAGGTAACTATTGGTAACTATTCACAAATAAAGGTAACTAGAAATATACTTCTAAATTTTTCTTCTTTTAAGATTTCCAGTATCTCGTTATTGCTTAGAAGACTTGAAAAATAGTTTAGTTTTTGCCTGTATTTTTATTCACCATAGACGAGATGTACCGATCAACCCTCAACCTCAATATAAAAATTTACTATTAGAGGTGTACAGTAAATATCCGCATATCGGTTTAACCAGATGTACGTGACACATTAGTGTTTTCAGTATTGGCAGGTAGAAACCAACAGAAATTTAACCACCTCTGGAAAAAGACCCATTTAAAAGTTACAATACAATATTATGTTATTGCTAGGATGTCGGTTCAAAAATTAAGGAATTGGATATAGAAACCAACCAAAATTTAAGCCCCTCTGGAAATAAGCCCCATTTAAAAGTTTCAGTACAATATTATTTTATTGCTAGGATGTCGGTTCAAAAACTAAGGAATAGGATATAGAAACCCACAAAACTTTTAGCCCGTCTGGAAAGAAGTTCCATTCAAAAGTTACAACGCAACATTATATTATGGCTAGAATTCCGGTTCAAAAATGAAGAAAAAGATATCCAAATGATATATTTGCAGTAGAAAGAACCCTCCTATAATAAGTTGGCTGTCTGAGTGTGCAAATGCTATAAATTCGTATGATTCTTATCTAGGATGGGCGCAAGAATCTTTTATGTAGTGCTAATTTTATTTACTCAGTATTTTGTTATCATAAATATAAAAGTAAATTTAAAATAAAATCATCTTAGGTGTAAATTCCAATGTCCAAATTTAAAATTGTATTTTGCACTAAATCATGAATGTTTGTTTAGCTGATTATAGCTGATTTTAACAAACATCCAGAAGTTATTTATTTGAATTTACTATGGACAAAGTATGGTTTAAAGGAATAAAGGGTTTATACTTTAATCATCTCAGATTCTGCTATCCATTTACAAAACGATCTCTGATAGATTTCTAATCTGGGACAGCGTCCATTCTAGAGATACCAGCGGTTATTCCTCACTTATCCTATAGAAGAGTTGTGTCTTTAAAGAATTAATACTGCTGTATTTTGAGCCACACTTGTATTCAAATTTAATTTATATTTATAGAAGTTTAAGTTACAGTATGTAATCAGTATTAAACATTTATAGTAAAAGAACTTTCAAAAATACCAAAAATATGCTTTCATGAAACTTATTTTGCATTGTCTTCTTTTTGGTCCGATTTAAAACCACCAGGACACGATTTCTCAACACTTTCCAGAAACATTTGGCGTATAAGGGTTAGGCTCCCTAAGGTAGGCAGCCCATTGAAAAATTCCAAATTGTTATCAAAATTCATAAGAGCATTCACATGGGACAAATATACTCTCGGTTGTCCTTTGGGAAATTTGAAAATTAAAACGTAAAGATCTTTTCCGATATGATTTGTTGTGTTCCTCTTCAGATTACTTTTTAATATTTGTTTGGAAAATTGTGAATGTGTACCTAGAACCGTTCGTTTTACGACTAATAATTTATGTTGGCAATTAAAATTAAGTGCAACGCTCTTAAGCAATTCATAGATTATCATTATTGAATTACTTAATATTAATCCACAAGCCAACATTATCAAATAAAAACTTTTAGCAAAGAATATAAAACAATATATAGATTGAATTTAGATAATGCGCAAATGAAAGCACAGCCAATAAAGTGTTTGAAACAATACATTTTAAAATTCAAACAAGGAATTATTCTTGTACGGTTTGTCATGTTTCTCTTCGGACTACTATTTAATGTATGTTTGGACATTTTTCATGTGTACTTAAAACTTAGTTATTCAGTAAGCATTTATTGTATGGCTGATAATTGACAATTGGAATTAAACGAATAATGCTCTTCGGCAATTCAGCTATTACTATTAATATTATATCACTTAATAGTGATCGATTATGTGATGTAATAATAATCACGCCGCGACAAGCAACCCGTCTACTGGTGGACTGAAGAGATTTCGGAACTCAGAAGAACACGTACTAGAGCAAAACGTGTCGCCAATAGAGCGAGAATTCCTGCAGATAGAGTTCGTAAATCGGATGTCTACAAAGCTGCAAGAAAGTCTCTCCACCGAGCCATCAACAGGAAAAGGCGAATAGCTGGAGGAAACTTCGTGACGACGTCGATTCCGATCCTTGGGGTTTGGGTTACAAAGTTGTGACCCAGAAACTCGGCGCCCGCTCTCCACCCTCCATCATGGAGGGCGCCACCACGGAGAGTATCGTCACTGCCCTGTTTCCTGCACATCCACAGCGACCACTAGTTGACTTCGAACGGGTGGAGAACGTTCCGCTTTTTACTATTGATGAGTTGGAAACCTCCGTTCTCACCCTGAAAAGCAACAAGGCTCATGGCCCGGACGGGATTCCCAGCGAGGCTCTGAAGAAGATTTTCACCATCAATCCCGGGTTGTTGCTGAGAATGTACAATGCCTGCTTGGTTGAAGGAGTGTTTCCACACCAGGCTAGTGCTCATTAGCAAAGGATTAGGTGATCCTGAGCTGCCGTCGGACTACATGCCTCTCTGCATGCTGGACACGGCTGGTAAACTTTTTAAAAATTTGATTCGTTCCTGCCTAATTTCTGCCGTGGTAGCTATCGGGGACCTTTGCCCTCACAGTACGGCTTCAGAAAGGGACGATCAACAATCGACGCGATCACGGAAGTACAGAAAGCAGTTGAGAGAGCCGAGAGCCACAACCATTTCTCCCGCCAAATTACGCTTGATGTCAAGAATGCCTTCAACTCGGCGAGATGGGTCGATATGTTGGATGCACTTCGTAACACCTTCCGCGTTCTAACGTATCTGTTGCGGCTCTTCGAGGACTACCTCCGTTTTTATGCGTCTGATATACGACACTCGAGACGTAGCGCGGACGGTGGAAGTCACCTCTGGTGCCGCGCAGGGTTCAATACTCGGCCCGGATCTCTGGAATATCGCATATGACAGCCTCCTGAGATCCAAGATGCCAAAGAAAACCGTCTTAGTTGGGTACGCCGATGTTGAACCAGGTCATGCAAGTGGTCAACGTCTGGATGTCCGATCACGGTCTTTCGCTTGCTCTAAGACGGATCGTGATTCTCACAAAGAAGAGAATTAACACCGTCGTCCCTCTGCGAGTGGGAAGGGAAGTGGTCCAGTCAACGTGTGCCGCCAAGTACCTCGGAGTCATGGTGGACAACTAGTTAAGCTGGAGAGACCAGATCTTCCGTACGGCGGACCAGGCTACTAAGGTGGTCTCTTATCTTAGTAAGCTGATGGCCAATGTCGGGGGTCCTCGGTCCAGCAGAAGATGGTTATTGATGTCCGCAGTCCAGTCCGTGCTCCTTTATGGGGCAGAGGTGTGGGCAGACGCCCCAAGGGATTCTATAGGTTGTGACTCGCCCGGGTTTAGCGTCAAGCTGCGCTCCGGATGTGTTCCGCCTATCGGATAGTATCCGAGCCTGCCGTCCTGGTGGTTGCCGGATTCATCCCTGTCAAGCTCTTGGCAGGGGAGTGTAAGGCAATTCATCAGAGAGTAAGGCGAGATCGGCAAGGACGCAGCAAGATCCGAAGAGCGTGCACGAACCTTCCAGCAGTGGCAACACAGCTGGGAGCACGAAACCCGAGGACGATGGACTGCGCGACTCATCGAGCAGGTTCAACCATGGGTCGAAAGGCGGCATGGCGAGGTGGACTACTACCTCACTCAGTTCCTGACAGGTCACGGCTATTTTAAGTCGTACCTGAACCGGATGAGCAAGACCGGTTCACCAGATTGCATCTACTGCCCGGGCATTCCCGTCGACGCGGAACCTTCTTCCGCTGTCTGCGTTGGGAAAGGCCCTGCCTGGAGGCCACAAGAAAACTTCGGTGGATAAGGTCTGCGAAAAGATTATGGAGGATGAGGGGAACTGGGATTGTTTGTCACAGTTCGTCCGGGGCATCCTCCTGGAAAAGAAACCCGATCTGGACCGCGAAGTGGCCAAGATCCCTTGACCGACTGGCTGGATAAGGAGCGAACCCCACGGGCTTAAGCCAAATTTATGCATAGCCTGAAGTAATGTGATAAACAAACCCAGGTTAGAATCCTAAAGAATAGAGGAGGTTTTTTAGTGGGTAAACCCGTTTTTAGGGAAGTCCCACACTACAGGCTGGCCACCTCCGTGCGTAATTGCATTTTAACTACCTGTACCTCAAAAAAAAAAAAATGTTGATCCATTATCATATATAAACTATTAACAAAGAGTATATACACTAAAGTTAGATTATGCACAAATGATAGCACAACCATTAAAGTAACATGGAAACAATAAATTTCAAGCAAATTTCTGTGCGATTGAGTAACACAAATGAAAATTGAGTCGCTCCAATCGAGTCTACAAACATCGAGATCAAGTACAATGTCGTCTGATGAATACCAGGATTAAATCTACCACGACATCCTCATGAGTCGCAGTAACTTAATCCAATCCTGTTACTCATAAGTACTTAAAGCCCTTGTAAACTTCGATCTTCAGAATAGTTTAATTTATAATTAAAGAATAGCTATTGTGTGAAATAGACGTTATAAATGTATGTTTCAATATTTACTTCAAAATTCAAAATTACTTTTGATTACTTGTACGTAAAGATATTTGGGTACCTGGCCCTTTAGTTAAAATACCTTGAGTTTTCTCTTGTAAGACCTATTTTAAAATAGATTTTTAGGCTTTTATTAGATTTTTGGCTAAGCTTTTATTAGATTTTTGGCTTAGCGTTTTGGTGGTTGATTTATCATAAATTCCTAGGTTTTCTTTTAAGTGTAAAATGTTCTTACAACAATTTTTTTTTAAATAAGTCCAAAATTTATTTATATTATTTTGTTAACAACCTACAAAAATATTGAAAATCTAATTTTAATTGGAGCTTAATTCAAACCAATTAATAAACAAAACCATGTTTTTTAACAAAGTTTGTACTTTAGTAAATGCACTGAATTCATTTAAATAATATTGCTCGTATTTTCCTCCATGAAAAGATTAGTAAGAACATTTGCTTGAAAACTAAGGTTTTTATATGTTCAGGGCACGTTTAAATATTTGTTAATTTCAATGAATATTAACACAGGAGGCCGAAATAATATTTATTAAAATAACAGGAAGAGGAAGAAAGCGTTGTGCGAGTATCACAAGAGAGAACCTATTGGTACTCCTGAGAGGATTGTCACCTTTAGCTGACCCTGGTGGGATCAAGCTTTTCCCTCAGGTAACAGAGAGTAAAATATATTCTCACTTATTGCATCATAGAATTTGTATTTTAATAAAATTTCCGAAATTAGGCTTCCTAGATTGCTCCCATGACGCTCGTCAAAATTCCATCTCTAGTCATGCACCATCATAGATAACGATATCTTAGCAGAAATGTAATAGTTAAAAATTAGATATGAATGAAATATTTCTGGGCACATAATTAATTCATATTTTGTTCAATAAGGTGGATTTAATTCTATACATTAAGTTATTAATATAATTTTTTGGAGATACGTGGTATATGTGTTCATATGTTAAATATTAATATAGTATATGATCGTACGTACTTCCTGCAATATTCTTATTACACTCATGGTCACGCATATGATAAACGTAAAATTATTAGTTAATGTTCTGTCAAGTCCCATAGAATGACACGCACTATCATCTACTCAGTGTATTTATCAGTATTTTTAATTTATATTTACAAATCTATTGTTTTTCGTCATTGTTTGAAACGAAAAGAATATATATTTTCATTAACCATATAAAACTGAATTGTTTATTCATCGAATTACATAAAGAATAGTTAGCAATAGAAGATTATACAGTAGAATATTAAAATTTTACGGTAAACAAAATATGCTGGTAGGAGCAGAGAAGTCCCGGGTGTCTTATTTGATTTGCTCTGTTTTGTTTCTCCGGCCACTGCATCCATTCGTGAACAGGGCAAAGTTTATAAGGCGTGAGCAAATAAGCTCGACCTTTTACGATGCCTTTTTATTGTCTGTGGAAGCAAAGAAGTGGAAAAGCGTACAAGAGTTTATTCATCAGGATGTTTAATTTTACGATCGGCATTCATCACTATCTCCTTACATATTGTACAGTGTGTTTTACAAGTCCACATTACCCATATTGAAACATAGTCTACTCTAAAACTGCATACTAACTTCCATTTTAAAATTGAGAGGATATGCCTAGGAATTAAAACCTCAAAATCATTGGCTGTTCTTATTGACCCCAGCTAACAAGTATCTACAAGAAGTATATTCAACCAATAACTAAGCTAACACAAGTAAAAAATTACAATTTAAAATTGAGAATGGATTTTACTGCATACGCCTGAAGTTAAAGAAACGGGTGTAACATAGTCAACATTAGGGAAATAAAGTTTTTTATATTTACATAGTTTAGTGAGTATGTACACTAGAATAAAAAAATAGGATATAAATAAATTCATCAATTGCAGTACGCAGTTTCAAAACCTGCTATGCAATTAAACTAAACACAACTAATGTCCCTTCCTTAATCCCAATCAAAATTAATAAAGAAGAGGATAACAAAAGGATAATGAAAATCTAAGCAGCTTTTAATAAGTTAACAATATTTATAGGACTTTAAGTCGTCACATTTTTATCATATTATCCAATCATGTTGAAATTCTGACCTCCGAAATTCACCTGTATAAGCATGTTTTATTGGCAGTTTACTTGTCTCTACAACATGGTTGATATATTTAATTTGTGTTTATCTATGTTTCTATACGGTATGTATCGTTAAATTCAATATATCGATGCCACTCGCCACATAACTAATGATATAGAGGTACGCCACACCACATGTATCGAAACAAGCTTTGGTAAAGTTGCAGGATTACAAGTCTCCAGCTAATTTATTTTTTGAGATATCCAGCGGTCAGATAGAGAGACTTATATTTATAAAGAAACAAAATTTTTTAATCCCCCTGATAAAGGCAGATAATGGAGAATTGTACCCAGGATACCCACTGATAGATTAAAATGACGTTCAGCAAAGCATGGTTGAACATACACAGTCATATAGCTCATTCTTGTATACACAGAAATACTAAATTTATAGTGTAGGTATGAGATATTTGTTGCATGATAAATTCACATTTTATTAATGTGAGTTTCTTACTAATTATTTAGTCAAAATCTACACATATTTCACCAATAGATGATGTATGTGTTATGATACACTGGGTAATATGTTACATTTTTATTCTGCCATATTCTTGCAGCAATCAAGGTTACCGATAAGATCAATATTCGCTAACCTTTTGGCCAAATGCCGTGGAGTGGCATGCACCATCATTGACATTAGGTTTGGTGAAACATTTTAAATTTATAAATACATTATTTTTCCAGATATGGTTCCGGCAGACTTGTAGGCAGACAGAAAAATAGACAGATAGACGTATAGACAGGCAGACAGAAATTAAATATTTCGAGTCCTCCGGCTATAGTAAAAAAGAATTACAATTCAACTGACCCAACACCCAAAGAACAAATATTGCTCCATTCATATCACTGTTAAACTAGTTGTAGTTCCCTCAGTCCATTGTTGTTGAGTTGATACACTTCCAGGTTATCAGCCCCAAAGATCCGGATTCTAATACAGGTTTGGAAAAGGGAGTTATAGACAATTAAACATTATTAACTGAGAAAACCCTGAAATAACGGCGCAAGCTTAAAGTTAACTATTAAATTATATTATCTTCCTACTATCTTAGATATTCATATTCAAAATGCATAAAAAGTTTTTTATTTATTCGTATAAGTTTAGAAAACCTTTGAAATTATGAACATTCTTCTTCGTTATGATATGAATGCTCTTATTTACAAAAAGTAATTTCCAATAATAAATTGTATTTATTATTATCATTGCACAGTTCAGTGTATCAACTGAATGTAATGCTTAAAAACTATTAATAAATATTGATGGTAGCGTCTTGTGCAAACACTGCTATAATATCAACATTTGCATCGATGATACTCGTATATCCGGCGTCGTGTAGGTGGCGGCGCGGTTCCAACAGATCGGGCGTCTGTTGTCTGACCTTCATTCAGAATTGTTTATATCTTCATCCTTACTTACCTTATTCTATCTTAACGTTTATATAATATACCGTGCATAACTAAGAATTCACTTGAAATGTTTTATCACATTCACTGGAATGAATAATTTTATATTCCGAAATAAGTTTATTTCAACAATTCCAAATTATGCTTCGTTGGACTATTAAAAAACATTCCACATTAAATTAAATGATGTTAGTGAAGTTTCAACAGTTTTTTTATTTACGATAGCAAATACTTGATAATTGATTGAATTTTTAAATAGAATTGATAATATAGGTTTTAAACTGATGATTTATTTATAAAATGTTATTATATTTTTGACCTGCCTACACAAAACAGAACAATTTCGTGAGAGATTTGGGAAAAGTGAACAGACAACAGACACGTCGTCATGAATTATTTACCCTTTGAAAAGCTTTTTCTTACAAAACTAATTTGTTGCAAAGTCCAGGAACATGATGTAAAGGAAGAGCTTTCCTTTGATAGAAATATGCATCAAATATTATGTAAAGTGTCGTGTTTTTAAACAAAGATTATTTCTACTCTAATTCAAAACATAATATTCCGTATTCGATAATAATCAAGGACATATCTCGTAACAGTGTATTTTACTCTATTTTATTCCCATCAGAAGTGCTTGCCCATTCTGTCTTATTAAGCTTTTACTACTTGTTTTGCTTTAATAGATTTATTAGCAACCGTACCAATATTAGTTTTAGCACGAGGTAATATTTATTAAGTTTAAATTATTGTAATCGTACCATACAGTATATTTAATATGTTTTATGTACAACAATAATTAAAGTCTGATTACACTGATATTTAATAAACTTAAATGAAAACATTTTAATTGAAAGTATTTTAAATATACATTTCTATAATGAAGGAAAAGATTACATTAGGGCTTATGAGTAAATTTAAGATCCTAAATGGGTTTGAGTTTGCTGTATAAAACATGTAGTTCAAGTGATATTTGACTCTTTATATTGCTATATGAAGTATCTAACTTTAGGATCGGGATTGATGTATGATAGGAAGTGCCCTTCAGCTTTTATCTAAGGGTCACCAAGTTCATATTTGACAACCACGAGATCGTCTCATTACTTATATCCTGTTTTTGCTATTGCCCTGTAGAGAGCAGTAGGTCCTTATACCTGAATCATCCCCTTTCAATGCATTATGAAAATTAAACCACATCGCTATATTTCTTGTTACACTTTTTGGTTTCCATCGTGATTGTGCTTTAATGGTTGGCATTTTTCCAAGGATCTATTCACAATTGCATTTATAGAGACGGAGACGAAAGTCATTTTACATTTAAAAAGGACACAATCTGGGTTCCTGGAAATGGATGGATAAATTTCTCATTAGATATAAATCTACACTAATGTTAATATACTCGTAGGTCGATTTGGGAGTGAAAGCCAAAAAAAGATTAGTCTTAAATATTTTCTCAGATTATGTTTCTTTCTTTTACATACTTAAAAAGTTCTCTAGAAACGAAATAAACGCTAAAATCATTTCTTAGAGTTTTAAAGACCTTCAAACTGGAAAAATTTAATCTCTTTATCAGATTATAGTCGTGAAATCGGCAATCAGTTAGCATTCTAGAATTTTCTTATTTAAAAAATGTATTAGACACCTTTTGTTATGTTAATTAGATTATGTTTTGTACAAGCGTGAAATATATAATGGCTTATAAATGAATTAACGTTATTGTGAGGAAAAATCCAGACATAAAATATTAAACCTAATACCGTCGCATTGTTGAGTGATCACTGAGACAAAACCACCCTTTGAATTAAGGACCCATAGAAGACAGTCCTTAATGTGGTCTGGAGTAATCCGCTTAAGGCTTCAATCCTTTAATTACTCTGCTATCTTCACGTGCCTTAAGGTTGTATTCATCCGAAGCGTTTCATACTAATCACACTATTTGAAACAGTTAAGGATTGAAAAATATATGAATATTACAAAAAATTTGTTTGATTACGTTTATACGGATTGATGCTTATAATTAAAGTAGATACATCATTTGTAAAGAATATTTGTTAAGAATTTTGTAATTTGCATTTGCGCATTGTTGTTAAAAACTTACTATATTAAAAATCCTACACAGAGCGATCTAGACTTGACACCTTATTCTCATCCGTTTTTTTTTCATAATTGCCTTATGTGAGAATTTGCGCGTAATAGTAAAAGGAACTTTCCGTTGTTTCAGGAGGGGCAGGATATTCTAGATGTTTGATAAAAGCCGCCTAGTGGAGAGATTCATTGAGAAGAGTAATCTGAGTCATATCTCCATGGAAAAGAAGTGGAGGCCAAGTCTGTACCAACCTCTCCGGTCAAAGAAGAGAGAAGTGGCACGCTCTTATGTCTAGGCTAGCAACGTTTTGTAACACTTACGGAATCTAAACTCCAACAGCCACCCACCGTAGTGTATTAGACCTATTGATCTACATTTGCTCACCAATATCTCGACATTTAAGCTTGCTTTTTAAATTTAAGAATGAAATTGACTGGAGAGTTTGAATATCTTTCTTAGTTATTATTACTTATTTTAGGATTGAGGGGATTGACATATAAATATAATATACTCATGGTGTCTCAATTTTCAAACAAAAATTGCGTCCAAATTCATGGTAAGTTATTGGTATATTGTTCTGATAAGGTATGTAGAAAGGAAAAGATTGACGAAGTGGCTATTCAAGAAACATAACGTATTCTACAGTTTCAGCTAAGCTATAAGTTTTCAGTCATCTTATTAAAAAGTTGACTGGAGAATACAATGTAAAATAAAATTACCACAGCCTTTTCTTTTTATGAACAGTCTCAATTTTATACTCAGTGTAAGTAGCTCAATCGGGTATTTAAACATAACAATGTCCATTATAAATCTTCTACAATGTTTAATAATTTGACTTTATATTAACTATATTATCAAAGCCATGATATTATTGTTTTAAGTGAAAAATAGGAAATGTGTTAATTCTAGGAGTATAGTTTTCAGTCCACCTGCCACTGAATTGTAATCAGTTTACCTTAGAAGTTACTTTTTACTTATAAATTATGTTAGCTATATGATAGCAAATTACTGTGTAACATAGTTTAAGGAAGAGGTTTTAAAGTGCACTGTATTACCGTACGAATGACAATGCTAAAAAAGTAAAAAGTTAACTAATATATTGACCAAGTTTTAGAATTATGTAAAGTAGTTTGGGAGGACTTTCCTTTGCTGCCAGATGCCAATGTTGACGACAACTTTTTCCTTAAAATTCCTGCTTCCATCACTTTACTGTTATTTCTGAATATGGCAATATGATAGGGATACATTGTTCTTATAATTATGTGTTATCCTCGTCAAGATGAGAAATAATAGGAACTTCAGATTGTTGATATTTCAGAAATTTTAAATTTATAAATGCTGATATTTTCCTATTTTAGAGTTTAAGTAATCCAGTCTGTCAGACTATATTCTCGTGGTATTCTTTGTCGGTATGAAAGCAGTGATTTTTAGGTGGTGTATGTTTTGATTTTCTGTACTTTTCACCTTCTTAATCTCGTTTAGGGGGTTCTTTTCTGTAGAAAGTAGACTTGAAGTTTAGCGATAAAATCTTTTATATTTCACGTATAACTAACACGTTAAGATATGTTTTCATCTCTCTGTTAGTACTCTGTATTAAAAGACAAATATCTCAAAATTAATTGGAAATGACATTTTAGATAATACGCTCTAGGCGTTATATAGTTTAAAAAGTCGCAAAATGTTTACATCAATTAAAAAAAAAAAGTTATATCCTTAGTAATGGTCAGGGAATCTTTATTTCTAATTCTTGGTTTGAAGGTTATTTTTGACAATGGAAGGATTGTGAAGGAAACAGGATTTTCCGGACATTTGCCATCGTTCAGTGAAACAAGAAATCAGTAACACTTTCGAGATCTGAAATCTGATCTCTTCTTTAGATAAAGATCTAACCTAATACATTACCTAATATTGAATACAATGTATACTATAATACAACTACCTAATGTATTAGGTTAGTTCTTTACCTGAAGAAGGTTTTATTTCTAAGCAGCTATAGTTTGTGTAAATAATTTACTCAATCGCCTCCTTACGAGGAGGATAAAGCTCTAGGTTTTAAATCGAAAGGTATGTAGCTCACTTAGTAGTTTAGTGTTCCCAAATTTCGTAGAGCCTGTCAGAGCTAGTTAAGCGCTAGGCCAAAAAGTAACCTCATATGGCCAATGGAGTTTACAGCTACTTATTGGAGTTTCCTTCAACTCATCCTGTAAGAACTACTTTCATTATTTAATTGTATATGCATTGTTTTGACGTAGTTAGATTAAATGCATGATAGTCAAATTTGTAGTTTATGCAAAATCTAATGATTACAACACTGATAAATAGAACTGTTTTAAACATGTAAGAACAATAATATGTGAACATGAGAATGTATATTGCACAGTGGTGGCAAACTTTAGACACAGTGGGTTAGGTCTAGATGAATAATAACTACTGAATCCATGTTATATGGCGCAAATAAGCAGAAACGAGGTCAACACTCAGTAAATTTATGAAACTAATTAATTCCCACCAACATTGCCAGTGCTGGAGTGCACGGTAATCATATTCCACTAAACTATTTTACACTACACTCTACAGTTCAATAGTTATTGACCTCATAGTTTAATAGTATTCATTTTACACCCGTTTATTTAATATTTAATCAGTATACGGTCGGTATTATAAAAAAGTTCATTACAGACAGCTCTTTATTGATACTAATGTAGAATAGTTGTTATTATAATAATTATATCTGTTTATTAAAAACAAAATAGCAAGAAATACGACTAAAAATTGTTGATTTTTACATGCGGTTTCTATGTATAATATTTTGAGTACATTTACGACACATTATTTTAGTAACAAACTTGTTGCAGGTATCGGGCATTTTTTTAAGATTTCCGGTACTTCCTTATCACTTAAAGGATTTTAAAATAGTTTTAATTATGGCTGTGTATCTATGCTACACAGAGATTCCCTCCAACTCCAACATTTCTGCAACATTCACACTAGACAAGACTTATCGTTCAATCCTTAACCTCAGTATTTTAACACTTGCAATTAGTGGTGAAGAGTGGGTATCCTCATACCGGGTTATCCAGAAGTAAGTGACACATTAGTGCTTTGTGTAGTGGCTGGTGCAAAAAAAACAAATATGTAATCCCCTTGGAAAAAGTTCTATTCAAACAGTTACAGCACATTATTATATTATGGTTCGGGTGTCGTTTCAAAAATAAAGGAAGCTATTCACAGGGTATATTTTCAGGTAAAAACCACCTCTTATACTACGATGGCTGTCTGAGTGTGCAAATGCTTTAAATTCTTTTGATTTGTCACTAGGATGGACGGAATAATCTATTATGGAATCTAATACTTTCATAAAGACTATAAAACAATATATAGCCTACACTGAAATTAGATAATGCACGAATGTAAACCTAGCCAATAAAGTGTTTGAAAAATACATTTCAACGCGATTTTAAGTACATTTCTTTGCAATTGAGTAACACAAATGAAAACTGGGTCGCTCCAACCAAATCTACAAACATCGAGCACAAGTAAATTGTCGTCTGATGAGTTCCAGGATTAAATGTAACTCGACAACCTCATGTAACAAAGAAACTTTATCTAATCTTGTAACTCTTAAGAAGTTAATGCTCTTGTAAACGTAGGTCTCTAGAATAATTTAAACCATATTTAAAAACTAATATTATTGAGTGAGATACAACTTATAAGTATCTGTTTCAATGTTTTAACTTCAAACTTCAAAAACATTGTTCCTTAGTTGTCAGTGAAGATATCTGGTCAGCTGGCTGTACAGTAAAATGGCCTTGAGGTTTCCCCTATAAGAAGTCATTTAAATTTGAATTCTTTGCTCTTATTGGGGATCGTAAAATTATGTTACTTATTTTATAAGCATCCAAAGGTTCTAGGTTTTCTTCAAAGTGTAAACTTTTTGATTATTAACTGTATTCGATTAAGACAAAAAACGATTGAAATTATTTTCTAAAATACGTACCCAAATATAAAAAATCTAATTTTATCTGGAGGTGAATTCTAAACAATTGATGCACTAAAAACTATATATTTTTCATAAAATTTGTACTTTAATAAATACGGACACTGAATTTAATTTTTCAAATGTTTTCTTTATTTATCCATAGGAACTTTAGTAAGAACATGTAGGTAATAAAAACAAGTTCTGAAATGTTCAGGGCATGTTTAAGTATATGTTAGTTTCAATTAGTATTAACTCAGGAGGCCCAAATAATATTTATAAAAATCACAGGAAGAGGGAGAATGCGTTGTATTGTATCACGAGAGAGAACCTATTGTTACTCTCGAGAGAATTGTCACCTTTAGCTTACCCTGGTGGGATCGAGCTTTTCCCTCACGTAACAAAGAGATTAAATATATTCTATCACATTATAACATACAATTTGTATTATATTAAAATTATCAAAATTTGGATTCCCACATATGCTTCTGTGACGATTGACCAAATTCCATATGTAGACATGCACCGTCATAGATAATGATATCTCTTTAGAAATATAAAAGTTAAAGTTCAGAGATCAATAAAATATTTATGGGCACATAAATCATTCATAATTGTTCATTAAGTTGGAATTGACTAAAATTAATTACACACATTGTTACCAATACATAATGCTCTTTATGTTGGGGTATTTAGGGTAGGTGGGTTCATATGTTACAAGTTAACATTGCTTAAGATCATACACACAGCACCTGCATTATTTTTGTTGCACTCATGGTTATGTATAAGACCAGCGTAAAAATATTAGATATTGCTCTGCCAATTTCAAAGAATGGCATGCACAATCATCGATCTCAGTGTATTTATTAATATGTTTCTTCAATATTTACAAAACTAATGTATTTCGTCAATGATTAATCAAAAAGACTAAATGTTTTCCCTTATTCATACAAAAGTAAAATGTTTATTCGTCGTATTAAATAAAGAATATATAGCACAGGACGAGTATAATGCAGAAGAACATTTAAATTTTAGGGTAAAAAAAATGCTGTTGAGAGCAGAGAAGTCCCGGGAGTATTATTTGATTTGCACTGTTTTGTTTCCCCGGCCACTGCATCCATTCGTGAGCAGGGCAAAGTTTATAAGGCGTAAGGAAATAAGTTCGACGTTATACGATGCTTTTTTATTGCCTTTGGAAGCAAAGTCAGTGGAAATTCGTACAAGAGTTTATACCTCAGGATTTTAATTTTATGATCGGCATTCACCTTTATCTCCTTACATATTTTACAAGGTGTTTTAGTGATACTAAGAAAAGATAAAACAACATATAGTGTTATATTTTACATGTTCAAGTCCACAATACCCGTATAAAGAACACAGCCTATTAATACATTTTCATACGATATAATCCTTCATTACTAAATATAGAGTAAATATGTTTCTGACATAATACTAAAAAATCACTGCAAATTCTTGTTGTACCCAGCTAACAAGTATCTAAAATAAGTATATTCAACCAATAACAAAGCTAGCATAACTCAAAGTTTTCAGTTTACAATTGTGAATTGATTCTACTGTATATGCCTGAAGTTTACAAAATTCTATATTTGAATAGCTCAATCTACATAAATGAAACAATGTGTTTTATACCTACATGAATTATTGAATATGTACAAAAATAAAACAAAATTTTGATATCCCTAAAATTTATCCATAACAGAACACAGTTTGTAAACAAAACGTTTTATACAGCAAAATAAACAAAGGTGCGGTCCTTTTTTAATACTAGTCAAGGACAATGAGAGAGGCTTTATGAAACAATAAAGAAGAGGACAACAAAGGATAATCAAAATCCAGGCAGCTTGTGCCAAGTTAACCATATTAATCACAGTTTAGTTTTAACAGTCACGACAATAACATACTAGCAAATAATATTAACGCGCAGATCTCCTAAATACACCTGTATAAGCTTGTTTATCGGTAGTTTACTTCTCACTACAACAAGGTCGAGATATTTCAAACATTTGTGTTTAGCTATGAACATTTCTACGCGGTATGGACCGTGAAACTCAAGATGGGGATAGCATTTGACACATAACTGTAAGGTAGACATACGCCACACTACATGTATCGTAACAAGTTTTAGTAAGGTTGCAGAATTACAAGTCTGCAGCTAATTAGTCTTGAGATTTTCTGCGGTCAAATAGACAGACATATATTTATACAGAAAAAATGTTAGTCCTCCTGATAAAGGCAGATCAAGGAGAAATTGTGTCAGTTTACTCACTAATATACTAAAATGGCGCTTTGCAAATTTCCATGGTTGAATATGCACCATCATATAGCTCATTCTTGTCTACACAGAAAAACAAAATTTATACCGTATAGATGAGATCTTTCTTGGCATATAATACATTCACGTTTTATTAATTTGAGTTTCATACTTGTTAAATAGTTCAAATATACACATTAGTCACCAATAGATGATGTGTGTGTTGTGATACACTGGATACTATGTCACATGTTTATTCCGCATAGTCATAGGCTACTTAGTTTGCTGAAAACATTTTTATCTTGCAATATTCTCGCAGAAATCAAGGTTACCGATAAGATCAATATTCGCTAACACTTGGCCAATTCCCATCGAGTTGCATGTACCATCATAAATATGAAGTTACATGCAGAATTTCAAATTTATGTTAATTCGTTTTTGAGATATCATGCAAACAGGCATACAGGAAGGCAGACATATGGATGGATAGACGTATAAACGGACAGACAGAAATTTTATATTTTGAATATTCGAGTTATAGTAAAATATTATTACAATGCACCTGACCAAACGACCAAGAAACAAATATTGCTACATTCGTATCCTGTTAGATAAGTTGTAGTTCACTAAGTTCACGCTTGTTGTGTTAAAACAGTTTCAGGTTATCAGTCCCAAATATCCAGATTCTAATCCGGATCTAAAGTGCCTAAACAGATTTGGGCAAGGCATTTTTAGACAATTAAACATTATTACCAGAAAATACTCTGAATAACTCAATAACGGTGTAAGCTTAAAATTAGTGTTTAATTATACTATCTACCAGGTATATCAGACATTCGTATTCCAAATGCCAAAAAAATAAGAAAGTATTCATATGATTAGAGCAATTTTGTGGCTTAGTAAACGCTTCTACGTTACGACATGCATTATCCTGCTTTCAAAAAGTAATTTACAATAATGCATCGTATTAATTATTATAATTGCACTGATCAATGTATCTACTGTATTTAATGATTTAAAACTATGGATAAATAATGATGGTAGCGTCTTGCGCAAACACTGCCATAATATCAATTTGTCATCGATGCTATATCCGGCGTCGTGTAGGTGGCGGTGCGGCTCCAACAGGTCGGGCGTCTCTTGTCTGACCTTCTTTCAGAATTGTTTATATCTTCATCCTTACTTACCTTATTCTATCTTAAGTCCCTCAAGGGTAGTCTACTTTCGACTACACGGGAAATCTTCCCCTTTCTTCTGGGAGGCTGACGACCCCGGGGCTACCTGAGCCTAGCTGTGAGACTCTCCTCACAGTCCTTCTAGAGCTAAGGTCTTTCTTCTCTATTTTCGGATCTTAGCTCGACATCTTTTATCTTTTATGGGCAAATCTCGCCCACCTATTCTTTTTCTTCGACCCCACGTGGGTGTCACCTTCCTCCTTCTTTCGACCGGCGCATACTGGAGAACCCAGGGAGTCTCCCTGAATTGTCGCAGGGACTGATGTGTGCTTTGCACTGCCGACGGTGTTTTCTCTGATGTGATGCCAGGAGCCAGCCCCTTCGGGCCCCTAGTCAGGAAGTGCGCCATGGATGCAGAGGTCGGACTCTGCATTGCTACGGTCGGCCCCCGGTACGTCTGGTTTCCCGGTGCTGGGAGTACGGAGGTCGGGCCCCAGGGAACTGGGGTAGAGGCTTAGTCCTCGAGGGTACAACCGTTCCCGATTTTTTTCCGGGCCGCCCTTGTCGCACGATGCACTGGTAAACTTAAAGTATGGAATCGCAAAAACCCATCGACAACGATACAGATAGGTTGAGGAAGGAATTCCCTCTTCTCCCTTCGTCTACTGCAGACCCGTTTGCTAGGATTAGTCGTGTATTGAGGTCCCTCCTTCACGACCTCATAGAGAGACTCCGCCTTCGGCAACTCTGCAGGCCATGGCTTTCCTGTGCCTTACAAGAGACGGGTACACCGGTAGTCTCTGATGAGTTTCTTAGTCTGAGGAGACACACCAGTCAGAAGTCAGGAAATGTCTTTTCCCTTAGTTTGCCCCCGATGGGAAGAACATGGAGTATGCGGTGGACACCATCTTCACGGAGATAAAGAGGACGAAAGACGTTGTTCTCGACATGCGAGCAGCTACGTCGAGACAGAAGAGACTAAGCAAGGCAGTCAGGAACGGCATGAGTCTCTGGAGTCGTCTCTAGATCTGATCGATACATTTTGGCAGGCCTGGAAGATATCGATAGACAGACTGCAGAGTGAATGCCGCGAAAAAAGAGACTCAGGCCCCATCACCATATATGGGTGGCAGCAGCCTCTATCACGGCTGGAAACGAACGGCCGGAAGTCCCCCTGAACATCCAAGGGAGGAAAAGCGGCAGAGAGACGCCGGAGAGCCTGCTTCTATCGACACGACAGAAAGAGTGCGTTTTTCGCCCGGTAGTCTCAAAAAAGAAAAAAAGAAAAGCGAAAGGCCGTAGATTAAGAGTGGGAAGAGGCAAGACCTACCTCCACCTCCTCCCCCACAAGTAAAGAAGCCGGAGAAGCTCCCGCGTTCCAGGCCTGGGAAGGCATGTGGTGATTGTCAAACCTAAAAGCTGGCAATTCATACGCCGAGATCCTTGGCGCAATGAGGGCTGGAGTTACTCCCGAAGAGTCGGGCACCGTAGTACGCCACATAAGGAAGACTGTCACTGGAGGAGGTATTACTGGAACTTGCAAAATGCGACGACAGAAGGAAACTCCAGCAGGCGATAAAGAAGGCGATGTTCGCTCCATTGTTCCTAAAGGCAAGGCTAGAGATCCTAGATCTGGACGCCTTGACCACCGAAGCCGACATCTCGGACGCCCTAAGCAGGGAGTTTCCTGTCCTTTGTGGCGAAATTAGGGTTTTCCTCTTCAGCCTAACCGGCCAAGAACAGAGGAAGGCCGTGGTTGAGCTGCTCGAGAGTGATTCCTTGACAGTACTACCGAAAGGGGAAGATCAAGGTCGGGTGGGTCGTCTGCCGGATTCGGGGCCGTGTGGAGGTGGACAGATGCTTCCGCTGTCTCGGCTACGGTCACACCAGGAGGAACTGTTCTGGACCCGATAGGAGCAGTAACTGCTGGAAATGCGGCAGCGCCGAACACAAAGCGGCGGTTTGCACGGGGGCTCCTTCTTGCGTCTTATGTACCGGAAAACCTGGAGCAAAGACGGATCATGGTCCAGGATCAGGTGCCAGTGGGGTTTTTCAAGAAAGCACTGGACGACAGGAAGGCCCGTGTTAAGCCACGGAAAATGCTCCGTTTATCCTGGCCAATATGCAGTGATGTCACACTGCGGACGCAATACTTGAACAGCTGGCCTGTGAGACGAACGTCCAGATAGTGGATCGTCAGTGAACCCGTCCGAACCAAAACCAGCTCATCTTGGTTTTTACGATGGACTCGGCACTGCGGCTGTTTGGATTTCAGACAGTCGTAGGGTCCGTGTACTGAGTCATGGTTCCAATGACGGTTATGCCTGGGTTAAGTTGAACAGCGTTACCATTTACAGTGTGTATCTCTCCCCCAATTACTCCGCGCGAGAGTATCTGGAAAGGTTGGAAGCGCTGGAAGGACAGTTTCAGAAACGTCCCTGGGCGTGTTATAGTGGCGGGGGACTTCAACGCCCGTGCGGCCGAATGGGGTATGCCCGTGGACTAACGTGAGGGGAAGACATATTTTGGAGATGGTGGTCGAGACTCGATTTGGAAGTCGTGAATAGAGGGACAAGGCCGACCTTCCCGAAGCACTCTCCGTGAGTCAATACCAGATATTACGATAGTATCAGCCGTTTTGTTCCCTTAGTACGGAATGGCGAGTGATGGACGTCTACACTGCTAGTGACCACGAGTTCATCGCTTTCCATCTTATCGATAATCGGCTACCGCGGCGAGCAAATACCCGAAACACTCTTGGCTGGAATCTGGCTAAGCTGGACAGGGGAAAACTCGTCGAGCAGCTAGATCGTAGTATCGAGGCTGGTGTTCCGGGGTTTCCCGACTCCACTGTAACAGCTGAGGTTGAGGGCTTATATCGACTCTTCCATGAAATTGATACAGCACGCTTGCAATTCGTCAATGGCTCGGAAACAACACTACCGAGGCCGTCGCCAAGCCTTCTGGTGGACGGACGAAATCGGTGATCTCAGGAGAACTGCACTAATGTGCAGACGTAGAGGCGCAGCGAGCTCGTAACCGGCCTGAAACTATAATTAGGTCGGCAGAGCACAAGGCTGCTAAGAAAGCTCTGAGTGCAGCAATTCGTCTGAGCAAGGAGCGATGCTGGCGTGAGCTCTGGCCAGGAGCTGGACTCGGACCCTTGGGGAAGAGGATACAAACTTGTGAGGGAAAAAGCTCGGGGGAATAGGGAACAGCACAGAAATGCCTGCTGGAATGATTTTGGCGATCGTGGAAGCTTTCTTCCCAAGTCAACCCTGTTAGGCGGGAGGAGAGAGTAGCGAGACCGGTTCCAGACGTTCCCATTTTTACGGACCAGGAGCTTGTAGCAGCGGTGTCTACCATGCGAACAAGAAGGCTCCAGGACCTGATGGCATTCTAGCTGAGGTTTTGAAGGTTGTGGCGGCGAGTTATCCGCTCTTTTGCTTCTGAATATGTTTAATGCATGTTTGGTAGCGGGTGTGTTCCCGTTGCGCTGGAAGGTTGCTAGTTGGCGCTGTTCAGCAAAGGCAAAGGTGACCCGAACTCCCCGTTGGCATACAGGCCACTTTGTATGCTTGAATCCGCGGGGAAGCTCTATGAAATCGAAGGTTGCTGAAACCCAGATTGCAGTCATCTATCGAAGCCGCCGGAGATCTGTCTCCCCCGGCAGCACGGCATTCGAAAGAGACACTCAACTCTGAACGACATTACAGAGGTGATCAGTACCGTCCAGCAAGCCGAAACAGCTTGTCACCAGGCTCGGCCGATTGTGCTGTTGGTCACACTTGACGTAAAAGACGCGTATAACTCTGCTCAGTGGGAGGGCATGCTAGAGGCGTTGCAGTGGGAACTTCAGCGTGCCCCGACTATCTCCTGGTTTGTTGTGCAGGACTACCTGAAGAACCGTCGGCTGTTGTATGAAACCAAAGACGGAAGGAAAACGAAAGAGGTCACTGCCGGTGCGGCTCAAGGGTCTATTCACGGCCCAGACCTATGGAATGTTTCGTACGATGGTTTGCTTCGCCTCGAGATGCCCCACAACGTCTTCCTAGTGGGTTATGCTGATGACGTGACTGCAGTCATCACGGCGAGGACTCCGGACTTGGCACAGTTATGCCTTATTCAGGTAATGATTCGGGTAAATGCCTGGAATGACGAGCCATGGACTTGAGCTGGCGGTCGCCAAGACCGAAATCGTTATGCTCACTCGACGGAGAATCCCCAATTCTGATCTCTATGAATGTGGGGGTGTCGAGATTGGGACAAGGACTGCGGCGAAGTACCTGAGTGTGTTATCTCGACTGCTGTCTTCGGTATTGGGAGCACATTCAGGCGGTGTGTGACAAAGCCTCTAAGGTGGTTACGTCTCTCGGCAGGCTGATGGCTAACGTAGGAAAACCCTAGGTCAAGTAAGAGACGCCTCCTCATGTCTACCTGTAAACTCAAACCTTCTGTATGGCGCAGAGGTTTTGGGCGGGTGTGTCATGAGAATAAGGCGATACAGTCAAAAGCTGTTATCGGTACAGAGAAGAGCGGCACTTAGGGTTGCCTTCGCCTATCGCACCGTTTCCGGTTCGGGCCGTGGCGGTCGTGGCTGGGGTGATTCCTATTGATCTGCTGGCCATCGAGAGACTGACCGTCTTCCGGGAGGGCTGCCGAGCAAGGTAGAGAGGATGCCTTGGCTGCTGCCAGGGTAGAGACTCTGCAGGTTTTGAAGCGGTGGTGGAGGGAAGGATCGACGGTCGCTGGACCTTCCGTCTCATTCGAGAGCTTCACTCCTGGATAGATCGTGGCCACGGTGAGATATAGATTTTATACCTGTGTGAGTTCCTGACGGGGCACGGTTACTTTATGAAGTACCTATACAGGATGGGAAAAGTCAGGTCGCCTCGGTGTGCTTACTGCCCGGAGGAAGATGAGATGTTTCATCACACCTTCTTCGCTTGCGGGCGCTTCACCGAAGCCTGACGAACGCTCGCCGCCACAGTTGGCGAGGTTTCGGCAGAGACCATTGTGGAGATGATGCTGCAGAGTGAGGACGCCTAGAATGCAGTCACCACTCATGTACACGCGATCCTTTATCAGAAGCGTGAAGACGGATGCCTGGCTGACCACTAGCTTCCGAAAACAAGTAGCTTTGTCCTGGTTGGGACATAAGACACACGGACCAGGCCACAAGTCATCCGAAAGGGTTTCCGGCCTGGGACCCTCCGTTGCCCGTAGGGGTTTAGTGGGTAGTCCGCAAGGGAGTTCCCACACTCCGTGCGCAAATGCATTTCACCATACGTTAAAAAAAAATTCTATCTTAAGGTTTATATAATATACCGTTCATAACTAAGGATGCACTTGAAATGTTTTATCACATTCACCGGAAGGAATAATTTTATATTCTAATTTCAACAGTTCCATTTCGTGTTTCGTTGGACTAATAAAATAAATCCCACATAAAATTATATAAAGTTAGTGAGTTTTTAGCATTTTTTCGATTTAGGATAGCAAATACTTCATAATTGATTAAATTTTTAATTAGAATTGATAATATAGGTTTTAAACTGATGATTTATTTATAAAATGTTATTATATTTTTGACCTGCCTACACAAAACAGAACAATTTTGTGAGAGATTTGGGAAAAGTGAACAGACAACAGACACGTCGTCATGAATTATTTACCTTTTGAAAAGCTTTTTCTTACAAAAATAATTTGTTGCAAAGTCCAGGAACATGATGTAAAGGAAGAGCTTTCCTTTGATAGAAATATGCATCAAAGATTATGTAAAGTGTCGTATTTTTAAACAAAGATTATTTCTACTCTAATTCAAAACATAAAATTCCGTATTCGATAATAATCAAGGACATATCTCGTAAAAATGTATTTTACTCTGATTTTATTCCCATCAGAAGTGCTTGCCCATTCTGTCTTATTAAGCTTTTACTACTTGTTTTGCTTTAATAGATTTATTAGCAACGGCACCAATATTAGTTTTAGCACGAGTTAATATTTATTCAGTGTAAATTATTGTATTCGTACCATACAGTTTATTTCATAAGTTTTATGTCCAAAAATAATTAAAGTCTGATTACACTGATATTTAATAAACTTAAATGAAAACATTTTAATTGAAAGTATTTTAAATATACATTTCTATAATGAAGGAAAAGATTACTTTAAGGCTTATGAGTAAACTTAAGATCCTAAATGGGTTTGAGTTTGCTGTATAAAATATGTAGGTCAAGTGATATTTGACTCTTTATATTGCTATATGAAGTATCTAACTTTAGGATCAGGATTGATGATTGGTAGTAGGTGCCCTTTAGTTTTTATCTAAGGGTCACCAAGTTCATCTTTCACAACCACGAGATCGTCTCATTACTTATATCCTGTTTTTGCTACTGCCCTGTAGAGAGCATTAGGTCCTTATACCTGAATAGTCCCTTTTCAATGCATTATAAAAATGAAACCACATCGCTATATTTCTTGGAACACTTCTTGGTTTTCATGGTGATTGCGCTTTTAATTTTTCTCATTTTTCCAATGATCTAATCACTTACAATTGCATTTATAGCCCTGGAGCCGAAAGTCATTTTACATTTCAAAAGGAAACAATCTGGTTTCCTGGAAATGGATGGATACATTTCCCAATAGATATAAATCTACACTAATTTTAATATAGGTCAATTTAGGAGTGTAAAATGAACCAAAAAAGATTAATCTTAAATATTTTCCTATATTATATATATAAAAATATATATATATATAAATATATAAATATATATATATAATATAGGAAAATATATAAGATTAATCTTTTTTGGTTCATTTTACACTCCTAAATTGACCTACATTAAAATTAGTGTCAATTTATATCTGTTGGGAAATTTATCCATATATATATATATATATTTATATATATATTTTACATACTTAACAATTTCTTAAGAAAAGAAAGTAAGCGCTTAACAATCCTTTCTTAGTGTTTTAAAGACCTTGAAACTGGAAAAATTTAATCTCTTTATCAGATTATAGTCGTGAAACCGACAGTCAATTTGCATTGTGGAATTTGCTTATTTGGTAAAAGTATTCGACACCTTTGGGTACGGTAATTAGATTATGTTTTGCACAAGCGTTTAACATATAATGGCTTATAAATGAATTACCGTTATTGTGAAGGAAACTTCAGACATAAAATATTAAACCTAATACCGTCGTATTGTTAAGTGATCACTGGGACAAAACCACCATTGATGTAAGGACCCATAGAAGACAGTCCTTTATATGGTCTGGAGCAGCAATCCGCTTTAGGCTTCAATCCTTTAATTACTCTGCCATCTTCACGTGCCGTTAGGTTTTGTTCGTCCCAAAGCGTTTTGTTCTACACAGACTATTTGAAACAGTTGAGGATTGTAAAATATATGAATATTACAAATAATGTGTCTGATTACGTTTATACGCATTGATGCTTATAATTAAAGTAGGTACATCACTTGTAAAGAAAATTTGTTATGGATTGTGTAATTTTGAATTTGCGTATTGTTGTTAAAACTTACAAGGTTCATTAAAAATCCCACACAGATTGATCTAGACTCGATACCTTATTCTCAGCCCTGTTTTTCCATAAGGCAAAATGTGAAAAATTGGGCGTAATAGTTAAAGGACCTATGTTTTATTTTAGGAGGGTAAGGTTGTGTGGATGTTTGATAGAAGCTACCACGTGGCGAGATCCATTGGGGAGAGTAATCTGAGTCATGTCTTCTTGGAATAAGGGGAGGCCAAGTCTGTACCAGCCTCTGCACTTAAAGAAGCCAGAGGTGGTACGCCCTTATGTCTAGGCTGGCAACTGTCTTTAACACTTACGGGTGATAAAACTCCAACAGCCACCCACCGTAGTATATTAGAAATATTGATCTACATTTTTGCCCATATTTATATAATTTGAATTTATCTTTATTACATCATAATAGAGTTGATTGAAAAAATGACGACTAACTTCACGATTAAAGGACTAAAATAGTTCAATGAAATTGTAGCAGTTACTCTATAAAATGTCATACCATATATCATCATAGAAACTCGAATTATATTACAAGTTCCATAAAAAAATTTCACTCTCCGACTTAAGAGTCCCAAAATATTGCTTTTTAACTTTAAGAATAAAATTGAATAGAAAGTTTGAATATATTTCCCAGTTATTATAACTTATCTTAGGATTGTGAGGAATGACAATATAAAGTATAATATGCTCATGGTTTCTCAATTTTCAAATAAAATGGCGTCCTAGTGTATGGGTAAGTAGTGGTTATTGAAATGTTGTTCTAATAAACTATATAGAAAGAAAAAGATTGACGAAGTGATATTCAAGAAATATCACATACTCTATAGTTTTAGCTATGCCATAAATTTTGTAGTCAGCATCTTCAAAATTCGACTGTGGAAAATGCAACATAAAATACTATTACCGCAGCCTTTATTACAAAAATCATTCTTCATTTTAGATACAGTGGAAGTAAGTCAATTGGGTATTTAAAAATAAAGAATTTATCATAAATCTTTTACAATATTTAATCATTTTATTTTGTAATAAATATTTTATCAACACCCTGATATTATTGATTTACATGAAATTTTGGAAATGTTTTGATTTGATAGTTGTAAGTCCACGTGCCACTAAATTTTAATCAGTTTACCTTAGAAATTACTTTTTACTGATAAAAGATTTTAGCAAATTGCTGCGTGATATATTTTAAACACACAAGAGGTTTTAAAGTACACAGTATAAACGTAATGATAACAGCGAAAAAAGTGTGAAAAGTTGCCGTAGATATTGACTAACTTTTATAATTATGTAAAGTATTTTCGGAAAGACTTCCCTACGTTGCCAGATGCCAATATTGACGACATCTGTTTCCTTAATTCCCTGCCTCCATAACTGACAATATGATAGGGATATATTGTTCTTACTTATGTTATCCACGTCAAGATGAAAAATAATAGGAACTTGAGAGTTTTAATATTTCTGAAATTGGAAATATATGATTGCTGATATTTTTTTTATCTTAGAGTTTAAGTAGTCCAGTCTTTCAGCCTATATTCTCGTGAAATTTTTTTCTATATAAAATCACAGGTTTTTAGGGGGTGGATTTACTGTATTATTGATTTTATTAATCTGGTTTGGGGCATGTTTTTCATTAAGTTGGATCTCAAACAAATTGAATTTTTACACATTAAGATGCGAATACATAAAGCTATTTGTGTGTGGGTTGATATGTTACATGATAATGTTGCATACAATATTTGATGTGACAACTGCAATATTCTTGTTGCACTCATAGTTACGCATAAGACCAACGTAAGAATATTTGTTAATGCTCTGGAAATTCCTATGTAATGACTTGCACCATCATCGAACTCGCTTTATGTGTCAATATGTTTATTTAATATTTTAAAATGTATTGTTTTGCGCCATTTATAGAAGAATATATATTTTATACATATTTTCCTTTACCGCATGAAAAGAAATTTTTATTTGATCGTATTACATAAAAATAATTAACATTAGACAATTATTATAATACAGTAGAATCTTTAAATTTGAACCAAAAATGCTGTTGAGAGCAGAGACGTCCACGGGAGTCTTATTTGATTTGTTCTGTGTTGTTTCCCCGGCCGCTGCATCCATTCGTGATCAGGACAAAGTTTATAAGGCGTGAGCAAATAAGCTGGACCTTTTACGATGCTTTTTACTGTCTGTGGAAGCAAAGTCAGTGGAAAAGCGTACAAGGGTTTATTCCTCAAGATTTTTAATTTTACTGCTAACATTCACCTTTATTTCCTTACATATTTTGCAGTGTACGAGGGTTTTACTAATCCATTATAAAATAACATTTGGTGTTTACATGTTAAATTTTAAAGTCCACAATATCTATAATAAAATCATAGCCTACTGTAAAACAGCATATGAACATCCATTTTAAATTCTAGCCTATGATTTAAAACCTCAAAATCAATTGGCATTTATCATTGACTCCAGCTAATAAGTATCTACTAGAAGTATAGTCAACCAACAACTAAGCTAGCACAACTCAAAAATTTCAGTTTAAAGTTGTGAATTTGTTCTTCCCCATACGCTTGAAGTTTACGAAATTCTGTATATATATATATATATATATATATATATATATATATATATATATATATATATATATATATATATATATATATATATATAGCTCAGTCTACATTAGGCAAACAAAGTGTTTTATATCTACATGGATTAGTAAAATTCACATAACAAAATTTCGAGATACCTAAAATTCATCCATAACATATGTTTTGAAACAAAAAGCTTTATACAACTAAACAAAACAAAAGTGCAATCCTTTCCTGAATAATAAACAAGGATAATGACAGCATCCCTATAAAAAAGAAAGAAAGAGGCAACTACATGTTTTATTGGCAGCTTAGCTCTTCTAAAGGTCGAAATATCTCAAAAATGTGTGTTAAATAAATTTGTTACTTGGTCTAAACCTTAAAACTAAAGATAGCTTTGACAATGGTCACCTAATTATTAGGTAGAATACGCCTCACAAAATGGTGTAATAAGCTTTTGTGAGGTTGTAGGATTTCAAGTCCACAGCTCATTTCATTTTCGAGATGGCTTGCGATCAGATAGACGGTTAGAATTTATTATAAAAGAAATGTTTAATCTCCTTGGCAGATAATCGAGACATTGTGTTATCCTACACACTGATAGGCTACAAAGACTCTCAGCAAAATTCTATGGTTGGACGTGCACCATTATAGAACTATAGTCCCATGCAAAATTTCAAATTTATAGGTTTGTTCGTTTTCGAGATATCATACAGACAGATGTACAGGCAGGCAGATTTATTGGCGGATAGACTTATAGACAGGATGACATAAATTAAATATTTCCAGCCATGAAGTGACATTACAAAAGTACTAAATTTCACTTGACCCAACAACCCAAGAACAAATATTAGTCCATTCATATGACTTTTATACTACTTGTAGTTCACTTAGTTCAAGGTTGTTGAGTTGATACACTTTCAGTTTATCAGCCCCAAAGATCCGGATTGTAATACAGGTTTGGGCAAGGCATCTTTAGACAATTGAAAATTATTACCAGAGAATAGTCTGAATAAAGGTTTAAGCTTGAAGTTAATTGTTAAATTACACAATCTTCCCGCTATCTTAAATACTCATATTCCAAATGCAAATAAAAAGATTTATTTGAATATTTTTAGAGAAAGTTTGTAGCTATGCAAACGCTTCTGCGTTACGTCATGAATTACCTTATTTTCTAATAGCCATTTATTATTGCATTTATTATATACATCGTATGTATTATTATCAAAATAAAAATTATGATTTAAAAAAGAAGATTTATTCCAATATAGTTACAATTTGGTAGATATACTCGTAAATACCAACAAATGTATCTAAATCACTTTCCTGAATTTGAAACATTTAAGTCTACTCTTAAAGTATGTTCCACTACCCTATACGTATCATATGATGTAAACAATTTGTTTATAAAATAATTTAAAATTAGATTTTCTCGTGCCATCTTATTGAACTGGAAATCCGATATATAAATTTCACTAACGTTCAGCCTCAACTCATTGTGTTACATGCACAATAGTCTAATTTTATGTTGTGTACATAGAAATGAAACTCTACGCAAAATCTAAAATCTGTTGGGTAATTCATTTTATATTTCATGGGGACAGAAAGACTGATATAGGCATTTTCCAGCCCAGTGGAAGGCTTCGCTGTCGCTCAGCAAAAACTTGTTCACCCGTTCATAAGAATAATTTTTATGGTAATTTATGTTATGTAAACAACGAACTAACCATTTATCATAACGTATGCATGGGTATTATAAATGTAAACATCTGTTGTTAATTGAAAACTATTAATTTAAGAGGCCAATAAGTATTGAACTGTAGAGTGTAGTGTAAAATAGATGAGTGGAATATGATTACCGTGCACTCTAGCATTGGCAATGTTGGTAGGAATTAATTAGTTACATAAATTGACAGAGTGTTGACCTCTTTTATGCTTACTTGCGCCATAGAACTTGATTATTAGTAGTTATTATTTATCGAGACCTAACCCACGGGTAATTTCAAAACATAAATTATTAAGATTTGCCATCAATGTGCAAGCTTCATTCTTATGTATTTTATTTTTATACTTATTGTTTAAAAATGTTATATTTATCAGTGTTGCAAATGACATTAGGTTTAGCATAAACTACAAATGTGATTATTTAATATAACTACGTCAAAACAATAAAAAGTATTTCGGAAAGCTAGATTTAACGTTTATATTCATCTTCAGATTAACAGTATAGAAAGGTCAAAGTTAAACTACCAATAAAATATATGCTTACAAGGTGAATTGAAGGAGACCTGTAAACTCCATTAGCCATACGAGGTTGATTTTCGGTCTACAGTTAAATAACCAACTAAGTATGACAAGCTTTTCGCTTTTTCTGAACTCTAAACTACTAAAATTGCTACCTACCAGCTAATTTTCGATATAAAACCCAGAGCCTTACCCTCCTGGATCAATCAAGGAATCAAGGAAGCGATTGATTAAATTATTTATAAAAACAATAAGAAGTTAGGAATGTAAAATTCAAAGTAACTGTTTACAAATAAAGATTCAGTAAACCATTATTTAACATAACATTTTTCAAATATCTATCTTCAACATCTTGCTACTTTCTAAACTATATAACGCCTAGAGGGGTTTTATCTTAAATGTTTATAATCTTAAATTATTACCAATCGTTTTTGAGATATTTGTATTGTATTGTAACAAAGTACTGACGGAGAGATGAAAACATCTCAAAGTGTTATTCATACGAGAGATATAAAAATACTATTCCTAAATTTCAAATCTACTTTCTACAATAAACAATACCCCAAACCGAATTATAAAAACCAAGATTACAGAAAATAAAAATCCACTACCTTAACATCTGTGCTTTTATACAGACAAAAATTTCCACAAAAATATAGGCTGACAGAATGGACTAATAAAACTCTTATGTAAAAAAATATCAGCATTCATTAATTGCCAAATTCAGAAATAATAACAATTTCAAGTTTCTATTATTTCTCAAGTTGACGCGGATAACATATATAAGAACAACATATCCATTTCATAATGCCATATTCAGAAATAACAGTAAAGTGATGGCAGCAGGGATTTAAGAAGAGGTTGTCGTCAACATTGGCATCTGGGAGCGAAGGGAATTCCTCTCGAAACTATTCTACATAACTGTAAAAGTTAGTTAATATATTAGTTAACATTTCACAGTTTTAGCAGTGTCATTCGTACGGTGATACAGTGTAAGTTACCTGAAAACCTCTTCTGCGTTTAAAATATTGGGTGTAACAAAAAGAGTGGGCTGGCTATACATTTTCAGATCTTTTGTATGATTCTAAGTGAAAAATGAAGAATCGTCTAATTAAAATTTCCACTTCGTTTAGCCACTATCCGCTATTTGTATTTTTAATTAAAACTTATTATTTATAAAACTAGTAAAGCTAAGGAAACGAAATTTGGCACATAGGTTTGAATAGATAATAAGGTAATACAATAATAATAAAAAGCTATTTTCTTTAATAATTAACAAAATGTCGTCAGTTAAACCTTTTAAGTTCAAAGAACAAGCAAACCAGGGTAAATATTTAAAATTAATAGAAACCAATCATTTGAAGAATTTTGTTGCAAACATTTTCCCCCATGAATCTCGCCACGAGGCGGTTTCTATTAAACATCCAGAATGTCCTACCTCTCCGAAAATAGCTCAAAGGTCCTTTTATTATTAATCGCAATTGCTCACATTTTTCCCTGTGAAAAAAACACTGCTGAGAAGAGGGTGTTAGATTAGATCGCTGTGTGTAGGACTTTCAATAAACCTTATAAAACTTTAATTTTTTAAACAAAAATGTATAAGTGCAAATTAGAAGATGCTATCAAATTTTGTTTACAAGTGATGTAATTTATTTAAAGGCAGCAATGCGTGAAGAAGTAATCAGAAATATTATTTGTAATATTCATATATTTTTCAATCCTCAGCTGTTACAAATATAGTAGGTGTAGAATGAAACGCTTCGGGACGAAAACACCTAACGGGACGTGAAGATGGCAGAGTAATTAAAGGATTGAAGCCTTAAGCGGATTGCTGCTCTAGACCACATAAAGGACTGTCTTCTATGGGTTCAAGGGTGGTGTTGTCTCAGTTATCACTGAAAAATGCTACGGTATTAGGTTTAAAAATTTATGTCTGGATTTTCCTTCTCAATAACACAAAATATTTATAGGCTATTACATATTACATGACTGTAAAATACAGAATTTAACTACCATACCCAAAGATGTCTCATGCTTTGACTAAATAAGAAAATTATAGAATGCATATTGATTGTCGGTCTAGTGACTATAGTTATAAAAGTGATGAGAACCTCGATAAAATATCCAACCATTAAAGCGTAATGACAATGAAATCAAAGATGCCTTTAGATTAAATGGATTCCGAACCGCCTAGATACTAATTACGATTTTTTGTGATTTAAAAGCTGACACTAAAGATTCTTACATTGATCAAATTGCTATCTCATCGACGTACTTTTTGTGACACATTTAATGCAGAAAATATGGGGATGTGATTTTACCAGCATAATGCATTGTAAGGGACTATCCAGCTATAAGGACCTAATGCTCTCTACAGGATAGTTATAAAATCATTATATAAGTAATGAAAAGTCTCGTGATTGTTAATGAAGAAATTCCTGACCTTTAGATTGAAGCCGAAGAACACTTCCTACCATACATCAAACCTGATCCTAAAGGTGGATACCTTATATAGCGATATATAAAGTGCACTTGACCCACGAATGTTCTACATCGAACTCAAACACATTTAGGATCTTAAGTTTACTTATTATATAAGCCTTTAAATAATATTTTCCCTTCGTATATACATTACTATTTAAAGTACTTTCTATGACATTTTTTCATTTCTATTTACTAATGATTTTAATTGAAATTTGATTAAATTTAATCAGATTTTAATTCCGTACAATATAAATTGTATTGTAAGATTTCAATAATTTAAACTGAATAAATATTAAATCGTGTTTAAAATAATAGTGCTACCGTTTGCCTAATATATCTATTGGTGCAAAACAAGTAGTAGAATATTAGTAATGGCAGAATAGGCAAGCACTTCTAAAAATGTGGAAAAATGTATTCCTACGATATTTTGGGCTCCGTTTTTGGGGAAGTATCCAACAAAAGCCCCGATCGAGGAATTTTATTCTATTCATACTCGCTTGAAAGTTTATAACATTATTTTATTTACTCTTCGCTTATGGAGCTACAAAAGGGCAAAATTAAGTTTTACGAGAAATGTTCTTGATTATTATTGAATAAGGAATATTATATTTTGAATTAGAATAGAAATAACCTTTGCTTAAAAAATAACACTTTCATAACCTTTGATTCATATTTATATCAAAGGGAAACCTCTTTCTTTGCATTTTGTTGCTGGACTTTGCAACAAATTAGTTTTGTAAAGGAAAGCTTTTCAAACGGTAAATAATTCATGATGATGTCCCTGTTTTCTGTCCATCCTTCCCTCACTAAATTATGCTGTTTTGTGTAGCAAGTAAAAAATATAGTAATGTATTATAAATAAATCATCAGTTCAAAAGCTATCTTATAAATTCTACTCAAAAACTCAAAAATGTATCATGTATTTGTTATCCTAAACCAAAAAACTGGTAAAATCTCACTAACTTTATTTAATTAATACTATGTAGCCTTTTTTAAAAGTCCAACGAAACATAATTTGGAATTGTCGATTTTAGAATATGAAATTATTCTTTCTAGTGAATGTGATAAAATATTGTAAGCGAATTCTTAGTTATTAACAATACATCATATAAAATTTAAGATAAGCGTAAGGATGCAGATGTAAACAATTTCGAATGGAGGTCAGACAAGAGACGCCCGACCTGTTGGAGCCATGGCGACACTTACACGACGCCGGATTTAATATTGTTGACAAATTTATATTATGGTAGTATTTTGCGCAAGACACTACCATCAATATTTATTTTTTTATTTTCTTTAAATTGTACACTTACATAATGTAACTTTTAATAACTAATATATCTTTAGAACCAAACAGTAGCAGTAGTCCAAATTTGTAACCAAATGATAATTTAATTTGAGTGCAAATAGGACAATGTTCTGACGAGATATATAATCTTGTAGAACCAAAGCAAAGTCACAAAAGCAGGTCTCTCTTTGCCATGATTGTTTATTCCTAAACACTATCATTGTAAATGTGTACCGCTTCGATTTCGTTACAACTAGACATGCGTCAGACACAGAAATACTACGGACGACGTATGGAAATTTGTTTGTCAAAAATTCTACAAGGAATTTATTACTTAGAAAGATTAATTGTTTATTTGCTGCTGGTGTAAAAATATACTATGTGGCAAGTATGCGATATTTAAAAGGGATTATTTATAAGTGTATTCAATTCAATGAAATCTCATTTTCAAATTTTAACTAATCTTGATCCACAGACATAAAGCAATGGTTTTATTTAACAAGATAACTTCAGTCAATATTTTAATACGCGGATATACTCGTGATCGTCTTTTTGCATCCCCTTAAGAAGAATTTAAAGTTTAAAAAAATAGTAGATCTTATTTTTAGTATTAGTAATAAATATAATGTATACGCATATTATATATTTTTGTAAACTTTACACTTTTTAATATTAAATCAATGGAGTTTAAAAAAGGTTAATATTTTTCTCGGTACATATAAAAATAAAATGCGTTTGTATACTTATTATGTGTATCTAACATATTTATTTATATATATATATATATATATATATATATATATATATATATATATTAGATACAAATAATAAGTATACAAACGCTTCTAATTTTTATATGTACCAAGAAAACTATTTCAACCTTATTTAAACTCCATTGATTTAATATTAAAAAGTGTAAAGTTTACAAAAATATTTAATATGCGTATTAATTATATTTATAAAACTAGACATCTCCATTATGCTACGATAAAAAGAACAAGCGTAAAATTGCGAAAATTTTTCATTGTTCTAACAGGAAAAGGCTCAGATACGTTTCGCTCTTCACTGATATCAATGTAGAATGGTTGTTCTTATAATAATTATATATTTACTTAATAATTAAAAATCTGCAAAAAACCTAATTTTAAATGGTTTTTTACATATTGTTTTTACATATGGTTTATATGTAAAATGATTTGAGTAAATTTGAGATACCTTATTTCATTTTACAAATTTGTTGCAGGTAAGGAGCATTTTGTTCTTTTATGATTTTAGATATTTCCTTATCAGTTAGATGTAGTATATTATTTGTCTATCTGTGCTACATCCAGAGATCCCCTCCAATTCCAAAATTTCTGCAACTTTTGATTAACTCTTTATCTCAGTATTTCAACATTTGCTATTAGTGGTATACAGTAAACATCCGCGTATCGGTATAACCAGATTGAAGTGACACATTGGTGCTTTCTGTAGTTGCAGGTAGAAAATAATAACAAAAATTTAATCGACTCTGGAAAAACAGTCCTTTCTAAAGTTATAAAACAATATTAAAGTATGGCTAGGATGTCAGTTCAAACATTAAGGAAGATGTATTCACAGGATATATTTTCAAGAGAAAATACGCTCTTATATTATGTAGGCTGTCTGAGCGTGAAAATGCTATAAATTATTATGATTCATATCTAGGATGGACGGAAGAATCTAATACGGAGATGATTTGACTTTCTTCTTTAATGAGCTTACTTCACGTACTTCAGGGTGTCAAAATATTCAATGTAAATTGTCAAATTGAAAATGACAGTAACTATTGTTTTGCACGAAATTATGAATGTTTGTGTAGAAAAAGGATTATGAACTACTAAAAATATCAGATTTTAACAAAGATTCAGAATTTATTTGCTTAAAATTTAGTATTTTGTAGGTATGGTTTTAAATGATTAATATGTTAATTATCTAAGATCCTGCTATCAATCTACAAACGATCTTGGTTGGAGTTATGATCTGGGACGATAACATAGAAAAGCATGTACTCTAGAGTTATCTCTGGTTATGGTTCATTTACCCTAGAGAATAGTTGTGTCCTAGAAGAATTAAGTCTGCTCTATTATCAGCTTCACTTGTATTTAATTTATGTTTCTTGGAGTTAAGAATTACAGCATGGAATCAGTTTTAAAAATATATTGTACAAGAAATTACCAAAAAAACTAAAAATATACTTTCAGGAAACTTGTATGAGAATTTGCGTTATCTTCTTTTTGGCCGGATTAAAAACCACCAGGAGACGATTTCCAAACATTTGCCAGAATAAGTTGGTATATGAACAATAGGCTCCCTAAGGTAGTCAACCCATTGAACAATTCCGAATTATTATCAAAATGCATGAGATAATTCATCTGGGATAATAATTCTACTCTATTGATAATTTCCCGGAGTCCTTTGGGAAATTTGAAAATATAAACTGGGGAATTATTCCGGTGCGATTTGTCTTGTTCCTCTTCGTATTACGTTTTAATATTTGGTTGGAAATTGTGAATGTGTGTTTAGAACTTAGTTGTTTTATAAGCATTTTTGTTACGGCTAAGAATTGATGATGGCAATTAAATTTGTGGGCAATGCTCTTAGGCAATTCATTGATTATAATTATAGAATTACTTAATCTAAGCCAACATTATGAAATAAAAACAAAGTGTATTAAATAATATGTACGCTCAAGTTATATAATGCCCAAATGAAAGCCACAGCCAATAAAGTGTTTGAAACAATAAATTTCAACACAATTTCAAATTATTTTCTCTAAAATTGAGTAAGAAAAATGAAAGCTGAGTTGCTCTATCCAAGTTTACAAACATAGAGCTCAAGTACAGTGTCGTCTGATGAGTTCCTGGATTAAATCAGAGTAACTCAATCTAATCCTGTTGCTCTTAAGAACCTAAAGCTCTGGTAAACGTCGACCTTCAGAGTAGTTTAATTCAAAACTAAAGAAAAGCTATTTAAAATAGACGTTGTAAGTGTTTGTTTCAATATTTTAAGTTCAAAATTAAAACAATCTTTCCTTTTAGGTTTTAGGGAGCAAGCCATATATTTAAATACCTTGGTTTTCTTCAACAAGGACTAGTTAAAATTTAATTTTACGACCTTATTTGGGATCGTAGCGTTTTGATAGTTAATCTATATGCATCCTAAGTTCCTCGGTTTTCTGCAAAGTGTACACTTTTTCATTTAAAAAAAAAAACGTTAAGATTATTTTATGAACAACATAAAAAATATATAAAATCTAATTATATTTGGAGGTGAATTGAAAACAATAAATACATATAAAACTATTTATTTTTTCCCAAAGTTTAATAAATAAGGAAACTTTGAGTTTATTTAAATAATATAGCTATTATTCTCCAAGAGAAGGTTAGTAACAACATTTGATTAAAAATACTGAAGATTTGAAATGTTGAGAGCAGTTTTAAATATATGCTAAATCCAATGAATATTAACTCTAAAGGCCATAATAATATTTATTAAAATTATAGGAAGAGGAAGAAAGCGTTGTGTTTGTATCACGAGAGAGAACCCATTGTTACTCCCGAGAGAATTGTCACCTTTAGCTTACCCTGGTGGGATCAAGCTTTTCCCTCACGTAATAGAGAGAGAAATATATTCTCTTTTATTATATCTTACAATTTGTATTATAATAAAATCATCGGAATTAGGCTTCCTAGCTGTGCTTCCATAACGCTCTGCAAAATTATATCCTACTCATGCACCGCCATAGCATTATCTATCTAAGCATAAATGTAAAAGTTAATGTTTAGAGATGAATAAAATATTTCCGGGCACATAATTCATATATATTTTGTTCATAGAGTTGGATTTAATTCAAGTTAAATTCTGCACAATAAGTTACCAATACATAAATTTGTTTGTATCACTGAACAATGGAAAATGTCCTAAACAATCCTGTTCCTTAGCATAATGCTGTTTGTGTTGCGGTATTTAGGGTATGTGGGTTCATATGTTATATGTTAGTATTGCAAATGATCGTACATAATACCTGCAATATTCTTATTTCGCTGATGGTTACGCATAAGATAACGTAAACATATTATTTATTGCTTTGCCAATTACCACGGAAGAACATGCACCATCATCGAACTCTGGATATGCGTTAGTATGATTCATCAATATTTAAAAATTTATTGTGTCCGTCATTGATTGAACAAAAATCTATATATTTTCCTATACCACATAAAACAAAACTATTTATTTATCGTATTACATAAAATAAAATTAGCATTAGACGACTATAATACATTAGAACATTTAAATTTTAGGGTAAAGAAAAAACGATGTCGAGAACAGAGAAGTCCCTGGAGTCTTATTTGATTTCCTCTGTTTTGTTTCCCCGGCCGCTCCGTCCATTCGTGAGCAGGGCAATGTTTATAAGCCGTAAGTAAATAAGCTCGACCTTTTACGATGCTTTTTTATTGTCTGTGGAAGCAAAGTCAGTGGTAAAGCGTACAAGAGTTTATTCCACAGGATTTTTAATTTTACGATTAGCATTCTCATGTATCTCCTTACATATTATAGTGTGCTAGTGTTTTAATAAACCGTGTTAAATTAAATACGTGTTTACATAATAAATTTTTAAGTTCACAAATACCCAGATTTATAAGTCCATCAGACATATAGATAGATAGGCGTATATACAGGCAGGTACTCATTTTATACTTCGAGTCCTCGAGTTAGAGTAAAAAAGCATTACAATTTACCTGACCCAAATATTGATCCATTCATACCACTGATAGTCTGTTGTAGTTCACTCAGACCATGGTTTTTGAGTTGATACACTTAATCTGGATCTGGATTCTAATACTTTTGGGCAAGTATGTTCATGTTCAAACAGTTAAATGTATTATCAGAAAATAACATGAATAAATATTCATATTTAAAATGCATAATAAAATTACGATATATTCGTACACGTTTAGAAACCCTTTGTAACTATTTAAACTGTTCTACGTTACCACATGAACTATCTTACTTTAGAAAAGCTATCTCCAATAATGCATCGTATTTATTATTATCATTGCACTGATCAATGAATCAACTGCACTTGATACATTAAAACTATTGATAAATATAAACGATAGTGTCTTGCGCAAATACCGCCATAATCACAATTTTTCAACGATGTTATATCCGACGTCATGCAGGTGGCGGCGCGTCTCCAACAGATCGGGCGTCTTTTGTCTGACCTTTATTCAGAATTGCTTACATCTACATCCTTAGGCTTATCTTAAACTTTTATATAGTATAACGTGTACAACAAAGCCTATTCTTCGTTTACAGGAAATACTTATTTCATATTCTACGTTCGACAATTCCAGATTATTTTTATGCGGTTATTTAAAAACAATATAACATTAAATAAAGTTAATGAGGTTTCACCAATTTTTGGAAATGCAATAATATGTCTTGAATCAAAGAGGCTTTTTCGTTTGAAATATTTAATGATAATAAGTTAAAATTAACCATGGTCACAGTCTAGGAACAGAGAGCCAATTTGTGTTATAAAATTAAACACAGGTTTCTTTTCAAATTGTAAGAGAATTTTCTCGTATGGAAAAATCAATTGTTATCTGTGATACTTTTGCTTGATTTTGACATATGAGATTATTTACAATAGTTGAGTGGCCAAGCACACTTCCTACAACACAAAATATACATTTCAGAGAGTTTGCGGATTTTCAAGGTAAAAACCAAAAAAATACTAAAACATAATGAATTATATTGTTATATATAATTATTTTGGAAACAAACGTTTGTTATGGTATATCTATCCCTAAAAATGTTCTACATTTATTTATTTATGTCAAGAATAAAAAGTGGGGTGAAAATTTTATACAAACTCTAACTTTAAAACACTCATAAGAATTAAAGAAAAAGTGTAACAAAACCAAAAATACCAACATTCTATAGAATTTTATTACAAATAACATTTTAATTGTAATAAAATTGTATTTGTCGCAATTTTACTTTTGTAACTTAGCAATAGTGAATAAATTAGTATAATAACAACTGTATATTAAATTAGAACCGTAGCAGTGATTATAAAATAATTGTTTTGTGTAATCAAAAGAATTCATTAATAGAAAATTATATATATACATATATATATATATACATATATATATATATATATATATATATATATATATATATATATATTTTAAAAATATCTAAAATATAATAATTAAAAATCTATTTTTTTTTATTAAACTATCAATATAAACATTTTGCCCAGAATTTTAAGAAATTGTTTCCTACACTTTAGTTGCCATAGCACTTTTAAATACTTATTCCATATCTAACACATCTAAAACACCCAAGTTAAAAGTAAATGCAACAGAATTTAATAAATAATTTTAAAACCTACCTATTAGTAACAAAATATGTAACAGTTTGTACATTGCCTGTAAAATATACAAGTTTGAACAGTTAATGCAAATATTACACAGTAAAACCTGAATAAAACATTTTGACGGAAAAATAAAAACATAATTAATAGTATTTTATAAATTTAAACAAATTTTAGGATTTATGTGGATTTTATGTTATTATATACTATAATATTAAACGGAATTAAATATAATATTTAATAAATTTCTAATTTTTAATATAATGACGTACTTTGTGGGATCCTTACTACGGTTATTACATCACATCTACAGACAAAATCATAACGAACATATATATATATATATATCCTTAATCGATTGGTACCGACATAATCGTAATATCGTGTAAAATAACAATTCCATTAAATAATTATTGTAGTTACCTAAGCTGCTTTAGTTCTAGGGATAAAAGTGTTAGAAATATCAAATCATAATGTTCCCTAGTTTTACACATTTAAACCAAATGGTAAATATCGCTTAAATAAATGGTGAATATTAATCAAGAAATATTTTATGAAGCTAGAATACACTTAAAGGTGTAGATTTCTTAAAGTAGTACGACCCAAAAGTTCTACTTTATTTTTATTTTAAAGTAGCAAACAAGTTTAATAGAAGGAACATGTTCAAAAGATAACAAATTAGTGAGCTTTATCCAAATTCAAAGTATCTAGGTTGTTTAATTTTAGAGATAATTTTCCGACATATATTGTAAAACTATGTGATAATTTTAACCGTATTTCATTTTTTTACCCTGTAATTTCTTCAAGACTAATGGTTTTTCCACATCATTAAATAATTGTTTTTTAATTCGATGTGGTTACTTAAGTTTTATCAGACACTTCAATTATAAAGTTATTGAAGATTCAACCAATACATACATTGTTGAAACAGCTTATATGAATAATTCGTAGTACATCCATTGCTCCAATAAACAGTATCAATTGTTATTAAAATCTGAAATCACAGATATATCAGGTGTCATGTTTTTGCCAGAAACAGTGTAAACAACCCTGACGCCAGTACTGTTTGCGCGACTGTCGGGAGACACCCCCTTCCACCCGTTCACAGAAACTTTACTGTTTGAAAACATAAACATATTTACCTCTTAGCATACTGAGTTATAACAAGCATTCCGCTACTATACAAGCTAACGTAATTGTAGTAAGCCACACAATGTATCACGTAAATGCCTTCGATAAGATTGCATGCTTATTGTCAAATCAATATCTAATTCCATTATCTAGATGTCCGGTGGATAGTTCGACATACATGACATCATAAGGAAATAACATGTTTGTCCACGCCAGACTAACAACACATTTTGTTAGCCTTCTTAGTAATGGGTTTCTTTAACGCCCACCTAATACCATAGTTGGAAATGTACCCTCATAGAACTCATCCTTGTTAATTTAAAAAACAAATGTTATTTGAAAAGTGTAAAGGTAACATATTTCTCGAGATATTTTTCCACATGATACATTGGCATTTTTATGAATTAATTTAAAATGGGCATTTTTATACTCAGCAGTCATACAATGCATTAAAATTACACCTACAATTACTCAATCATAAAATCAATGAAATAAAACACAACTACGGACTGTATAAAAATTATAGGAAAACTGAGATGTTGTATATTTGAAGTCCCAGCGTTCTCAGAATACAAGCGTAGACTATAACCAAGAGTAAGATGAGTATTTATAGCCAGTAAAAGCCGTCAAATGCTAAAGCCGCGTCTGAGTACGGGTCAGCAATCTTGGGCACAACCTAGACTTGGACTTCTTTGGACGTTAGCATTGTTCACTGGTTTTTGGCAATATATAATAAACAATGTCTCAGTGCATATTATTATCTCAGTAACATAAAGCTCTGTACTAATTAAGGCCTACAGCAAACTTTAATCTTATTGTGGAGTATAAAGTTGATATTTTAAGAACTCCGAATAGTTTCATCGTCTTATACGGGAAGAAACACACCAGTATTTTAAATTAAGAACTTTAAAGTTGAAAAATTATTAATTTAAACCGATTACATTATTTAAAGAATTTATAAATGTCCCCCTTTGGATAGGTACTAAAATACTTTTTAATTATATAAGTAATAAGTGTCCTACTTAAGAACAATTACTTTGGACTGTATTAATGTAAATACCAAAATAAATAAATAAACCAAAGTTTTCTACAAATATTATAGTGTTTTCCTGTTTTCAAAATATGGATTATCGTTATTTGTACGTTATATGCAAAATTAGAAAATTAAAATTTTTAATCGATAACAAGTATTTGTTGGGAAAAGATTAGGCTCTATCCCAGGCAGCTTAGGATTCAGTTTTGGTATTATGTTAACTTATCGATAGTGAAATGGGCTCAGTGGGGGGGGGGGTTCATAATCTGCCATTGGGTGCGTAAACTTAGATGACAGTAAAACGTAATGCAACGAAACTTTAACTACAGAGTGTAGTAAACATAAAATTTGCTAGAAATGTTATTATTATTTTGGGTTAACATTTAAATAGGTGGGCTTATTACTTATTATTACTCTGCATATTACCGTCGTTCAGAATCAGTAATTAAATTTATTGTAAGCTGTATTCTGTTTTGTGGCTTAGTGCAGTAACTTAAAGTTTTAAAATACTGACCTCACAATAATTGTTTTGATGTTACATTTAATGTTAATTTAATTACATATAATTTAAATGATTATGCAGCCAATACTTACACAACATTACTTACATATGCATTATTAGCAACGTGGTCAGCCTAGTTATAAGTAATCCTCAAATGTTGGTCATCCTTCATACTCACCAGATCTTGCGCCTAGCGATTTTCATCTGTTTCCGGAGCTGAAAAGACACCTTGGCGGTCGGCGATTTGCCAACAGCGATGACCTTCAAAATTAGGTGGATACTTGGCTTAAAAATTTGGCGGGTGAATTTTGTGATGCTGGAATAAAAAAACTACTTCCTAGATACCAAGAGTGCTTAGAAAGGGATGGTAACTATGTAGAAAAGTAAGGTATGATGTAAAAAGTTGAATAAATGTGTTTCAGTTATTTTTTTAGTCTTTTTAACTTTTTCATAATTAATGGAAACTTACTTTTTGGATACATCTCTTATTTTACTTCATCTAGATTTTATCTTTTTTATATTAACTATATAAATTGCGTCCAAAAAAGTCCAGACATGCAGAATTTATAACACGATTTACTCTGTTTGCAAAATTAAATTTTTATTAAAATACGTAAGGAAAAATGTTTAATGGGTATAAAATATTTCTTTGACGGTTTAACACGTTTAAGTATATCATGATATGTACTTCTTTAATAACGTAAAATTAGGTATTTAAATCAAAGTAATTGTTTTCAAATGACACTCGTCTGAATTAAATAGTAAAATAAAACAGTTCGGTGACAAATGAATCCCAGATCATGAGAACAGGAAATGACTTTGACGTAAAAAAGAAAGATAATATGAGCGATAGTACAAATAAAACAGATTTGATGCATAATTTTCTTTGGATGTTTATCCAGTAATAACATTAGTTACTAAAAAATAATCACTTTGGTGGTAGGAGACGGTCATGTGAGAAAATTACTGTTATTTTCTGTTGATTTTTAAACTACCTTTAATATAGGTATAGGTCTGCGTCATTATTTTGGAGCTCATAAAAAATTACTTCAATTTAACCTAGAAGCATCTATTAGAACTTATAAATTTTAAACTGATTCTATTTAGAAATTATAGGGTCTCTCTTCAAATTTAATGAAATATATTTTACGTAATGTAATATCTTCCAGAATTTAGCTCTTACATTAAGATGAACAAAATTTGAAATTAATGTTCACTTTTAAACATTTGTTTGATACACAGACACAGATGAAACTAAAATATAATTCTCTACACTAAAAAACTAGTTTTTTCTATGATAATCTATATTTAAGAATAGCTTTCCTCATATTAGCTATAGGCCGTTTAGAATTGGTAAATTTAAGCCAAGAAGGTTTAAGTGATGGTGAGTGATTTAAACAAGGCTAATGTTGGATTAAAAATATATTTTGGGGTACTTTAACTATGGGTTTTCCGATTACATTCGGATATTAAATATGGTTCAGGCACTGCATAGATAAAAATCCTATAAAACCGGTAATATTCAAAAACTTTTAATATCATGTTTCAAATAAGCAGTGGCAAAACTAATTTCTTTCATTTGTTATTTGATATGGTTAGTAGTAAATCACTAGTTCTTCTTCAAATATAATTCCAGGAGTGAAACACTTCTTACCCACTATAAAGCTTATAATTTTTCCTTCAAAAACCCTCTATCACTTATTGTTTTAGGCTACGAAATAGAACTACACAACTGTACTTGAAACTTTCCAAGAGGGTGACAGTGCAAGACATTTGCTGCTAATGGCAAAACCTATTGCTTTAACATCGCTGCAGACTTATCTAAACATCATTTGATAGATGTACTCTGCACTGAGTTTGAGGAAGCGACATGAATTATAAATGTTACTCTCTTCAGTACCCAATGCTCTGATATTGGATTTGAAACATTTGTGCGGCTGTAAAACGATACGTCTTTGTATTGAAATGTAACTGAGAACAAAGAAAAAGAATCGTTTCATTTTTACTTACACAATACTGAAAGAAGAATTGAGTATAAAAGTTTTATAAACGTAAAAGTGATCCGATTTTGTTCCTTATAACTTTTACAAAAACTGTTAATATATTATTGTTTGTTTAGACGCCTCACCTTATTATTATGGAAATGTTTTTGATAAAATCTATATTGTTAGATTTATTTAGGCTGCTAAATCTTGACTTCAGCTAAACTTATAACTTTATTTTAATGTTCGACACATTTTGGGAAGTTCTTCACTGTGTATACTTGCAAGAAAACTTAAATAAGACATGTCTCATAGATTTCTATTCAACAATAAACATGCAAGAATGTATAAAAATATATTATAGCATTTTGCATAGGTTTTGTTGACTAAAGTGAGTAATGTTAAACATCGCTCATAATTATGATCGTTCATATAATTAACTAATTAGATCGATTGTATAAACTATGAGGTCTAAAACCCAGATTAAAATAAAGAGAGGCAAAATAGTCTGAATAGGATCCTTTGGGGATCGAAAAATTTACTATTATTAGTTACATGATGAGTATGTGCTATTATTATAAATTCAGTATAGCAGGAAGTAATATCAAGAGGATACTAATGTAGAAAACTAGATTGATTATTATTGGTTGCCTCTTTACTCAAATAAGCAGTTATCTTGTATAAAATTGAACGATATATCAGTCCGTTCAGTATGATGTTAAATAGTTTCGAACTGTTAGAAAGATTACAGTATATTTAGTTCAGTTAGAAGAGAAGTAGTGTAGGCCCGCCTCTAAGGTAAAAAGAGGAATTCCTCAAGGTACATTACTGGTTCCTCTACTCTTTTTATGTTTATTATTTGTTTACCCCCTTTATACACAGTATACGAAGAGTGAACACTGTATGCGTTCTGTCTTTCACCACCACTTTCGTACTTTACCACCATTAAAAATGAGAAGAAAAGTGTTAATGACCATCTATTTCTTCTTCTTGCTACACAATATGCACCTTTCATCTGGTCTACGGTATCAACACCTCCGTTGTATTTGTTATAACAGGTGAGCATAATAGGCTTGTATTTTTCACCAGTGTCTTTATCCAACGCATCCGTATGGTGAAATGTAGAAAGCAGCAACACAACTTTATTTTTTTTTTCGGGACATAAAAAAGCAAATCATGTCATCTTGGTAACCAAACAAACTGCTGCATGGCCTTCTTGACTTTTTGTCAATAATCGTGGGAGGGATTTCACGTTTATTCTTCTTCAGTGTGCACGTAAAAGTAAGAGAGTGGATATCCAGGAATTCCTTAGCCAAAGGAATGGAACCGTACCAGTTACCTAGGGTTACATGTCGCCCTGTTCCAGAAATCGGAGTGATTAGGCGACAGCAACATCTTTAGCAGCATTGCTAAGATTGTATGGGCCAATGGGTTGCTTACCAAAATAAATTTCTAAATTACCGGTATAATACGTTCTTGCATTACACAGTGCAAAGATCTTGATTCCATAACGAGCGGGCTTGTTAGAGATGTACTGTCTGAACTTACAACTACCGCGGAAAGCCTCGAGCATCTCGTCTACAGTCACATTAGGCTGTAATATTTCTGGCATCTATTAATAAACTCCTGGAAAACCTCTCGGATGGGAGCCAATTTGTCCTGTGTCTTACTCTGCCTCATAGTTCTTATGTCATCGAAACGGAGTACTCTAAGGAGAAACTTGAAGCGCCTGAGAGACATTGTGGCTCGAAAGTACTCAACTCAGAGTCCATCTACAGCCCATAAGTCTTCTAAGGTTGTATGTGAAGACTTTAACATTCCCGCCAAGTACAGCAATCCAAGGACGGCATGGATCTCATCTCTATCCGTTGGCTTTGCATCTCGTTCACGGTTACAGTACCGACTATTTTTGTCGATCCATACATTGGTATAATGGACAATTTTGTCAATAAGACTGTCAGGAAAAAAAAGCTTCTAACTTTCAAGAGGTGATTTTGCAGTTACAGCTTCCCCTTTTGGACATGGCAAGCGCACACTGATTCGTTCACCACGAATAATGTTATGGTGTTGAATTTGGCCGCGTAGGTTAGCAACATTCATGTGTACATTCCATCTAGTCACTAAATCCTTTCCAAGAATAAAGATATGATTTTCCTCAGTAACCTCTTCTTCTCTTTCTGACACATCCTCTAAAGATGTTTCTGATCTGGTTCCATGGTCACTTTGTTCAACTTCATCATCAGATTGGTCACTTCCTTCTCTCTCAATAACGACTTCACCACTATTTTCAATATCAGGGTTATTTTCCAGATTGGCAAACAGTTGCCGCCTTAGAAGCTGTCTGTCCTCCTCTGCCACACGTTCTAGTTCCCTTTCTTCCTTCTCCACACTTGATAAGATGTCAAGTAAACGTCTGCGATCGTTATCATCCATTTTTACTTAATTATAAACATACACACTAAAAATATGAGTGTAAAATACTAACACCCAAACTGAAAAATTTATCACGGTTAAAGTCGCATGGCGCACAAATGACCGTACAAAGAGTTACACTGTTGGTCGCGTGGAGTACAAAAGACCGCGCTACTCACAAATAGACGCGCACGATGCCACAACCTTGAACAAACTAGCGAAATGGTTTACTAGTGAGTGGAGGGGGAAGTGGGGAAGGATATGCGAAGTGGAGGGAGTTGCAGGGATAAAACTAAACTTTCTCCTGACCAAAATAAATTTCTTGCGGAGCTTTGAACACCACGCGACCTAAGAAGGGTTAAAAAAATTTAATTATTTTTGACTTCTTAAGTTTTAATTTACCGTTTCACCAGTGCCTTCATCCAACGCATCCGTATGGTGAAATGTAGAAAGCAGCAACACAACTTTATTTTTAATCTAATGATCATGAGATGCAGGCATGTAGATGTTGGCGTTATTAGAAATTTGGTTCTGTGTACGGAAGGATGGTTTCTTGTCAAACAAAACAGTATAATAATACTTATCTATGTTTTAAACCTTTTCTCGTACTAAAATATCCAGACACACCCACCTCGGCATTTTCCCCTCGTTTATTAGTTTTATGGTTTCTAATTTTAATAGTTTGACCATTACATTCCTTTAAGTAACATTGATAGGAAACTGCTTAGAAATATTTAAATAAGAAACTAATTTTTTTTATGTTTACATTTTGTATACTGTAGTACAACAAGTTTTCTTAAGCCTTTATAAGAAGTCGTTAATTATTTGATTTTCGTCTTTTAGCTAATTATTCATTACTTTTCATGCAAGTACATAATTTCTCTATACAATATTAATAACACAGCACTATAATTTTCACCTAGATGATTAAAACAAGGAAAAATTTTGTATTTATACCCATTTGACATTATAGCATTTGAGAATGTATAACGTTCCTGCTTAAAATATTAAAAACTTTTCATAGGCACGTGGTCAAATCCCAGTGCTTTATTGAGTCATATTTTCAGTAGGACAGCTTAAACTTCAGAAACGGTAATATCGAATTTTAACATTTCGTATTGGCTCAAATATACGTAGATATAATTTCCTGTGGGGGAAAGCCCAACACATTAACTGCTCAACATTGCTGCATGGGAGTATAGGAGGGATTACATTAAAGTAACTATAAAATTTCACCTAGAACGTAGTTGGAATTAAATAAATATTTTAATTCTTTTTAAAATCTACTATTAATTTCTTTTAGCGGTTTATCTTATAGATCTTCTTATAATTGTTGACTTCCGGGGTTCAACACCCTTTGATGTTAATGTATTCAGAAATTCATTAGTACAAAGTTAGACAGAAGCCTGACTCTGTGTGAGTATGAGAGGCCTCAAGGTAATAGAGTACTTTCCTTTGATACATCTCGGGAATAGGCTGTCCTCACCTCAGGGCTAAGGCTTCAATGGTCATCCATTGGATAGACTATAAAGCGAGGCAGTTGACTAGTCTGCTCCTCTGAAAGATTACTTTAAGTTTTTACGTGATAATTCTTTGCGAGTCATTTTTTTATAATAATAATATATTTATTGTAATTTACAATTATTTATACAGTACTTTGAATTATATCGCGTTCATATTGAATTAAAAGTGTTGTTTCCGTTATTAGCTAACTGTTGATGAAGTGATAATTGAAAATAGTAATTTCTGGTTGTCTGTCCATCCGCATGGTATCTAGAGAACAAACTGTCCTGCAGACTTGATATGTTGCACTTAACTTAATTTCAATTTTACAATGTTATAGGTAAATGTTGTTTATATACAATTTATTTGTGAGGAATCTTATAGTCTGTACATTTTTAGAGATTGTTATGCCTTTGGACGGATTCATCCAAACTTATCCTCGAACAACTACGACATATTATCAGAGTATAATTTGTAACGTCGCGATCCACGTGTTAGAAATATAATAAGTTGGAAACATATACCTTGGGGTAGACCTTTCTTAATGCATTCTCAAGTTAAAGAACATAGAGTACGGTATTGTGTTCCAAATAAAAGAGCACAAATTATTTGATATAGCTGTCTATTGACACTGCTAGTTTGATAGCTGTCTTTGTTTAATTTCTTGTTTGATGAATTTCGGTTGTTAAAATTGAGATCGTTTGTCTTAAAAGCGACAAAACATTATGTGCATTTATAAATTTATACTTAATCGAATTACTTATACCAACTCTTGAGGAAAACAAATACCTATAAATATATACAGGGCGTATATATATAAATATATATTTATATTAAAATATATAGGTCGTTTAACCAATAGGGGTGAAGATAAGTTGTGCCCCTTTTTATACCACATTATAGTGAACAACTCGGTCTAGATTGAAATTAGCAGTATTCCTGATAATATCAGACACCACATAAAATATGCAGATTTAATGTCGTGCCTTAATACATAAAGCTATGATGAAAGTCATAGTCCTTTTTATACCTTAAACATGGTTATTTAATAACTTATTCGTGCATTTAGTGCTTTGTAATTATTCTTTAGTTGTTACCATTTTGAATGTTACAGAGGGCACTGGTAAATAGCTAGTTACACGTTTAAAGTAAAAATATTTACAGCAGTGTTTGGGGTATAATGTGATATATTCGGTTGTGTGAGTCCAGGGTAGTCGTTAATCACCTTAATCGCTGTGGGTCAAGCTCGCTCTACGAGACCACAGTCCGTATGTTACAAGCCAACGAGTAACAAACCAAATTTAACATTCCTATTAACAATCAACACACTATTTCCCCATATTGTACATAAAAAACTACCTCGTGTATTTTAATATGGAACAATAGTAGCACTACGTTTCGATATCTGTAATCTAAACACTTCCTCAGGTGGATAACCTATGTAACAAACAGAAAAGAAAGTAGGTTAGGTGCGCAAATCATAGTAATGTGTTCTCATTCGATACTCGGAATTCTCACACTTTTAATTATTATGGTAATTAAATATTGCATTACTAGGAATATTCTACAAAACATGAATAATTGAGTTATATGATATTTTCTACGAGTATAAAAGTTACCAAATAGGATTCCTTTACTATAAAGGTGAGTGTGCGGAGGAATCTTCTCTGGTTATAATTTTGCACAGGTATTGTATACGACAACCACGTTACTTTCCAACTCTTTGCTATTAATTATTGTATTTATGTAATTCAAATACTGCCAAAAAGTCTTTACTGCAGCCTCGGCGTATACAGTACTTGAAAACATAAGTTTAAGTCTTCCTAGTTTATGATATTAAGTGAAAAACTTATACCGCTCCAGCATTGTTTGCCAAACCCATTTTTATAGAATACAGTGTTTGGTCACTATTCACTTATAATACGAATAAATGTTACTGTTACATGCAACTACCAGTGAATGTAGTAATTTTATTACTTTTATACTTTTTATTTTATTTTTATTATACAAACATCTACTGTAATCAAAATGTTTCTTTGGTAGTATATTTCAAAATTAAAAATGCGTTGAATAAATCAGAAAATAATGCAAGAAAAATAATAGGTATATAAATATTTATTGTATTTCATAGCAATACCAAAATAATTAGTACTTTACGGTGCTGGATTAAGGTTTCAGCAGCACTAACAAGCTACTCACCTAACCCATTAGTTGCTAATTGATCCATTTATTGCTGACTACTGAGGTGCCTGTTTCCTTACATTACGGTCAGTTCACAGTTCTTTACAAATGTCTGCTGCAGTTTACACTGTAACAGTGTGGGAGTGTGGTGTTAGCAGCACCAACGAGCCACTCGTCACACCACAAATTAATTCATACATTGATAACTAATGGAGCTTCATTCCTCATCACAACACCTCTTACCCAAAAATAAGGTGTGTTCTACGTCAGTCAGAAAACTAACAAATGTATGTAAATATGCCAATTATGAAACATATCGTCCATAGATTTTTTAAACAAACTACATATTTGTAAAATGTTTAACAAATGTTTGTGTTATTATTTCTTGTCATTAGACAGTGTAGTTAATCTATTAATATACATGTTAATGGTATTATAAAAGTTGTTAAGTTGTTTACTACATTGCGCAATAGTTCGTTATAAAAGTCTTAGTAATTTAATTTACTTTATTGGTTTTTTATTATAACAATTTATTATTAACAACCTGCATGTAATAGCTAGCATATATAGTTGAATACTACGAGGCTTACATTCCATCTTTACTCTTATTAAATTCCACTAAATCGCAGGTTCACAGACTTCGACTAGAATATTTATAAAATGATGATGTGAAATTAGACCGAACTAATCATAAATTGGGTAATTCATAAAGTCTAATAGTAATGTAATAATTTTGAAGAAAGAATATGAAAGTCTCCCGTTTAGCAGAAAATATGGCAGCGACTGTAATAATTTTTATTCTTCGAAGTTTTCTAATAACAAAGAAATTGTTGACTGCATGCTTAAACGTACAGAGCATAATATATTGTAAAAAAACTTGTAAAAATAAATAAGCTAAAAAACTGGAAAAGTATCAAAAATAAAGAAAAAGTTAGGTTCATATGAACTTCAAAAGCCTTGTTCTTAGATCTAGTTTGTTTGAAATTAGTTTTTTTGCTTACTTCTTCATTTGTTTATTTCTCATTTATGTTGAAATTATTATTTACAAAATACATTTTTATTTAAATGCATGTAAGACCTAAACAGGATGCGTAGTAATATAGCAGTTCAATGCCAAATATAAATTACTTCTATATTTTTTATTAATTTGGCAAGAATTTTATTAATTATTACATTATATATAATTAAAAATATATAAATTTATATAATTATAAATCATTTTAATTCACTCTTTAATGTGTTATTTAAATCGTAATCTATGTTTCCTAAAACATTTTCAAAATGAAAATGTTTCCAACGAGTATTTAAAATAAATTAATTACACACTAACTTCTCTAAATACTTCGTTTGTGCCTAAATATGGTTTCAACACGAAAAATATAGGCATTCATATCTCAACATAATAACCGTTTGTATTGTCTGGATCAAAACTACAGTAAACGTGAAAGTTTACTTCTGCAGGTATAGGCAGAGTTCTGCCTCACAAAGCTCTGTGTAGAGGCATTGAACAGTGTAAACTCAACAGTGTCTGTTTACAGATCCCAAGACTTCCATTCAGTTCCTGCCAACCGTCTCCCTTTGTTCTCTTCTACAGTCGAACGCAATTTGTAAACAATCTTCATGCAAAGGAGATTATTCTCGACGGGAAAAGTTAACTTCAACGTTTACAACTTTTACTTGCCTTTAAAAATACAATAGTTGAATGTTTCACTTTATACGGGTTAAGTTACGTATACAAAATGTAATTTTAACTAATATAATTCCACTTAAGAACTTATTTTTCAAAAACGCCTAATTTAAAACCCTACAAAAGTATGTTTCTTAGAGCTGTGTATGTAAATATATTTTCATGATCGTGAGAAAAGGCCAAAATTTAATAATAAAAAGAATAAATAAAATTGGAATAAAATATACTAAGGTATGAATAAATTAAAATGATTAAAATACAGACTATTTAATATGTGGAAAACAGAAATTGCGGGCGAAGAAGCGGATTACTGCTAGTGTTCTATAAAAATAATCATTTACTTAATTTTTATTTCTATACAGTTTATTTGACTTTAATTTTCCTGACTTCTTATTCTTCAGATCACTTGATCGCTCTATTAACAAAGAGGGTAAAGTTGTAGGTTTTAGGTTTTTATGTATTTGCAGTTTCTCTTTAACCTCTCTATACTGAAGATCACTCTCCATGTAACTAAAGCTCTCTGAAATACCTTAAGGATTTAATCGTATATTCATTGTTTTGACGTACTTAGATTAAATGCACGATAGTAAAATTTGTATTATATGCTAAAGCCAATATCATTAACAAAACTGGTAAAATATTACTTGCTGATACATGTTAAAACAATAATAAAATACATAAAAATGTAGCTTGCACAGTTATCGCAAACTTTAAGCAAGGTCCCCGATAAATAATAAATACTGAAAATCTATATTCTATGGCGCAAGTAAGCAGAAACGAGGTCAATACTCAGTAAATTTATGAAACTAATTAATTCCCACCAACATTCCCAGAGCTGGAGTGCACGGTAATCATATCCCACTCAACTATTTTACACTACACTCTACAGTTCTATAGTTATTGATTTCCTACTGTAATAGATTTCATTTAACGCCAGCTTTTTACGTTTGCAATCTGTATACAAGCGTTATTATAAAAATGTTTCAGTAATTGTGATTAGAGTGTTGATTTACGTACGCTAAATTATCATGTAGTTACCTATCAACTAGTCGTCATGAAAATTTTCCTTATGAATAGGTAAACAAATCTTGTATTAAAATTTCTTGCTGAGCGTTAGCGAAGCCTATCATTCGGTTCATTGGGGAAAGGCGCATATTTCTGTCTGTCCGTGTTGATCAACAAAATAGAAATTCTGGGTGGAGTTTAGTTTATATCTAGGCAACATAAAATTTGATTATGGTGCATGTCGTGCAATTGAATTTGGCTTAACAATAGTAAAAGTGATATATTGGTTTGCTGGTTAATAAGATTGTGCGAGAAAATCAGTTTAAATTAAATTATTAACAAACTGTTTACATAATATTACACATATAGCTTAATGAAACGTACTGTGGGCTTAAATGGTTGATATTAATTCAGAAAAGTGATTTAGGTACATGTGTTGTTATTTATAAATAAGACATTGTACCATTTTTAAGTAAATATTTCTTTAAAATCCTAATATTGAAGTTTTTGAAAGAAAATGTTTTTTTATTGCAGAATTACACATTGTAACTTTTAATAACTAATATGTATAAAACCAAACAGTTAAATAGTATAAATTAGTAACTAAGAAACAATATAATTTAAGAGCAAACGAAACAATGGTTCCACGAGGTATCTAATCTTATGATTGTCTTTGTAGAACCAAAGTAAATTTACACAAGCAGGTCTCTCATGTCACGATTGTTTATTCCTGAACACGATTGTAAATGTTTACCGTCTCTATTTCGTTACTACTAGAAGAGCATCAAACAAAAACATACCTACAAATGATGTAAGGAAATGTGTTATTCAGCAATTCCATAAGGAATTTATTACTTATAAAGATTACTTGTTGCTGGTATATAAGTATATTATGTAGCAAGTATGCATCATTTAAAGGGGATTTTATACAAGCATACTTTACAATGCAATCAAATCTCAATTTTATGTCTTTGCTAACCTTGATCCCCAAAGCTAAATCAACGGTTTTTTGAACATGATAACTTCGGTTATATTTTAAGAGCCGGATATCCTCTTCACCGACTATATTTATCTATTTAAGAATAACATTAGGTTTTAAACACAGTTCGATCTTTCTTTAGTATTAGTATTAAAGACATTTAAGATTGAACTAATATTTATGTTAATAATTATTTATATTATTTATAACGCCTTTTTGTATTATGTTATCTCCGAGATAAATTTTAAACTTTTATTACTCCATCGTTTTAATATTAACAAGTTGGCGTATGATTATTTAAATGATTAAGTCCAAAAACGTTTGAGAATATTATCTGAACAACTTACAAAAATATGGAAAATCTAACTAGATTTTTAGGTTCAACATTGTTCTCATGGGACCCTCAATCAAGATTGCCTCCAGTATTCAACACTTTATTTCTTGAGAACAATTATATTTAAAACTTTTTAAAGGAAACTTATTAGGAACTATTATGGTACTGCCTAGTAATAATGATAAGGGTAGGCAACCACATGATGTGAATCGACAGGTTACTACAGTGTTTTAGCTATCATTATTTGTAACTGCTATAACTTGTAAAGTTTGAGAAAAAAATTACTACATCTATATGTTTTAAAAACTAATATTTTGGAACGCACCTTTTATAGCGGTATATAGAAAACACGTCAAAAAGTGAAGAAATGTCCTTTGACCAGGCGAAACTAGGTCTATTAAGCCTCTAACACTTAACCTGTGGACCAAAGGACTTAAAGGTGACTTCCGAACTACCACCAACGGCCGGGCAGACGGGCTGATTGCAGAGGACAGATTGGTAAGTGGTCACCCACCTAAAGAGCGACCAAGCACGAGGTTGCTTGATTCGGTTATTTTGCGAATACCGCCGAACCCGCTACACTGCGCCATTGACACGTTTACCATACAACCATTACTACTAGTGTTATATGGATTTTTTGTAATAGCATTACATTTATTTAGTTATTGGGGAGTAATTAGTATTTACCGCCTACTACATTTTTACATAGTAAAACACAACATATCATTTTAGCTTCACTATGAAAAGCCATCTTCAACAGATATTAAGTCAAAACTGAATGCATAGTTTCAATAATTTAAGTATTTAAGTTTCCTCTTGGTACTAAGGACAATTGGTTAGTGAATTTCTCTATATTAACGTGCCGTAGCATAAGTACGTTTCATTTTAACAGTTTTTATTTAACACTGAACAAAAAACCAAAGTTTGATCTTTAATAAATAATGACACCTTGAATGTATTTAAATGATATGGCTATTTTTCCTCCATGACGATATTTGTAAGAACAGTTACTAAAAAAATAAAGTTTTGGAATGTTGAGGGTATGTTTAAATAAATGTTAATATCAATAGATATTAACTCAGAAGGCCAAAATAATATTTATAAAAATCATAGGAAGAGGAGGAGAGCGTTGTGTTTGTATCACGAGAGAAACCCCTTTGTTACTCCCGAGAGAATTGTCACCTTAAGCTTACACTGGTGGGAGCATTATTTTCCCTCAGGTAACAAAGAGAGTAAAATATATTCTCTTTTATTATATATCATATGATTTGTATTATAATATAATTACCGAAATTAGGCTTGCCAGATGTGTTTCCATAATTCTCGGCAAAAATTACAAAAATGTATAATTATATTTGCGTAATTTTAAATGTTACAGTTAAAGTTTAGAGATGAATGAAATATTTCTGAACACAATTCATTCATATTTTTTTCATTAAATTAGTTTTCATTCAAATTAATTTCTACACAATAAGTTACTAATACATAATGCTGTTTGTGTTGGGGTATTTAGTGTATGTGGACTCATACGTTACATTTTAACATTGCATATTATCGTACATAGTACCTGCAATATTCTTGTTGCAATCATGGTTAGGCGCATAAGGCCAACGTAAAACTATTAATTAATTCTATGCATATTCACATACAATGGAATGCACCATCATCAAACTCTGTGTATTTATCAGTATGCTTCATAAATACTTACAAAGCTATTGTCTATCGTCTTTGATCGAACAAAAAACTATATATTTTCCTTAAACATATAAAAATAAATTGTTTATTCATCGTCTTAAATCAAGAATAATCATTAAAATAAAGTAGGCCATTAAAATTTAAGGACAAACAAAAATGCTGTTGAGAGCAGAGAAGTCCCGGGAGTCTTATTTGATTTTCTCTGTTTTGTTTCCCCGGCCACTGTATCCATTCTTGAGCAGGGCAAAGTTTATAAGGCGTGAGCAAATACGCTCGACCTTTTACGATGCTTTTTTATTGTCTGTGGAAGTAAAGTCAGTGGAAAAGCGTACAAAAGTTTAAACCTCAGGATTATTTTACAATCAGCATTCAGCTTTATCTCCTTACATATTTTACAGTGTGAAAGTGTTTTAATAAATCATGATAAAATAACATATAGTGTTTACATGTTACATTTCCAAGTCCGCATTAAACATATAAAGAACATAGCCTACTCTAAAACTGTATATGAACTTTAATTTCAAATTCTAGAGTAAATATGCTACGTATTAAAAACTAAATAATTGCCGGTTCTTGTTGAGCTCAGGTAACAAGTATGTACAATAAGTATATTCAACCAACAAATAATTTAGTGCAACTCAACAATTTCAGTTTAAAATTGTGATAAGATTCTACTGCATACGCCTAAAAGTTAACGAAATCCCATGTTTGTATGGCTCAGTCTACAATGGGAAACAAAGTATTTTATATGTAAATGATTTATTGAATATTACAATAATATAAAATTTTGGGGAAAATTACTAAAATTCGTCCGTAGCAGAACACGGTTTCAAAACAAAACGTGCTATACAATAAAACTGACAAAAGTGCAGTTATTTGCTTGATAACAAACAAGGATAATGCTACAATAAAAATGAGGTGGACAAAAAAAAGATAATCAAAATCCTGGTAGCTTTTGATAAGTTAACAATATTTATCAGAGTTTAGTTGTAACAGTTACCTCTTTAACATAATACCAAACCATACTGAAATGCCGTCCTCCCAAGTTCACCTGTATAAGCGGATATGTTTTATTGGTAGTTTAGGTCTCTCGACAACAATTTTAAAATATTTCCAACATTTGTGTGAGTTAAATTTAATTTGTGGTCTGGTGGTCTGGACCGTTAAACTCAAGATAGTGAAGACATCGTTCAAATAACTATAAGGCAGAAGTACACTACACTAACAGGCTTTGCTGAGGTTGTATGATTTCAAGTCCAGCTCATTTCATTTTCGAGATATCCTGCGGTCGGTTAGACAGACAGATAAGTATACATAAAAGAAATGTTTAATCTCTAAAGTAGATAAGGGAGAAATTGAATCAGTTTACTCACTAGTAGTCTAAAATGACGCTCCACAAAAGTCTATTGTTGAAAATTCACCATCATAATTATAGCTTATACTTTTGTACACATAAATACAAAATGTATGGTGTAGAGATGAGATCTTTCTTGGCACATGATACGTTCACATTTTATTAATTATTAATTTTATTAATTCGTCTTTCATACCAGTTAATTAGTTAAAATCTGTAAACCAGTCACCAATACATAATGTACGTGTTATAGTACGCTGGTTAATATGTTTTGCATGTTAATCTCGCATAATGGTACTTATTTTGCTTAAAAAATCATTTATCTTGCAAGATTCTAGTTGCAACCAAGGGTACCACTAAGATTAATATTAGTTAACACTTATATTAAATGGCATGCACCAAAATAAAAATGAAGTTTGATGCAAAATTTAAAATTTATAGGTCAGTTCCTTTTCGAAATATGATGCAGACATACAGGCAAGCAGACACATATGTAGATATACGTAAGACAGGCAGCCTGAAATTATGCATTTCCAGCCCTCCATTGACAGTAAAATAAGTAATATAATTCACTTGACCCAATAAAAAAGAACACCAGTTACTCCTTTCATATCACTGTTAGACCAATTTTAGTTCACTCAGTCCATAGTTGTTGAGTTGATACCCTATCTGGCTATCACACCCAAAGATCTGGATTCTAATACAGATTTGGGCAAGACATTTTTAGACAGTTAAATATTATTACCATAGAATACCCTGAATAATGGTGTAAGCTTAAAGTTAAATGTTAAATTATACTATATTCCAGCTATATTAGATATTCATATTCCAAATGCAAAAAATGATGTTTTCGTACACGTTTAGAAAATCTTTGTAGTTATGGAACTCTTCTGCGCTACGACAATTAACTTACTTTCCAATAATGCACCGAATTTATTATTATCATTACATTGATCAGTGAATCACCTGCAAATGATGCATTAAAACTATTGGTAAATATTGATGTTTGCGTCTTGCGCAAATACTGCCATAATATCAATTTGTCAACGATGCTATATCCGGCGTCGTGTAGGTGGCGGCGCGGCTCCAACAAGTCGGGCGTCTCTTGTCTGACCTTCTTTCAGAATTGTTTACATCAGCTTCCTTACGCTTATTTTAAATTTGATATAATATAACGTTCATAAATAACAATTTACATGAAATATTTGATGAAACTCTAAAGCATAGCCTTGGTTCGTCGGAAATAAGTATATCATTCCTTGTTCGACAATTCCAAATAATCTTTTGCAGTACTATATAAAAAAACATATCACTGAAGAAAGTGAGTGAGGTAATACCAATATTTACAGATACAAACTATAACGAAATATAAGTATTCAGATCTTCTTAATCGATTTATACCAACATTATCGTGTAAAATAACAATGCAATTAAATAACTAGTGTAAAGGTAGCTCAGCTACATCTCTGTAGTATAGCAATACAAATATGAAAGAAATTGAGCTGCCACAGTTTTAGGGTTAAAAGTGTTAAAAATATGAAATTAAAATTTTATTTGATTTGTAAAATTATATTTAACACTTTTTCAAACCAAACGCCAGACACTGCTGAAATAAATGTTAAATGAGCGTCAGCTCGATAGCTGTACAGATCCTTAAAACTGTTCCCTTCACTCTCTTATCTACTTTATTGACAATAGTATAATTGTTATTCATGAGTCTTACGTTCAATTTCAAGTGCCCAATCTAGGAAAAATACGATCTGAAAATTAATCATTGTCAAATATTTATAACAATTTGGTCACACATTCAATTTACCTCCACAAATATTAGCGCAGCTAAAGATTGCTATCATTCCTAGCGAAATTCCTCTCTCGATTTTGAGGATAACTAGCACACAAGCATATACAGTGTAAATTGAATTTTGACTTCTGGACTATAAATATACATGTTCGTGTGTTTACTCTAGAATGTTATTGACCGTTACCATCGCTTTATAAGATATTTCAAATTGCATAGTTTTAGAAATTCTTATTAAATTTTTCCAGAAAAAGTAGAGATCAATTTACTTGCACGAGTGTGTATACTTTTCGAGCTATTCTTATAGTTAAAAAACTAAGATAAATTACTATGTAGAAACCATTATTTAACCTTTACCAAGAACTATTTTAATAATCTATAATACACTTGAGGGTGTAGAAGGCTATGAGAATACAACTCACAAGTTCAACGTTATGTATCTTTTAATGTTGTAAACAAGTTTAATAGAAGGGAAATGTTCAAAAGACTTAACAAATTAGCGAGCTTTATGCTAATTCAAAGTATCTAGGTCGTTTCATTTTCTAGATAATTGTCCGACATATATTATAAAATATCTGATAATGTTAACCGCATTTCATTGTTTTACCCTGTTGTTTATTCAGTACTATTAGTTTTTTTACAACAGCAAATCATTGTTCTTAATTGAATGGGGTTTAAATGAGTTTCATCAGATACTTTAATTATAAATCTATTGAAGATTCAACCTATTTATCATTTTTGGAACAGCTTATATGAATAATTTGTAGCATATCCATTGCTCCAATATTCAGTACCAACTTATTAAAATCAGAAAACACAGATATATCAGGTGTCATGTTTTTGCCAGAACCAGTGTAAACAACCCTGACGCCAGCACTGTTTGGGCGACTGTCGGGAGACACCCCCTCCCTCCCATTCACTGTAACTTTACTGTTTGGGAACATAAATATTTATCTCTTAGCATACTGAGTTATAACAGCATTCCGTTACAATATAAGGTAAGAGTACGCCACACCACGTCTCACGTAAATACCTTCGCTAAGAGTGCTTGCTTATTTTCAAATCAATATCTCTCATTTCGTTCCCTAGATGTCCTGAGTTTAGTTCGACGTACATGAAATCATACGGAAAGTAATGTTTACATGCCCATGGTAGACCAAAGAGAGATTTTGCCAGCCCACTCAGTAATGGGCTTCAGCGACGCCCAGCTAAATTTCATACTTGCAAATGCACCATCATAGAACTCATTCTTGTCTATTTAGAAAACAAATGACATTCAAAAAGTGTAAAAATAAAATCTTCCTCTAGAGATTTTTCCAAATGATACATTCACATTTTGCTCATTGCCTTAGGTCTTATAGCAGTGTCAAAATAATACAAGTTCAGGCAAGCTAGCGAGGCTACTTTAAAAAAAAAGAGCGCTAAATAGAATTGCTAATTATATTTACTCTAAACATTGCGTTAGTCCAGAGTTAGAAATTAAACGTATTGTAAGCTGTATTCAGTTTTGTACTCATGTAGGCGTCAAGAGAGAGGTTGTGCCTGTATAGTTAAAATCATAAAATACTGAACTCAATATAATTGTTTCTATCTTACATTTAATGTAAATAGCTAATACTTACATAATTACAAATACATTATTAGAAACGTTGTAAGCATCTTCCCAAGTAATCCTCAAAATGAGAAATTCAAGAACAGAGAAATATATCAGTATTTTAATTTTTTTATTATAATGATTAGAAAAAGCAAATAAATATATGTACCAATAGAAACAAACTCTCTTTTTAAAATCGGATTTATACGGCATATTTCTCATTTACAATAAAAACAGATTTAAAATGAAATTGTATAATTAATAACAATCTGGATCTAAAACAATATAGATTTTAAATAAGTAATTAAACATATATTTTACACAATTAATTTTATTAATAAGTTATTATGTGAAAAGTGCATTTCATAAATATAATAATACTATAAAAGGTAACGTGTTTCATATATTAAAAATAACCAAATTTGAGGAAATTTATTTAAGAATACAAACATACAGTATGTAGTACTGAGAAAATTAGTTATAAGAATGGAAATGTTATTAGGACCACTGACGTAAAGAGAAAATAGGCAAATGTTTACCCATTTTAATTTGTTAAACAACACAATGAAATACTCATAATGGAATTTACTCTTACTGAAAATACGCTATACTGAACGTTGTGTCTATTTAGTTAGTGTGTTAATAAAGACGAAGTAAGGGAATATACATGAAATATGGGCGGTAAAATTAATGATTTAATAGCCAAGTTAAAATAATTAGTATTTTTACGCACGCCACTCGCCACAATCATTAGTTGCTAATTGATTCATTGCTAAATATTCAAGCTGCCCGTCCACACACATTATACCAGATCATAGCTCCTTACAGATGACGTGTGGGATTGTGGTGTCAGCAGCACTAACAAGCTACTTAAAAAACAATTAGCTGCCAAATGACTAATTTATTGCTGACTACGGTGGACCCTGATCCCTTTTATTACGTCAGATCACAGTTCCTTACAAATATCTGCTGCAGTTTACACTGTAACAGTGTGGGTTTGTGGTGTTAGAAGCACTAACGAGCCATTCACCACACCCATTAGTCGCTAATTGATCCATTTATTACTGACTATTGAAGCTGACTGTCCCCTCACATTACGATAGATGACAACTCTTTACATACGTCTGCTGCATTTTCCATTGTTACAGTGTGGGATTTTGATGTCAGCAGCACCAATGATCCGCAGGCTACACCCATTCGTCGCTAATTCATTCATACATTGCTAAGTAATGAATTTTCTAGCATTCTCACACCACCTAAATCCAAAAGTAAGGTATGTTATACGTCATTCAGAGAACTTAAATGTGTTTGTAAAAACGAAAATTATAAAACACATTGTCTCTAGTCTTTTTTGATAGATTCTCTAATACATATTTTTTAATGTATAATATGGGTATGGGTTATTATTTCCTCACATTTGTCAGTTTAGTTAGGCCATTAATATAAATTTTAACGTTCTTGTACAAGTTGATAAGTTTGTTCACAACATTGCCACTTGTAAATTGTAAAATAGTACGTGTACTTTACTTTAAGTTACTGACATTTTGATTATAATATTTATACCTAACAAGGTTGCATTATATTAGCTATGACATTTAGTTTAATATTACGTGGTTTTCATTCCATATTTACTATTATTAAATATTCAATAAATCTCAGGTTCGAAGACTTCAACTAGAATAATTTATAAATGATCATTTTAAATTAGGCCGAACTATTCATAATTCAGTTAATGCGATATAATAATTTTGAACAATGAATGTGTCGTTTAGCAGAAACTATTTCATATACACATCCTTAAAACAAATATGGGATTTAATGCAGCCTTTACATAACTTTTGGTACATAATTTTTTACTAAAACCTATATGTAGAAACTACAAGGATTCTGGATCAAAACCTTAGATAGTAAAAAAACACATCAAATTTAGCTCATTCATATTTTAAATGAGAATTCCACATAAAAATTTAATAAAGCTATGAACTCTAAAATTACACTAAAATACCTCTTTACAGTTTTAAAGTTGCATTACAAAACCCATGACTATAATAATGTTTACTCTTCGAAGTTTTCTCAGAAAAAATAAATTGCTGAGTGCATGGTCAAACCTACAGAGCATAATAGATTATAAGAAAAACTCTAGAATAAATGAGCTCAAAAATAGAAATAAAACTGGAAATTCTCGCAAATAAAGATAATATTAGTTCTATAAAGTACATCAAAAGCCTTGTTTTAAATGTAGTGTATTTTACATTTTTTTATATATACTGCTACATTAGTTTATTTCTAATTTATGTTGAAAATATTACATAGAAGTTTAATAATTATTAAAATACATTTATGACCTAAACAGGATATGTTGTAATGTACCAGTTCAATTCCAAATTTATATGATGTCTATATGTTTTACTAATTTGGCAAGAATTTCATTAATTTGCACACTTCATATAACTTAAAAAGCAATGTACTATTTTAAATAATTATAACACATATTAATTCGTTATTTAGATTGTAAACTATGTTTCCAAATACTTTTAAAATCCAAATTTTAATTATTAAAATAAATCATTTACACAATAATTTCTCTCTAAATATTTCTTTTGTGCCTAAATTTGGTTTCAACACGAAAAATGTAAGCACTAATATCTCAACACTATCATCGTTTATATTGTCTGGATCAAAACTGCAGTTAACGCGTAAGTTCACTTCTGCAGGTATAGGCAGAGTTCTGCCTCACAAAGCTCTATGTAGAGGCATTGAAGAGTGTAAAGTCAACAGTGTCTGTTTACAGATCCCAGAACTTCCATTCAGTTCTACCAACCAATATGAATAATTTAAACGATGTGTAGGTTTTTTGGTAAGACGTTTCAACATTTAATACAACTTAATGCTAAACTGTGGATCGAACTAAAAACTGATCTTTAGTAATAAGTAATCTGTAATCTTGAAAAATGTTCAAAATCAAACTTTTCCCAGTGATGATTTAAAATGTATTATTTATACATATTTTCTCTCTAAATACTGTACATCGCTTTGTACCTAAATGTGGTTATAACACGAATAATATAGACACTAATATCTCAACAGTATCATTGTTTGCATTGTCTGAATCAAATCTACAGTTATAACGAAAGTTCACTTCTGCAGGTATAGGCAGAGTTCTGCCTCACAAAGCTCTATGTAGAGGCATTGAAGAGTGTAAAGTCAACAGTGTCTGTTTACAGATCTCAGAACTTCCATTCAGTTCTACCAACCGCTTTCCTTTGTTCCCTTCAACACTCGAACGCAATTTGTAAACAATCTTCATGCAAAGGAGATTATCTCGACGGGAAAAGTCGACTTCAACGTGTGACTTTTACTTTACTCTAAAAGTACATTAGTTGAATGTGTCACTTTAGAAGTCTTGCAAAATGTACGTTTACATGTTATATTTCCGTTTAAGAACTTTGTTTTAAATTAAACATAATTAAAAAGGCTAAATAGTATTTTAAGTATCCACCTCAGTAACTTACCAACATTTTATTTAGCTGTATATAAATTAAATATGTCCCGTGGTATTATTATGATTACTGAATAGCCTTATCTATGATAACTAGAGTAAAAGATGTTTCTGGAATTAAGATCTCTCTGGAATTTAAACTCTGATTAAATTCGTTATAGTAACACGAATCCTTATACAGAAAACACAGGATTTGTATAAGAGTTTTAAAATAAATTCATTTTGGCAGAAAATGAGATTTGTCTTTGTGTTAGAGATGATGCTGAAGAAAACTAAATCTAAAATCAGTATTCAAGATAAAAGATACCACGATAAACGCTTAAATTGTTTAATGGATATGTAAAAAGGGGAACTAATGTTAGAAGTATAAGATAACAGTTAAGCTGTAAACATATTAACATTAAAATGGTCTGTAACCAAATACCAGTGATATTTGAGTGACACAATCATTGAACATGTTAAATGGTTTTCGTTTTAATCATGTTTCACATGATGCACGGTAAGGGAGGTATAATATAAGACTTGTGATGTGCAAGTTAGTAATAATTATAAGGAATTAAAGGGTAGACCAAAAACAAACATTCTAATTTATCCCTACGATTTTCTGTTCCCTGACGATGCCTAGCTTCAAAACAGGCTACCAATCCCTCCCTGTCTAACTAAGATACAACAATTCCTAGAGTTTTCATCAGTGACAAAAGTTCTTCCATGAAACTAAAATTTGTATAACCCGAAGCCTGTAAAAACCATAAACGACGATAGAACTTAATTAAACAAAATAGCACCCACCCAACGTCATTATTTATTGGAAAGCAAAAAGGATTTGCTTAAAAGTATCTGGTAAAATAACATTTTCCTTTTCGAAGGATGAAAATAGATTATTTTCGATAATGATTTACAAACCGAATATATTTATATATAATACAAATAAACTAAGAAGAAGAATCTTTTTTAATAACTCGATAAACCACTCAAAAGCTGTGCTCGTTAAGAAGCATTGCCTTATCGAGCTATAATTACCTCGGGATAAAGTTTCCTCCCCACAAAGCAATAATTAGACGATTGTTCTGTTCTATAATTTGTGGTTGGAAAGTGGCGCTGGCAATAGTTGCCTCTCTTTGAACTTTCTGTTAACACTGACTAATTATTACTGTAAACTCATACAGCCCTCAGCCGTGGGAACAGTTCCAAATACAAATAGTTCATGTCATGGATGACATTTAAAAATGTATATAAGTAATTACTAATCAATAGAATCAGTCTGTGCACATTAAATTTGAAAATCTTTATGTTTTATTGTTTTGTTTAGAATTAAGTTACTTTTTAAATGCTGACAAATACGTTATGTTGTATTTTAGACAGTACAGATAAATTTCAAACGTAATTCATTTACACGCATTTTATATAAGTATTTTATCGTATTTGGTTTTAACAAATATTGTCCATTACTTTTTGTATCCTTTGGTTTGGATTAGCTAAATAATCTTTTTATTTCCTTTTAGGTACTATTGTATCACATAAGTGAGTTAGGCTTTGTAACATAAAACTACCGCCCTTATATATCATCGGGTAGTAATTTCCCGCTTTATAGCAAACATTTTAAGGAAATGTGTTATGAATGGCGCTTTCAGGTGTGAGGGATGTTGGTAATGTTCTCCGATAATTTTATATATTGGGTGCGAGCCAAGGCGCTGAAAAAACTGGCGCTCACTCTAAGATATCGGTATGAGCGGCAATACAATCTTTTTACAAGGTATTTTTTGATACAATATGATTGAAACTCTACGGTAATATTTCTTTATTGATAGCAAATAATTGGCTGAGCGTCAGTGAAGACTGTTACTCCCTTGCTTGTCCATGAGGCAACTCCTGTGCTTTAATATTTAATTATTATCGTCCAACACGATATAGCTATTGGTGGCGTATTAACTATCATGAATGTTGATGGTGGTAATAGATGACAGACATTGTATAATATTTTGAATAATTGAAAGAATTCCAATGTATTTTGCCGCATATATGATGTCACCTATTTTCTGTGACGGTAATTTAACTATTTCTTACGTGTCTCACTGAGGGTTTTATGTGTCCCAAGTTAGAAAACATAATATTTAAAACAAGTAGGCTATAGATTCAAAATTTACAACCTTCTGATACTCTACAATTTCGACCCCCACCAACTAGCATTGGCTGACGGTAACTTGTTCTTAGGTAACATTGTTCTAAAACTTTCATGAAAAACAAGAAATATCGTCTGACAAAATAACCATCTTCCCCTAAACTACTAAGTATAGCTATGCATGTTACCAAATCTATGTACAAATATTATTCCTATAAATGCAATCGATAAGGTTTTAACTTCCATAAATAATGATCATCGTAAATATTATGATATTAATAATACTCTGGAAAATAAATCCATATAAGGGAATTCGCAAGGTGGATCCCTTATTAAGAAAAATCCTATTATGAGAATTATAATATATTTTTCCATCGATAGTTAAAATGAGTGTGGTTATGCCTTAAAATTAAGGAAATAGATTTAATCCTAAAACTTTTGTGTATATTATTACAAAATAAAGATTCTTTTGACGTTTGGCATAAAATTATTTTTATAATTCTTTAGGAAACAGACAGAGGGAAAAGGAGAGAAATTGCATTACAGCTTCTTAAACGGAAAAGCTCTCCTTTCTAATTCGATTTACTGTGTTTCTTTTGTCTCTGTGGATTTTTTCGTAGAGTTCGCAAAGAAATAAATAAACAGAAGCATATTTCATTAACTTCCTTCTTACAAGCTCATTGTTTAAGGTCTATTATAACGCCTAATTGCTAAATTGAAATCAGGTACATACATAAGTAGCCCTATGCTTACTGTTCTGAGATTGCGAAAATACACATATAAAACCATCTACTTAACATAGAAATAAAGTTTACTACTACAGTATGTTTTTGGACATTTCTCGTTGTTACAGGAATATAATACTATGTTTAAAATATTTAAGTCTATCTTCATCCCATGAGTCAAAACCTAAAAGAAAGATAAAAAACTCACAAAGGCATAAAATAAGTAAGAATAACAGCAAAGAAGTTTTTAAACACTAAAATAAATTTCACAAAATCACATTATTTTTATCACCCATTGCCAATAACAAACTTTAAACAAAGAACGACAAGAGATTTTAATTATTTCAAAAGCAGTGATGATTGTATTACATTTCTACTCTGTTGCCACAATACAAATTAAACATTTTTGTGAATTTTATTTATTTTGTTTGAATACAACATAAGAAAACAAGGAACAGGTTAAAAATAAATCTAATACAACTCAATCATTCAAGTCTCTGGCCTTAAAAATCTCAGGCCTCGAGATTAAACATATTTAAATTTTATATGGAGAATAATGTTTTGTAAAAGCATTTTTATTATTATCACATATTATACTTATCCAAATCAAAAAGAAATAACATAGGTATTTAATAAATAAATTTATGAATCTAATGGCACAATGTATGCCCTATTTTAGCATTTAAGTGTTATTTTAAATTTATCTACCGTTCATGTTATCAAAACAAAACCTATTCAATCAAGTTTATTATGCTGCTTTATTTAATTTTTAATTTTCAAAATATTATCTTTTTTTGAAGTTCCATTTAATTTTATGTAAAAGTTTTATTTGGGATTTTATTTAGCTAATCAGAAGTTCTACACTGGAAGAATCTATCACATTTCACAGGCCTAAGCTCAGCTGAGCTTTTCTTAGCGTGACTCAACTGAAACTTAGGAGCCGGCTTAGTTTTTTGTAAAGTGTATAATTGTTGAATATTAAAACAAAGAAACACCAGAAAGTTTCTGAATTTATTCCGAATAACCCATAAAAGTATGGACATATCTAAAAACGTGTTTGCACGAATAATAATTCATCTATATAATGAGACACACCGCATATGCATTAATGAAAAATAAGAGCGTAAAGTGCATGACATTTAACATTGTTTTAAGTGAGTACCCACAAGTTCATTTTAATACAGCCACTCTTAAACCTGATCCTCTGACTTGATAAGCTTTGACCTGACCACTCAGTCACGTAAGATTTCAAGATGAGTTGAGGAAATAAGTGGGTTTGAAAATTTATTTGTAAGCAAATAGTTGATGATACATTTTGACTAACTTAGGATGTAGTCTTAAAAATGTATTGGACACAAAAAATCACGTGGATATAATGGGAAGGGATTTAATGTCGTAAATGCTGAGTTTAGCTCCAGTTCATCTTACTCTTAGTGCAGCGTTTGTAATGTTACAATGCACCCAGATCAGTACATCTGATGAGACAATGAGGATACCTCTTCATCTAAATTACACTATAATTTTATTGTGAAGAAAGTCCTTGATGTCAAATCGGTGTGAAATTGTATTTTTTAACTCCTTTTTGTAGCCAATTTTGTTGGATATATTCAAACGAACATACCCACCATGCGTTAAGTCTGTGACAGCATCAGATTCCAGACGCTGCACTAAAAGTAAAGAAAATTGGAGCTAAACTCAACATTCACAAATATATCTTTAACAGCTGAAACATGTTTGTATGTTTATTTCCCAAATAAAGCCGATTTCCACGTACAAAAACCGCCATGCGTGTCTATCGAGACTTCGTCCAACCTCATGTCACTGTGCCTTCTAATTTTCGTAGTGCAATCCAGTTTCAGTTGAGCGTAGCTATTACGGAAAAATAATTACAGGTGTTACAAAGATGATCCCCATTGGATGTAACCGGCTGCAGAGAAAAGAGCTTGTGATTTTCATCCAATAACAATGTTAACACTCATGTACCTATAACCTTAATTTTTGATCGTAGTGTTTTGGGAGATGTCAAATTTAAATGATATAATTAATACGCGTTAAAGTGTATACTATTTTAATATTGAAACCATGAACTTGAAAACAGTTTTCAGGATGAAAAACATCTACAAATGAGAAAAAATCTAAAAACTAAAAAGCATTTTGATTTTTATTAAGTATATATTTTTCCTGTAACTTAAAAAAGAGGCATTATTCAAAACTGTATCACTAAAAATAAGTCCCTACAAGTACAAGAGTTTTAAGATTGTTCATATGAGGTTGCTTTCAATGTAACAGGCAATAAAGCCGACTGTCAAATGAGGTTTAGATTATCTGCCTCAAGAAAAAAAATCTGCCAGACAAATGTGAGTTACAATCAAAATTCTAAGTTGTGTATGCTTGCTTTTTATCTTAATAGTATTCGTAATTTCTGCACATGTCCTGCGTCTCCTCAGACCAATTGAGGATAGTCACAAAAAGCTCGCAGTGTTGGTTCTTTTTGGAAGGTATTTTTAATACATTTTAATAGCTTTTTAAGGGTTTGAAAAAACAGTGTTCTCAGTTCCACTTTAATTTATATATAAGGTGTTCATACTAAGACATTTAAATTAAATTATTTACAATTAATATATTCGGTAATTTATTTCATGTTAGATTAAATAATTGGAAAAAGGGATATTGTTGAGTTTTGTACATCTATAAAATTGGGCGGCTTCTCCCATAAACATGCTCGAATAACTACGATATAACGTGGTATAATTGTAAAAACATACATAAAAAGACAATTGGGCAAGCCATTGCACCATTGGAACATTAAAAAGGGCATTTCGTGTTAGAAACATAATTAAATAGAAACATATACCTTGGGGTAGACCTTGTGCGAATTATTGTGAGATTAAAAGGCGTAGAATAAACTTTTTTGTTTCAAGGAACACTTTATCAGTTGTCGGAGACATCTGTGTATTGCTTTGATCAATTTCTCTTGAAGACGAAACAATTGTGTGAAATTTTAAAAATACACTAAAATTATTTATTTTCACCAAACCTAGAGAGAAACAATCACACATCGGTTGGTCGATCAACTTGTATGCGTCAACAGAAGTTTGCTCATATTATAATGGAAACATTGGCCGAGGTTGAAAAGAATGTTATTACTAACACTAACATAGAATACAGAAATATGCAGACTACGGCTCATAATCTTATAATGATACGCTAAAAAGTAAGTAATAGTCCTTTTAATCTTTGAAAAATGAAATTAGTTTATTTGATATGTGCATATAGTACTTTATAATTATTATTTTATTTTCTTTTCACCAGTCATTGTTTTTAAGCATGGAACGTCACAGAAGGAATTACTAAGGTGGTATTACGGTTAACGTAACAATATTTCGAGCAATGTTCGAGGTATAAAGTGATATGTTTGGTTGTGTGAGTTAAGGGGTAGTCGTTTATCACATTAATCTCTGTGGGTCTTTCTCGCTCTACAAGACCACAGGCCGTATGTTTTTTTTCCTTGGGACGGCCTACTGCCATGCACTTAAGCATGAAGGGCTTTTTGCGCACCATTGGAAGCTGCCGGTCCCCACACATTATCTCAGATTATAACTCCTTACAAATGACTGCAGAAGTGCGGAATTGTGCACTAACGAGCCACCTCAATAAACAATTAGTTGCCAATTGATTCATTTATTGCTGCCTACGGAGGGCCCTTTTACCTTAAACTACGTCAGATTACAATCCCTTAAAAATGTCTGCTGCAGTATAAATATTGTAACAGTGTGATATTGTGGTATTAGAAACACAAACGAGCCATTCACCACACCCCTATGTCGCTAATTGTTCTATACATTGCTGACTATTGAAGCTGCCTGTCCTGTCCGCTTACATTACGTTTGATGGTTCTCGCTCTTTACATGGCTCTTGCAATTTAAATTGTAACAATGTGGAATTATGGTGTCAGCAGCAATACAAGGTACTTCACCTCACCCAATAGTCACTAATTGGTGTATATATTGCTAATTAATGGAGCTTCTATCCTCCTCAAACCACCTATTATCGAAAAATAAGGAATGTTCTACGTCAGTCAGAAAACTTACAGGTGTTTTAAAAACGAGAGTAATGACAAATATCGTCCTTAGGCTTAATATACATTTTAATGTTATACAAGGTTTTAAAATTGCTTGGTATAAATTCTGTACATATGTCGAAACTAATTAAAATTTTTTTTCTCGTCTGTTGTTTTATTTTTCTTCTAAAAATTGTAAATATAAGTACGTATAATATGTGAGAAATGTTAAGTTGAACAGCAGTACCACCTATTATAGGAATATAATCTGTACATATATTAGTTATTTTATAAGTAAACCAAGCGCCACAGAGAGTGTCTTTGGATGTATCAAGACTGGACTCATTTATCATTTTTGTACTGTGTATTTATATAATTAGTTTAAGGATGTTGTAAATTTGTTTATATTTAATAATTCTCACTGGCCAGACATACTTGTAACTGTGGTCAGTTATTTCCAAGGACATATTATGTTATATTCATGTAAATTAACGAATGGAAAATAAAATTATTATTATTATTATTATAAATTTTCACTACATTGGACAATTGTAAATTGTAAACAATTCCTTGTACTTTAATTCATTTATTGTAGTTTTTAATTTAAGAATGCATTACTAACAACCCGCTTATATTAACTGTGTAAAGTTAAATACTACGTGGCATACATTCCATATTTCCTCTTATTAAATTCAACTGAATTGCAGGTTCACAGTTAGCGGATACAATGTTTTATATAATGGTGATTTAAAAATTACACCGAACAATTCATAAATTGGGGTAATCCGACAGTAATATCGTAATTTTGAAGACAAACTTTTTCCAATGATTATTTAAAATATATTATTTACACAATGACTTCTCTGTAGATACATCGCTTTGTACCTAAATTTGAATTCAACAGGAACAATACAGGCACTGATATCTCAACAGTATCATCGTTTGCATTGTCTGGATCAAAACTAAAGTTAACGCGAAAGTTTACTTCTGCAGGAGTTCTGCCTCACAAAGCTCTATGTAGAGGCATTGAACATTGTAAAGTCATCGCTGTCTATTTACAGATCCCAAGACCCATTCACAAACCCTCTTCCTTTGTTCTCTTCTACACTCGAGCGCAATTTGTAAACAATCTTCTTGCAAAGGAGATTATTCTCGACGAGAAAATTTGTTTTCAACGAGTACCACTTTTACTTGCCTTTTTACTTATATAATATTTCTCTTTAGACGCCTTAAGTTACTTATAAATAATGTACGTTTTACTATTACATTTAAGAAGTATTTTTTCTTTACACATAATTTGAAAGCCTAAATAGTAGTGTTTAAGTATCCGCCTCAGTAACTTTGGAATATATAATTTAGCAGTATATAAAATGAAATATGATCCACGGTATTATTATGATTACTGATTAGTCTTATCGCTCCTAACTAGAGTAAAAGATGTTTCCAGTTTTACTCTTTCCCCAAACGATATACATATAGATTGTTCACGACCTCTATTTTAGGTTTCTTTGCGTAAAAAAAAACAAAAAAATGTAACATAAACACATATACGAGCATTCGTGACACGGTACAGGTCAGAAATGGCTAATGTAACACCTAACAGTCTGTAATGTTTTATTATATTTTTTATATTCCGGTAGCCAGAAAATACAAAAGAACTTCAATCCATCAACATTATTATTATTTTAGTGTTAATTTTACATACAAATTAATGTTGAGCTGGAGCTTATATTGGCTACTATTAACTTAATTACATTTAAAACACATAAACCAATACCTAAAATTTTATTTTGTGAGGACTTTTGATCGTCTTACAAAATAAATATAATTAATATAATAAAGCTTAATGTAATAATGCGTTTCGATATGATGTACGGTTGAAACTTTTAAAGATAAATGCCATACAAAGTAATGAATGAGTTATAAATTATAGCAATAATTTCTATATTTCAATATGACATAATTTAAAATTTTAACAAGTATAACATATAAATTGGTTAGTAAATAATGTAAATATAATATATTTTGTAATTCATAGTTAATTATAACAGAAATAATTCAACAATGAAAATACTGCTGTGCAACAAACATTTAAAACTTTACACCTACATTATATCTAGGCCTATTTAAATGCTTTATTAATCATAATGTTTATAGTTAAGTAGAATTTACCATTCTTTCTAATGTATCATAAACATATAAGCTATTGTATTATCGAAATTTAAAAATTCTCAATTGGCCGCCATTTATAACGTGATATAATAATATTGTTCATATGAATTTAGAGTGAAGAACAATAAGTTTCGTATTTACTGGTTTCTGAAATATATTATTAAATCTAAAGAGAAACACAAACGGATAGACAGAGCAGTAAAAATCTTTGACCAAGTTTTTTGTGATTTAACTTACTTAAAAAATCTGTAAACATTAACAGAGTGTTTGTATATAACACCCTGTATATACTGTTATTCATAATATTATTATTAGTTGTTGAAGGTGCCCACAAGAGACCTTGAAGACTGCCCAGATGTAATAATACTTCCCGTACTGACAATAACATTGGATAATTTCCAGTAAACTTATCGTTTATTCTCAATCGTCCTCGTATAACCTTTCTAGTACTTGATACGCTGCTATCAAGCATTTGATCAGAATAAGTATTCAAAGTCATAGACATAGTAATAATTATAAGGAATTAAAATGTGGACCAAAAGAGAACTTTCCAATTCATCCATATATTCTCTGATCCCATGGCGACCTAGCTTCAAAGCACGTTACCATTCGCTCCATGTTTAACTAACCTACAGAAATTCCTGGAGTTGTTATTTGTCATGCAAGTTCTTAAATTAAACTAAAAGTTATAAAATACAACCCGAAAGTAAAAACCATAAACAAAGGTAGAAAATTATCAAACAATAGATCACCCATAGGACGTAATATTTTTATAATAGATAAAGGAGTTTCTTACAAAGAGATATTTATATACAATTTTCCCTTTTTGAAGCATGAAAATAAATTATTTTAGAAACGTCTAATGAATGGCATAAATAATTCAAAACAACCCATGTTGAAGGGTTTTTCTTAATAAATCCATAAATCACTCAAAAGCTCTGCTCGTTAAAAAGCAAAACTTTTGCCTTATCGATAAAGTTTTCTCCGCACAAAGCAATAATCAATCGATTGCTCTGCTGTGTAATTTGTGGTTGGAGTCTCGTTGGCAATAGAAGCTCTCTTTGAACTTTCTGTTAACACTGACTAATTACTGTAAACTTATACAACCACTAGCCTCGTGCATTTGGGAAAAAGTGTCTTATGGAAATGATTAGTGTCCAGGATGACATTACAAAATATATACAAGTATTTATTAAGATTTGAGAAGTGTCTGTCAACATTGAATCTCTAAAGCTTTATAATTTATGTTTCTTTTTGAATTAAGTTAGTTTTTTAATTCTGACAGGTACATTTTATATAGTAAAGACACAGACAAGTCTTCCATATAGTAATGTTATCTTATTTTTTAACATTACAGTTTCCATTACCTTCTATATCCATTGATTTTCATTCAAAGTACCATTAAAAATTATAATTAAGTAATTGAATAGTTCTGTTTCAAGCCTGTTATAATTTTTTATCATCTGTAATAATTAACGCAATGTATTATATACACCAATAAATAAAACACGTTTTTCAGACTACGTGAAAAACAACTTAGTCCCAATAACTTAACTCTTGCGTGATGTGAATTTTTTTATTTATACATGTTTTTAAGTCGTTTCACCATGAAAAGTTGGATAGTGGTCTCATTTATTGGGCTTATTTTGTCGTTTATACTCAAATGTATTTCGGTTCACACAGTCTGAAACTTTTTGAAAATAAATTCTTGGATTGATGCGGCTTCGTTAAAGAGAAAATCTCACACCCATCCATGTCCTAAATATGAATTATTTAATACATTTTTAATTGTATCATTTAAGTATCAGATAGAGGTAACTAGAACTCAACAAGAGGACGTTAACCAAGACATTGCAGGAGAACGGATACAAAATATAAAGATCAATACATTTCTTGTGTTATGGAGTTCAATTAATTTCCCCAACCTCTTTACAAATAAAAAGGCGTATCCTAATAATATTATAAATGTGAATATGACTTTATTTATTTGTTTTACTTTCAGTCGTAAACTAGTGAACCGATTGTACTGAAACTTTACGTGGACATTCATACGGTTCCTGGGAAGAATGTAGGGCTAATCGTATTTCATAAATCCCTTCGGGCCCCACTGGTATTTAATTAAATCAGCGAATAATTCCATCTTGGTCTGTTAGTTGTGAATAATTATACGAGCACGTATAATGTAATAAAAATTTCTGTGTTAACAAAGAGTAATATTTTCAATTAGTTTACATTAAAGTGATTACTATAGGATGAATAATTATTTTGACCGCTTTTTAATTTTCAGTCATTAGGTAAGTACTCGTCAACCTTAGAAAATATGCCAAAGATATGATGGTTAGAAGTTGAATCCAAATACCCTCTTAGAAGCAGTCGACAAGAACCATGCTACTCGTAGATGAAAGTTTGATGGAATATGCATTTGAACTAATGTAACAATTCCAGCTCTAAAAGTTCTAAAACGTTAAAATATTTTTCAGTTTATAAAGAAGCAAACGTGTAGTATCATTGTTAATGTAATTCTGACTTTACATTTTTAGCTAATATTAAGTATTAAATATAACTCAATACTATTATCTATGATTTACTATATATTGAAAGACTGATCTAAAACTCATCCTAGTTCACTTTTGACTCAAGGAAGCTTTTCTGGTCTGTAATATATATTTTCTTGATCGGGTACCAAGGCAATATTAACATTAGCGCCGGAAATATAATTCACTCCAACCAGCAATTGTCTTATACGTGCAACGCCTACTAAATTGCGTGCAAAGTCTTGGAAAACCGTTAGTTTGTTATATATTTTAATTTAAAAAAGACGTTAAACAAATTAAGAGGGTTAATTTTTTGTAACACATATTGAGGTTACAACTAGGAACCGTTAATTCTATTTGCCAAAAAACTACAGATTTATATGTAGGGCGTGGCTTAAAAGATATTGCAAGGATCTGGTGTTCGTTAAATTGAGGTAGAAAACATAAAACAACATACATAATTTTCGCCTCTACAACCAGATACTGTCCTTCCAAAGAGACCGCTTAACTTAACCCTCTAAGTATCAGATAGTTACAGACCTCCTGAAGATGGGACCAAAATTTCCCACCTTACACCCTAAGGTTTAAACGATTGTTGGCGGTGGTACAGAAGTCACCTTTAATTCGTTGGTCACCAGGTTAAGTGTTGGAGAGGGATTCTTAGCCCTAACTTTACCTTGTAAAAATATATATATGTGTATATATACATATACATACATATATATATATATATATATATATATATATGTATGTAGCGTTTCGAATATTTAAATCGGTCCTCTTTATCAGGCAAGTAAAAAGGTTAGTAAATTACAAAAGAAAGAAAAGAAAGGTAAATGAAGAGAAAGAAAATGGATCAAATTACCTGAAATCTGCTTGGAGTTTAATTAGCATAAAAATAACCCAAGACATAGTCACTGCACAGGACGCACTGCACTCTCGTTCTAGTCACTTACCTCGTGGCATGCAGTTTATGCAATGGCAACGCCTGGGTTCATTTTCTCCTGTTTGGACTTTTTATATTTATTTTTTTTTGTAATGGATATTCTTTATCAGGTGAGTAAAACAGTTAGTACATTACAAAAAAATTAATGATATAAAGTATAATCATAAGAAAATGAACCCAGCCGTTGCCGTTGTAGTTAATAACTTGAGTAACTGGTAGTAGACAAAAAATAAATAAAAAAGTCAGTAAGAATATATCTATTATCGTACTCTATTTAGCGTATAGTTGCAAATATGTGTATTTTAATATAAAAAAAATATTGTAAAGTGGGTGACACAACACGTTGCAACCATTTTAAACCAATCAAAGGAAGTTAATAAAAAATTTAATAAATAATACAACGTTCTATTTAAGAAATCGTGTAATTCAAAAGTTTAGACAATTTAGTAAAACCGTATTCCTACAAAACTTATGTGTGAATAATCTTAGTTGTAATATATAGAAAAATTTAAAATCCTTATTTTTTTAATTGTTAGAGAAAATAAATAAATTGCCTCTATTTTTGACTGCATTAAATAAATTGAGATAAGATCTATGTTTATATAAACATTCTTTATTGTTTCAAACACATTTGTTGGCCTTTTTAGAATTACTGTTAATAGGCGGGTCATTATATACAAATTTAAAACTTTTTATCACTTAAATACTTATATAGCTTCAATTAATTAAAGCGATGTTTCAAACAGGTTTGGTAGAATGTTCTAAAAACTCTTCAGCATATTAAAATAAAATACGCGGGTATATTTAAAACTACGCACCAAGCAGTCAGTGTTCCCACTTTTGGAATTACATAAAAAACATGTTGATTAGACCCATCCTGTTACCACCAACCAATCGAACCAATTCGTTGGTTACCTGCAGCCCAATTCTCCAAAACCACGTCCATTGTGGCTACTGAGTAATTATACGATACACAGATTGTTGGCGTTGTGTTACAGTAAATAATTCCATTCCTAAGTGTGAGTATAGATACTGTCATTTCAGCACCTGTTTTATGTGATTCAACCCAAGATCAGGTACCATCGTGATGATAGTCTTGACCGAAACCAAGTAATGTCGACCGTGGCTGCTTCTGGAATCTGTGACGGTCCTGTCATTGAAAAACAGTCCAACGGGCCCGGCCGTTGGTAGTGGTTCAGAAGTCACCTTTAAATCGTTTGACCACAGGCTAGGTGTTAGAGAGTTCTTGTTTGCATTAACTATAACTGACAAAACAAGACATTTTTACTTAAAAATATTTTAAAGGCCATAATGCCTTTAGGAGTCGCCTTTAGGAGTCGGCTGTACTTGCAAGTATATATATATATATATATATATATATATATATATATATATATATATATATATATATATATATTTTAATCTCCCTAGAAAAGTGATTAAAACTTAAACCTTGCAATGCCTTTATTTTAATTGTTGAGTTAGGAGGGACTTTAACTCATGAGAAAAATATTACGGATAATATATAAACATGTTTTCAGCTTTAAGAAATCATAATTTTTGTCAATAGTCCTTCATATATTTATATTGCATAAACTATTTGTGCACAATTAATAAAATGTTAGCTAGCGTAGTAATCGTAACTTGAAAACAAGCTAAAGTACAAATTACCACACGTCTAGTAACAAGCTTCACTGATGTTTCAAGAACAATTTAAAATATATAGATAATTTATTTGTTAAATTTTAATATAATTGTACCAAGTTTATTTACATATTTATTTAATCTAAAATTTTCTCGTTACTATCATGTTCACCCGTAGTACCAATGTGAAATTGTTCGCTAGTACTCTACCAAACACAAAGAGTGACACATCTAACTCGGTTTGAATACAGACAAATGAAACGCCTTGCAAAATTTCAAGTCTTTCAGTTAGTTCTAGAGATAACCTGTGGATAGCCAGACAATTAGACAGACTGACAGACAAAATTTTATTTTAAAACCCACTTGAATGACAGTCTTCGCTAACGGTCAATTAAATTATATTTATCTCACAACTGTAAGAACAAAAAACAAGAGAGTAAAAGAGTGTATAAATCTTAAAGAGGCGTAAAGAGGATATCTTAACGAGTGAAATTCATACATTTTTTTATATATTTTTGACATACTTAATACATACATATTTGTATACATACATACTTAGATATTTTTCCACAACATTTGACTAAGTTAAACAATCTTTTTATTTCCTTTTAGTTACTATTACATCGTACACGTGGGTCAGGCTTTTAAACAAGAAACTCCGACCTTATATACCGTCGGGTAATAATTTCCCGCTTTATAGCAAACATTTTAAGGGAATGTGTTATGAATGGCGCTTTCAGGTGTGAGGGATGTCGGTAATGTTCTCCGATAATGTAATATATTGGGTGCGATACAAGGCGCTTACTTTAAAATCTTGTTATGAACAACAAAAAATAATTTTTACAAGTTATGTTTTGGTCGTATATGAATGCATAAACTTTAGGGTATACTCTCATATTGATAACCGATATTAGGCTGAGCGTTAGTGAATAATAGTTTTTTGTATTGCAAAGTGTATAGTTTTTGAATATTTCAATTAGGAACTACAAAAGAAATTATTTATTTATTCTGAATAATCCGTAAAAGTTTAAAATAAACCAAAACGTGATTGGAAGCTAATTAGGTACTCTATAGAAAGAGACAAAATTTATAATAAGTAATTTATAATAAGTAAATTGTGCTTTCTACCAAGACTCCAACCAGCCTCATTGCACTATGCCTTCTAATTTTTGTAGTCCAAACTACTCTCAGTTGTGCGTTGCTATCACCCACAAATTACAGGCGTTACAAAGCTGATAACTACTGGATGGGGCGGCTGCAGAGAAACGAGTTTGAGTTTTTTCCCACATTAACAATGTTAAACCTCATGTACCTTTAGTCCCTTAATTTTTGATCGTAGCGTTATTGGAGGTATCTTGTTCAAACAGTATAGTTACTTTTATCCTAGCGCTTTACAGTTTTTGTAATAACGTGTATACTTTTTGAGCATTCCAACTGTAAACTTAAAAAAGGTGTTTTCATGATATTAAATATTAAAATATATTGAAAAACCTAAAAGATAATTTTATGCACATTAACTATACACTTTTCCTCTAACTTAAGATAGGGACATCATCCATAATTCCATGACTGAAAAAGGGCCTTAAAAGTACAAATATACATATAAGTTAACGATCAACGTGGCCAAAAATAAAGCGGACTGTAAAATGAAGTTTAGATTATCTGTCCTCAAGAAAAGAAAATCTAGCAGGCAAGTCTGAGTTACAATCACAATTCCTAAATTGTTTATTCTTGCTTTTTATCTCAATATTATTCGTAATTCCTGCAACGATCGCATCTCCTGAGACCAATTCCGGATGGTCACTAAAAGCCCGCAATACCGGTTCTTTTAGTACAGTTTTTAATACATTTTAATAGTAATTTTTCATTTAAAGGGTTTGGAAAAACAATATTCCCAGTTACTTGAATTTATTTAGGGAAAAAATCTTTTGATAGAAAGACATTTCTATTAAATGATTTACCCTTACTATATACCCTAATTTATTTCATGTTAGATAAAACAATTTGAAAAAGGAATTTTGTTGTGTTGTGTACATCCAAGATCAAAACAAATACAAGATTCTCTTTCAAATGCTGTATTATACAAAACTTAAAAAAGTTTTAAATTTCGAAAGCTGAAAACAGTGTTTTATTTTACATATTATTAGTCGTGCTTTCGAAATCAAGAATAAACGTTTTGGTAACATTTTCATAGAAGCTAACTGTTTCATTGGCAGGTGTAGGATTTTCAAGGATAGTATCCGTTTAACCTCTTCGGGGTACGTTAGGGAATTTTGTGTCTGTGTGAAGGACTTTGCAGTGCCACACTGTTTTTCTCTTGTTTCTATGATTGGTGTTTCGTAATCAAAGTTGACATTATTAACATTTATTAATAGATCATTCATACATCTGACAACGTTGACCTTTTTCAGAAACTTAAATAGACAGACAAATGGATAACATATATATATATATATATATATATATATATATATATATATATATATATCGGTCATCTAAAGAGACATTCATTGAACACAAGCAGTTTTTATGATATTTCATTGTTGATTTTGATGAATTCCCATCGGCTTCACACATAAACACGCTCGAACAAATACGTTGTATAGTAGTCCATTTGTAAAGTTGCAACGCTCGTAAAAGAGACGAAGAAGATAAATGGACGAGCCATTGCACCTTTGGAACATGAAAGATGGCATTTCGTGTTAGAAATATAATTAAAGAGAAACATGTACCTTGGGGAAGACCTTATGTTAATTATTGTAAGGTTCAAGTAACACTGCATCTAATGTAAGAGACAGCTGTGTATTACTTCTGCTTTACTTCTTCTTTGACAAATGCTTCTTTGACAAATATATCAAGGAGACAAAGAATATTGTTTTTTTAAAGAACGACAGTAAAATTATTTATTTACACTACACCCTGAGAGAACTTATCACACTTTAGTTGGTTTATCAACTAATATGCCTCAAAAGAAGTTTTTCTATTTTTCATACCACACTATAATAGAAACATTTTCCAAGTTTAACACGAATTTTATTACTAATACTATCAGGGATCACAGAAATATGCAGACTTCTGATAGTTATTTTAAACAGATAAGCTATCAAGTAAGTAATAATCCTTTTAATCCCTTAAAACTGCAATTAGTTGATGACTGGTTTGTGCATAAAGTACTTTGTAATTATATAGTTTTTTTACTAATCATTGCTTTTGTGCATACAACGTCACAGATTGAACTACTAACAGCTGCATGCTGATATTACGTATATGGTAAAACATATTTAAAGCAATGTTTAGGGGATAATGTGATATATTTGGTTGTGTGAGTCCAGGGGTAGTCGTTTATAACGTTAAACCCTCAAGTCACGCTCGGTCTACGATACCACAGGCCGTATGTTACTTGCCAACGAAGAGAAAGCCAAATTTAACGTGCCCATTAACAATCAACACACTTTGTTACCTCATAGAGTATATAGTAAATTACCGTGTATTGTAATGAGGCACAGTAGTAGAACATAATTTCATAATCTGTAATCTGATCTCTTCCTGAGGTGGAAAACTTATCTTACAAATAGACAAGTAAATCGGTTAACAAAAATAATCACATCCTTGCGTCCTAATGCAGTAGTCGGAATCAAAATACTCGTCATCGTTTATAGCATTACTATAAATGTTATACCATACATGGATTGAGTTAATAACTCTGGAAGCGGAAATTAAACTGAAGAATTAATTAATTGTGTTAATTCAATATTAACGTAATAATTTTGAATCCAAACAATGAAGGCTTCCGTTTTGCAGTAAACATGACAGTATAAAAATATTTTACAGTAAATATATGATTTAATACAGCCTTTATAGAACTTTTGGTATTTATATATTTCTCAATCCTCTATTTGGAAGACGATAGACTTCTGGATCAAAACTTTAGATATTAAAAAAATACTCGGAATTAGCTTATTCATATTTTAAATGAGAATGTCTAGATAACAGAGAAAAACATACTTAAAGTCTACCATCACTCAGGTAAGTAACTTCACTACAAATTCAAAGAACATTTTTAAAGAATTTTAATACCTCTAACAGTTTTAAAGTTATGTTACAAAACCTAATAATAATTTTTACTCTTTGAACTTGTCTAAAAACAAAGAAATTGGTGAGTGTAACCTCAGTGGTAGAGAGCATAATAGATTATAAGAACAACTCTTGAATGGATAAACTTAATATTAAAAATAAACTGATAAATTCAAAAACCAAAGAGAACTTTAGTTCTACCAAATATATAAAAGTATTGTTTTTAGATCTAGTCTATATGAAATTGGTTTAATTTTTATACTTCTGTTATTTTTTTATTTCTCTTTGTTAATAAAAATATTATTGAAAGATAAATGTGTATTTGAATGTATTTAAAACCTAAACATGATGTGTTGTAATGTTCCAGTCTAAATATGAATAATTAAAATGATGTGTAGGTTTTTTGGTAAGAACTATTCAGTTTCAACATTTAATACAACTTAATGCTAAACTGTGGATCGAACTAAAAACTGATCTTTAGTAATAAGTAATCTGTAATCTTGAACAATGTTCAAAATCAAACTTTTCCCAGTGATGATTTAAAATATATTATTTATACATATTTTCTCTCTAAATACTGTACATCGCTTTGTACCTAAATGTGGTTATAACACGAATAATATAGACACTAATATCTCAACAGTATCATTGTTTGCATTGTCTGAATCAAATCTACAGTTATAACGAAAGTTCACTTCTGCAGGTATAGGCAGAGTTCTGCCTCACAAAGCTCTGTGTAGAGGCATTGAACAGTGTAAAGTCAACAGTGTATGTTTACAGATACCAAGACTTCCATTCAGTTCTGCCAACCGTCTCCCTTTGTTCTCTTCTACACTCGAACGCAATTTGTAAACAATCTTCAGACAAAGGAGATTATTCTCGACGGGAAAAGTCGACTTCAACCTGTACCACTTTTACTTGCCTTTAAAAGTAAAATAGTTTAATGTTTCACTTTATACGCCTCAAGTTACGTTTAACAAATTTATTTTTAACTTATTTTTCAATTACACATAATTCAAATAGAAAAAGTTAGTGTCTATTTATCCACCTCAGTAACAGGCCAACACTTAATTTGCCAGTATGTAAACTAAATATGTTTCGCGGTATTAATATACTTACTAACTAGCCTTATCGATTATAATTGGAGTAAATGCATTTTTCGTTATGTCTTTCTGTTTAAACGATACAATGAGAGTTCACTTACTCTATTTCAGGAAAAGTTTCTTCTTGTAAAAACAAACAAAACATGTACCACAAACACGTATACGAGCATTCCTGCAAGAGAATCGGTCAGTTATTTTTCTTTTAGAAAACAGTAAAGATAAAAGATTCGAATAAAACTAGTTTCTCAATATTATTGTTCTTTCATTGTCAAATAATAATAATAGTAGAATTTTCCACTTTATACGCCTTAAGTTACGTTTAACAAATTTACTTTTAATTATGAAATTTCCGTTTATGAACTTATGTTTCCATTACACATAGTTCAAATAGAAATAAGTTGTGTTTATTTATCCAACTCAGTAACTGGCCAAAATTTAATTTGGCAGTATAAAAATTAAATATGTTTCGCGGCAATAATATACTTACTAACTAGCCTTATCGATCATAATTGGAGTAAAAAACTTTTCCGTTATGACTTTCCGTATAAACGATACACTGAGTGGTCACGTACTCTATTTCGGGAAAAGTTTCTTCATATAAAAACAAAAATATAACATTAGCACATATACAAGCATTCCTGCAAGGGAATCGGTCAGTTAGAACTTTTTTAGAAAACAGTAAAGGTAAAAAATTATAATAAAACTAGTTTGTCAATATTATTGTTCTTACAGTGTCCTATAAAGATACAAATCATTATTATAATGAGTTTTAATACGGATTTTTAATACGGACAATTGAGTTCTTTAAAGAATAACGCTACAAAAGTAATGAGAGATAATAGGAATAATAGCTAAATTAAAATTAAAATAACTAAACATTTTTGCAGCTACAGCATAAAACTGGTCGGTAAATAATGTAAATGTAGTGTTTTATTATTGTAATACACAATTAATAATGACGTAAATATTTAAACAAGGAAAATATTTCAGTGCGTGACAACAGTTAAAAGCCTAATACTAGATTAATAAATTATAGATAAATTTGTATATATTAGGTTAAATAATTACGACTTATAATTACGTATATAAACCATTACTATTCTTTCCAATGTTTCATAAACATAATAATTGTTATATTATTAAGCCTTAAATATACCCAGCAGGGATTACTTATGGCTGGTTTATATTTAGCAGTTGAACACTGGGCACAGCAAAAACCGATGTGTTACTTAAATCTGGGCAAACTTATGAATGTTCAGGAACGGCACATAACCGGCAAATGTAGAATATTTTTAACTAAAAATTAAATCTTAAAACAAACCCCGACTTATTGAAAATACATTAAGCATCTCTGACCGTGTTTAAGATTTTTTTTTTAACTAGCTTTAACTCGAATATAAGATACACAATATATTAACAAAGAGTTAGGAAACATTCTGCGTACACCGTTATAACAATTAATATAAGTGTGTTGAAATTGCCTCCAAGATGGAATATGATAAAATTGTTTGTTTAATATCTAGTAATATTATTTTTTTATTCTCAAATTGTGCTTGTTAAACCGTTCTATTTCATTATAAGCTTGGTTGCATCAGTAAAGCAGTGTGCCTTCTTAGCTAATATTAATAGCTGGTTTGAGCTTAACTTTAACTTGAAGAAAGAGGAACTTCAACGTTCAAGACTATGTTAAAAATAACTTACAAACAAAAATAAAAAAGAACTAACTTGTTACATAACGAGCATTCTATAGTCAAACGATTCTAAACCAGGTCTCACTAATGCTGTAATTGATTTCCCTATCGCAGACCACTTTCACCTGTACTAGTGTAACGAATGTTAGTGCCTTTGACTTGAATTTTGACCCTTTTCTTTTGTCTGGACTCCAAGCAGTTTTTTTGAAGTGAAAACTTCTTTAGGCGCGTTGAGCGTTTTGGTAGAGGGTAAAATCCTCGGTTCGCGTCACCGACATGCTAATGATACTAACCTGCATGAAAAAGTCAGTCTCGCTGTGTTTTTTAACCGTAGACTTGGCCGCGGACTACTAACCTGCATGAAAAAGTCAGTCTCGCTGTGTTAAAACTGTACCGGCGGAGTATGAAAACAGACTGCGAAAATCAGTGACCTTTACGGCTTCCTCTCGCGATTTAAAAGTGAAGCCAATGTCTTACAATTCTGTAAGATGCGTCAAATTAAAGCGCTTAATATTGGCAATCGATTGGTTACATTTTTAAATATTAAAAAAATTTCGAAATAATTTTGATTATTGTTTATATTTTACATAGCGTTTACAATGACAAGAAAAAAGTAGTAAGCGAGGATTATTTTTATTTTTTGGTCAGACAAAATTTGTCAGCGAGAAAGTTGTGTGAAAATAGATGAATATTTTTTTGTAATTTATCATTTTTTTATTGGAAGTTTAGTTTAGCCTGTAGTAGCGTATGAAGTGATGAGTGAACGTTTCTGCCGGAACTGTAGTTGGCGCATTGGCTCACTGATACCGTATTAACTCAATAAATTAGTTTATTGTGCAATAAAAATACCTTTACGAAAGAACCAAGTTAATTTAACTAATTTATTAGTTTTAAAAATATTGTGGGTTTAATTGTTATTGCAATTATATACTTTATCCGTAGCAATAACTGTATTATTTACAACGGTGTTCAACTCACTGTTGTTCACTCGGTGTTTACTCACTTATAAATGAATAATGAAAACAACGAATATATTTTTAAACATTTTTAATATTTGTACAAATATTTGTATTTAAAATTTAGCATTATTCATTTTAATTATTTTTTTAATATTTAACCTCTTCATCATGAAATGAGTATTATTACGGTAAAAGATTTATCTTACTAGCGTGGTAAAATAGATTTCTAGTTATTTGATAATATTTTTTCGTGGATTTTAAAATTGGAAAATTAAAAACGCGTCACATTTACAATTACAGATGTACTGCTACTATAACGTATTGTTAATTACTCTCAACTTAATAGTTCCGTTTTCACTTCTATCGGCAGTCCCACGACTGCTACTGTTTTTTTGTATTTTTCTCTTCTTTTCTTTCTCTTCCTTTCTTCCTATTCTTCCTTTTTTCGGACGAAGTGGATAGATTTCAATTCTCGGACGTTGTGATACACATTTTGTAAGATATAACGAACTCATATGTCCGAAATAGTATTATCCTTTCAAACCTTCCATCGTCATTAACAAACCTTAAACAAAGTTTAGATTCCTAACTTAATAAACGATTCATATTGGATAACGGTGAACTAGAATCACCAAATAACTACAGGTTGAGAAATGACCAATTACATGCCCCGTTTCGCTTAATATTCCCGCATTAATCAGGAAAAACCTCTGATTAAAGTCTTTATATCTACAGAATACCTCTCACAAAACATACAGGATTTGTAGTAAGAATTATGAATTATACTGATTTGGACATTACATTTGATCAATATTTGAACTTAAAAGCTGAAAAGAATATTAAAACTTAGTATTTGAACAGAAATTGTACCACAAATGTACAAGTATTAAAAGTGAATATGGTCTTTAACCAAATTCGTGATCTTTGAATAACATTAACTTAAAAAAATGTGTTTCGCTATGTTTCACTTGATAGTGTGGGTGAGAATAATTGAGACGTGTGATGCCAAAATCATAGACGAAGTAATAATTATAAGAAATTGAAAGGTGGACCAAAACTTAAATTTCCAATTCATCCGTACATCTTTTGTTCCCAGTAGTGACCTACCTTCAAAGCAGGTTACCTTTTGCTATATGTCCAACTAAGCTACAGAATCTCCTGCAGTTGTCATACGTTTTATTTATATCATACACCTCCAAAGTTCTTCCATTAAACTAAAACTTTTACAACACGAAAATACAAACCATAAACGAAGATAAAAATTAATGAAACAAGAACTCACCCATTCAATGAAATATTATTATAATAGCAAAAGGAGTCCCTTAAAAGCATTTTCTGAATCATGAAAAGAATTTATTTTAGAAATGACTCAAGAATCATACAAATAATTTAATTTGAAATAAGATCTTTCGTAATAAATCTATAAATAACTCAAATCAAAAGCTGTGCTCGTTAAAAAGCATTGCCTTATCGATAAAGTTTCCTCCGCACAAAGCAATAATCAGTCGATTACTCTGCTCTGTAATTTGTGGTTGGAAAGTGGCGTTGGCAATTACCTCTCTTTGAACTTTCTGTTAACACTGACTAATTACTGTAAACTTACAGAAACTTCATCCACGTGCATATTAGAACAAAGTATCTTATAGAAATAGTTCATGTCATGGATGAAATTACAATATATATACAAGTATTTATTAAAATATAGAATATGTCTGTCCACATTAAATTTGTAAGTATTTATAATGTATGGTTTTCATTAAAATTAGGTTAGTTTTATAATGCTGACAGGTACATGATATTTCACTTTATATATTAAAATGACAGTTCTATCGTAATTATTTTCAAGCGTTCCTTATAAATATTTTATCTTTTTTTTAATAAGTCAGATTCTCTTCACTCGAGATACGGCCTACCCAGCCTTTGGTGGTGGTAAGGAAGTCACCTTTAAACCATAGATCCCCAGGTTAAGTGTAAAAGTTGGCTTTTTAACCCTAGTAACCTAGTAAAATAAGAACTTTTTACTTACTTTTATGACAACCTCTATGGATTTGTAAACCAATGTTCATGTTTACAAATTTTTCAATTTTGTAAGAGTCAGAGAGGGCTTTCCCTAATGTCACGAATTATAATAAGATAATATTTACTTTATTTTTTAACAACCTCTATGAATTTTTAAACCGATTTTCATGCTTTTTCGATTTTTTTAGTAATGCCTAAGAGTGATTCAGTGAATAGTTTTTTAACTATACATATTTACATCTTTTTCTTTAAAATCGCACTTGAAAATGTTTGTATTACCTTATAGGTACCATTATATCGTATACGTGAGTTAGGCGATTTAACAGGAAACTACCTCCTTTATATACCGTCGGGTAGTAATTTCCCGCTTAGTAGCAACCTTTTTAAGGGAATGTGTTATGAATGGCGCTTTTAGGTGTGAGGGATGTCGGTAATGTTCTCCGATAATGTAATATATTGGTAGCGAGCCAAGGCGCTGAAAAACCCGGCGCTTACTTTAAAATATCGTTATGAACGCTAAAATATTTGTTTTACAAATTAATGTTTAGGTCGTATTTGAATGCATAAACTTTAGAGTAATTTTTCACTACTGATGAAATATAATTGGCTGAGCGTTAGCGAAGCCTTTGCACCCTTCCTTGTTTCGAGCCAGCTCCACGGCTAGAACATTTTAATTTTTTGTACATAGTCTGTCTATCTGTTTCACTGTCCACACGATATCTGAAGAATGAACTTGGATTACAGACTTTTGTATTTTGAAAACATAGACTTCTTTGATGGTGCGAGGCCATCCGTGAGATTTAGATGGGCGTTAGTGATAATTTTACTTTGATAATTTTTCTTCACAACGGTAGAGAAATTGTATATAAAAGATGTTAATCACCAAGCACGGTAACTGTGATAAAGTGGTAAACAGCAGGTTTCAATATATATATATATATATATATATATAATATATAATAATCATTATTGTCAAAATACCGTTTTCAAATATAAAAAAATTGGAAAATATGTTAAAAAATTATAAATATTTCCTTTTATTTAGACCTCCATCACAACTAGCATTTGCTTTTTCGCTTTTTTCTTAGGAAACATTCCTCTAAAATGTCAATAAAAAGAGGGTAATTATGCATTACAAAATGGTTCTAGCATCTCAACTACTAGGCGTGGCTGATGATTTTATCTAATCTATATATTATTATTACTCCTATAAATACTGTACAATCGGATATGGTCTTAGCTTCTGTAAACAATGGTCAACGTGAATATATAGTATTGTGTTTAGGAATAAGCTATTTCTAAGGGTCATTGAAAAAGATAATTTTATATGACATTACATGGAATTATTATAATTGGACTGTTGGTAAATAAAAAGTAATGGGATTAGGCCTACAAGTAGGGAGAAGGATTTTATCCTAAAACTCATGTATATCTTATTATAAACCAAGAATTTCCTTTGATATTTTTCCTGAAAGCATTTGTTATAATTCTTCAGGAAACAGACGGGGGAAAGAGGGAGAAATTGCATTACAGCTTCTTAAACGGAAAACCTTTCCTTGGTAATTCGATTTACTGAGTTTCTTTTGTCACTGCGGATTCATTCGTTGAGTTCGCGAAGAAATAAACAGGAGCATTTATCTAATTCATTCTTACAAGCTCCTTGATTAAGGGTTAGTAAAAAAGCAATGGCTTTAGGCCTGTCGAAAACTTAGTTAAATACATAACTACCAAATCGATATTAGGCCCTTACTTAAGTTCCCCTATGTTTACCGTGCATATATGGACATCCAATTAATATAAAATAAAGTTTACTACTACAGTAAGAATAATCGTATTTTAGGCATTTTAGTCGTTATATGTTACAAGAATATTCGTGAGTTTCGAGAAATATATATCTAACCTCCTCCCAAGTGTGTCAAAACCTTATAAAAAGGATAAACATGCACAAAACTCAAAAACAATGATGCAAGTAATACCAAAATTTTCGGTTATTTTGTAACAAACTATCACAAAAATAGAAATATACATATTTTTAAATTTTTTTGCTGTGGGTTTTAATATAAGCCATTCACTAGCCTTTAGGTGATAAACATTAAAATGCCAAAGTTTGGAAAAACAATAGATTCAGAAGAGGATAGGTGTGGCCAGTAATGTTTTTTTTTTTTTTGTAAAGAATTAATAATTATTATATGGAAAAAATATATAAATGTTCTATGAGAGTTTAGCAGAGCTTGATTACTGATAATAGACAAAACAATAAACAAACAAGTTAATATGAATATGTCTATTATCCCCCTTTAATTAGCTTATAGGTGCAAATAAGGCATTTTTAATAACGTATCAACAATTTTTAACGTAAATAATACGACGCTTTGCAATCATTTTAAACGATTCAAAGATTATTAATTAAAAATTAAATAGATAATAAAATATTATTTTTTTACTTGTGTAACTAAAAATGTTTCTAAATGTAATATCCCAAACACATTTATTTCTGCAAAACCTATGCGTGAATAATGTTTTGTTGTAACATAAAGGTGAATTAAGATTCTTATTGGTTTAAATTTTTTTAAAGTTAAAAGAGTTGCCCATGTTTAGATAATAATAAATGAAGCCAGATGGGAGCTACATTCATATAAACATGTTCTCTTGTTATTGAGGCAACTATCACTTGCTGAAGTTGTGCCAACCCCTCCTTAAAAGTCTGTTATACAGAAAATACGAGCGATTAAAACTTTTTATTGGACAAACCTAATTTTTAGAGGTGTTCCTACATAATCGCTCGTTAGAGACAGAAAAGACTTTAAATTAATTTGAGAATCAATTTGTTACTATTATCAACCTACCCGAGCCTCGAAGGATCTGAACAATGTTTAATTACATTCAACCTTCATTGCTGAAGTAATTACTCTGAATTAATCCCGCATCAGTTGGCCTTCTTCCAAATACTGTTGACAGATGGGTCTTTTAATGTTTATAGCTGTAATTAATAAAAGCGATGTTTCAAACAGGTCCGGTAGAATCTTCTAGTAACCCTGCAGAAAATTAAAATATTAGACGCGTATTCAGTGTTCCCACCTTTGGAATGACAGACAAAACATGTTGATTGGACCCATCCTGTTACCACCAACCAATCGTACCAATTCGTTGGTTACCTGCAGCCCAGTTCTCCAAACCACAACCATAGTGGCTGATGAGTAATTATACTATACATAGATTGTTAGCGTTATGTTACAGTAACTAGTTATATTACTAAGTGTGTGTGTAGATACTGTCATTTCAGCACCTGTTTTATTTGATTCACCCCAAAATCAGGTACCCTTGTGATGGTTGTCTTGACTGAATCAAGCCAAGTCAAGCGTGGGTGCTGCTTGGATTGGTGACAATCCTGTCCTTGCATAGCAGTAAACATGCTCGGCCGTTGGTAGTGGTTCGCAAGCCACCTTTAAGGCGTTAGACCCCAGTTTAGGTGTTACAGAGGCCTTGTTAGCTTTAAATTTGCCTGAAAAAATAAAGCAGTTTTTACTGAAACATATTATAGAGGCCATTGTGGATTTCTTTAAGAGCCGGCTATAATGGCGAGAATTATAATTTTAAGCCTACAAGAAAAATATAAAACCTCAAAGCCTTTATTTCAATGGTTGAGTTACGAGGGACTATGCCCGATTAAAAATACGTAACGGATAATACAATTTTTTGTTTAACTATAAGAAAGAATTATCAAATATTTTGTGATTATCTTTTAAATATATATATAATGTATCGAATATTTAAGAAAAATAAAGATTCAGTTGGATGCTAACTAACAGTATCTTTAAAACAAGATAATCGTAAACGACACAAGTTTATTAACAGACTTCGCTGACGTTTTATGAACAATTAGATATATACGAGTAGATCATATATTAGGCTACATATGCTACATATCATTTGTTAAAGTGTAATATATTTTTAGAAAGTTTGTTTAAATATACATTTATTCTGAAATTTTCTCGTTGCTATCATATATACTCCTAAGACCAATATGAAAGTGTACACACAGTGTTTGCTAAGCCAAAACCCGCGAAGTGACATACACCATCTTTGAACTCACAGTGCCTCATTCAAAAACAAAGCTTTATAAAATATTTCGAATCTATAGGTCAAATCAATGTCGTGGGGATCGACAGACGAAAATGAAATGTATCCCGCGTATGAAGGGGTAGGCTTTACTAACGCTCACAATGTTTCTCCAAGAATTTTATAACACTGGAAATGGTTTCACGTCAAATATTTAAGGCGGAGGGATTTTCATATTATTCCTAAATACAAGTTGTTAAATTTCACAGACTATTACAGTCGATAAAGTATAAAAATTTTCGGGCTCCGGCCGATAGTAAAATTAAGAAAAATTCTAAAACTCTACAAACAACGTTGACCAAGAATTGCAATGTTTATGTTCCTAAGATCTTATTAACTTTGAGTTTGACTGCCTAGTAATTAATTGGTTGTGCAATCAGTCCAATCTACAGCTCTATTATTTAGGTTTCGCTTCCATTAAAAACTCATTTCAGATTAAGGGGTTTGCAATTTTTTAATACATTTTTTCCATAGGGTAAATAGAAGATTAAGTTATCTGGTTGATATACACACATAATATTTTCGGACATCAAACACGCGATATAAAAATGAAGGTAATAAAGTTTATTACTCAGCAGAGTTATTATTAAGACGTAACAACTTTATTTTATTGTCTGGACACTTGCTCTTTGATTAATCGTTCGCCTGCAATGACGTAAAACTCAGAAATCTCTATTTAATATAGTAAATGAAATAAGAAATCATATTTTTAGTGATACGAGTGTAGGTAACTTGTTTCATGTAAGCATACAGTAATTAATAAACAAAACTATGCTCAACGCATGTGTAAATGCCAAGTTATCCAGGTTGATTTTTATAATTTTGTTATAAAGTTAATTAAAAAAACTGAAAAACACAGAAGCACCAATTGTATTGTTGTTCACCAAAAGTGTAAATTTAACTACCGACACTGATCCGACTGTTCCTTAAACGGATACAACAACTGCCCAAGCGTAGAAAAATGACAGTTATGGTAGTAAAGTATATTTTGAACATTTAACATCATAAAATAAGCTATAGTTAGTGATTAAAATTCTGTTTATATAAGATTTCTTTACAAATAATTTAAGAAACATGTCCGTTTTAAGGATAGAAATAATAAAATAAACAATTTAGGACCAGCTTCTAAAGTAGCAGTCTTCACCAGTAAATTAGGGATAGACATGTCGCATAATTTGTTAAACTTTTCACATAAGATGGCTTTTAAGAGCCACCATGTTTTCCACATCCTCCATTACATGCTTGAAACCGGTTTAGATTTGATCTCTTGAATCTTAAATTCTTTAAAAGTTAGAGTCAATGAAACATGTTGCTTGCAATCTTAAAAGATATGAATGCTTTTTTTCATTTTTCAAATTTATTCTAATCAGACGGAGTGACGGAGAGCCTAAAAAACCGACACATGGATACAAACAGATAAGGCAACAAGATATTGCACTGAAATTTTGCAAAGCGCTGATCCCTTGCGATTTGAATCGTATTATTTTTCTCGTAGTTGTTAATTACTTGTATGCGCACCATGGTGCAATTTGCGTGCCAACTATTATATACTCTGGTTTCTAGTCCACTAAATGCTGCATTTATATTACGTGAATTATATACCAATTGTATTTCTTTGGAAATTATGAAGAGTACGTTTTTATAAATAACACGTGTTATAACATTTCAAAATTTGAGTAATTTCTGATCAGCAAACGTATTTTTATCACTTGCATGTTTAGATATTGGTATTGGGTTATTCTCCCTCTTCTATCAGAGTAAGCCGTGCTCCACTGACTTTCTAACCTTAAAGTTGAATATAAAGTACTAGTCTTGTCAGATATAAGAGAAATGTGTTTGTAAATGAAGAGTTTGTGTCTAATAACTGTCAAGTAAAAAAACAAGGTAATGGAAACTGATAAGATATTATACAAATAAATCAACATGAACTATACTACACGTAACATTTATTAACTATAGCAAGATTTTTACCTTTGATACAAACAAATATGTTTGTTATAGACTATAAATAAACACTAATTAATCACATGATTATTCGTGTTTTTTTTAACTTTTTAGATTGTATTATTTACAGATGTTGTTTTCGGAATATTTGTTTATAACCTAACAAAAACGTTAGTTTTATAACATAAAAGCAGTAAAAAAACATGGAAATATAAATGTTAGATCCAAAGCTTTACATAACTTACAAAATTAATCATATACGTATGGAGTTATCCAAAGACATATTATGCAGAATATATTAACTCTTGTAATGAAGGTTGGCATAAAGAGGACGTGAACGTTCAAAAAACTCTCCTTTCAACTTTAAAATGTCAAAGTCATCAAGGAATCTCATATTTTACCCGATGTTGACATAACAATAGCTATAGCTAATCGGCTTTAAGGTTATATTAAAGTACCAACTGTGATGTATGCGGGTCGACACTGTACTCTCTATGGGTCGGGAAGAATAATTAAACTACACATTTAGAGTAACATTGCTCTAGGACCGCTCGTAAAGGAACGGACGGGACGCGGAGGTTACATGACGGTGTCTGGTGGTGGACTCCGGGTGGACTGCTGGCTGGCCAGCTTGGACCGTTGGTTGTAGGGTAGTGGCGTGATGTGACGTCACAGGAGAGCAGCCTATGAGCATTCTTTATTCTTTTAGACCACATCGTATGTTACATCGCCTGACAATACATACTGCCAACATCACTGGTGCAGACATTAAATATCACTATGGATACCTACCAACTTAGTACTTCTCACACTAAATACACTACAATCCTCCCCCTTAAATACATAAGTCCCCTACAATTTTAGAAATTTATCAATTACAATTTGTTTTACAATTCTCCAATTTTAAATCAATTACAATGAATAAGAAAATTGACATTATACTCTTTATTTTTGTAAGTATAGATTATAGAGAACAAAACACAAACTCAATATAATCATTTAACACAAATCACAAACACTTCAATCAAAACCAATAAATCAGAATATAGCAATTAATAACACATTGAATGAACACAATTAACAAATCGATAATAATAATGCTTAAACAATATTAATTATATACAAGTCACAATTGGGTTGTATTTACAAGTCCATTTTGACTAAAGGTTTACGATCCCTTAGTGGGTATCGTCTAACAGGTGTCATTTGTTTGGGTGAAACGCTGGAACTGTTATTGTTTACATTTGTACGTGGGCTGGGGCTTTGCCCCTGAGCGTTTCTGTTATTGTTATGGTTTTGCGGAGAGGGGGGCAAGGTCGTTGCTAAAAGTACTGGCGACCTTGCGCTCGCTCTGTCCCGCGACTGTATATCGATCGTTTCCTGCGTGTGCTCTGTTGCCACGCTTGCGTCTGGGAGTCTAGGCATTGTTGTCAACTCAGACATTTCCGGACTACACTGTAAACCTACCAACTGGTCGATATGTCGTTTCCACCTCATGCCCGTATTCAGTTCAACTAAATACGTGACTGGTCCTAATCGTGAAACTACCACACCTGGTATCCACTTATTTCTACCTCTGTAATCTCTGGCTATGATTGGTTGTCCAATAGCTAACTGTCTAGTTTTACTACCCCTATAGTACAATCGTTGTTTTTCTTGATTATCTGACATTATTGCTTTAACATTTGGGCGAATTAAATCTAACCTAGACTTTAGCGATCTGCCCAACATTAATTGAGCTGGCGATAGATTGGTAGTAGAATGCACTGTATTTCTATAAGTGAACAGGAAGTTACTCAAAGCTAATTCTAAATCCTTGGAATTATGAAGAGCTGTTTTCAATTTATTTTTAATAGTTCTGACTGACCGTTCTGCCAAACCATTGGTTTCTGGGTGGTATGGTGGTGAAAACGTGTGTTTGATACCATTTGACATCAAAAATTCTTTAAACTCTTGACTGGTAAAAGGTGGTCCGTTGTCGGACACTATGTGGTCTACAATACCATACCTACTAAATAATTCCCTTAATTTCACAATCGTGTGAACAGCTGCCGTTGAAGCAACGGGCAACACCTCTGGCCACTTAGAGTACGCATCTTTTACCACCAAAAATAACTTGGACTGAAAAGGTCCAAAAAAATCAATATGAATTCGAGACCAAACTCGTTCCGGAACATTCCAATGATGCAGGAAAGCCTTGGGCGGTTTTGCTCGTTCCTCCAAACAGGCTGCACAGCTGTTAGCTAGTTGTTCTATGTCCCGGTCGATATTAGGCCACCATACATATGCACGGGCTAATGCCTTCATGCGAACAATACCTATGTGTGAAGTATGCAATTCGTTCAGAATGTTTATTCTGAACCTTTTAGGTATTACCACCCTGTACCCCCACATTAGGATTCCTTGCTCCAAGGTTAATTCCGACTGTCTAATTTCAAATGGCTTTAGATCTGGTTCAGTTACAATAGGCCAACCTAATTCTACATAGGATATTACCTTTTTGATTTCACTATCTACCATTGATTCTCTTTTTATGTCTACATAGCTTAATGGTATGTCATTTTCAGCTAAACACTGCAAATAGGTACCTATGACATTAATATTAAGGTCATCATCCGAGATTTCATCTTTAATCTCACTATTTACAGGTAATCTAGATAAACCATCGGCATTGCCATGGTTTTGGGACTTAACATACACAATCTCATATTGGAAACCACTTAAAAACAAAGCGTATCGTTGTAACCTACTGGCTGCGAAAGCAGGTAACCCTTTCTTTGGTCCAAAAATAGCCACTAAAGGCTTATGATCAGTCTTTAACAAAAACTGTGTACCATATAAATATTGACTAAATTTCTTAACACCAAATACAATGCTTAATGCTTCCTTATCTATTTGTGAATAGTTTTTCTCAGCGCTATTTAACACTCTACTTGCGAATGATATAGGTCTTTCTGTACCGTCGTATTGAATCTGACTCAAAACTGATGCAATGCCATATGGACTAGCATCACTGGCTACCACTAGTGGTAATGCAGGATCATAATGCGCTAAAACTTCAGCAGAGATTAACTTTTGCTTAATCTCTTGTAGTGCCTTCTTACATGCTAAATTAAATACAAAATCGGTATCCTTTCTTAACAACTGATACATTGGGGTTAAAATGGTGGATATCCTAGGAATGAAACGTGAATAGTAATTAACAAGACCAAGGAAGGCTTTAAGCTGTGTCACATTTTGAGGTTCAGGTGCCTTGACAATTGCTTCAACCTTACTAGGTGCGGTATGCAACCCTTGTTTACTGATAACAAAACCTAAATATTCTAAACTGTCACAGAAAAATTTACATTTGTTCTTGCTCACTGTGAACCCATTGTCTTCAAGTCTTTGACACACTAGTCTAAGTCTATGCATGTGTTCCTCATTGTTTTTACCTGTTACTAGAATGTCATCTAAAAATACAGTTACCCCCGGGATACCTTGTAATGTTTGTTCTATTATTCTCTGGAATATTCCCGGTGCTGAACTGATACCAAAACATAGGCGATTGTAAGCATACAATCCTTTGTGTGTGCTAATTGTACAATACGTTTGACTATCTACATCTAGTTTAAGCTGCTGATAAGCTGAAGATAAATCTATTTTAGAGAATTTTTCTCCGTTTTGTAGGCTGGCAAATATTTCTTCAATTTTCGGTAACGGGTGTCGGTCTACCTCCAAGAAAGGATTTACAGTTATTTTATAATCCCCACAAATTCTTATTTTCCCATTAGCCTTAATAATTGGTACAATGGGAGTCCCCCATTCACTGGTATCTACTGGTGAAATAACGTTCTCTTGTTCTAGTCTAGTCAGCTCGGCTTCTACTTTTTCTTTAAGTGTAAAAGGTAACGTCCTAGGTTTAAAGTATTTTGGTACTACATTTTCTTTTAACTTTAATTTAACTGGTGCACCCTTGAAACATCCCAACTTATCCGTAAATACATTTGGAAACTCATTGTACAGTAATTCTACTTGTTTGTTGTTGTTGACAACAGACGGATTGACAGATGTTTGTTTGTTTACCTCTACAGGTGTGTTGTGGCTTCCACTGACAGGCGTGCATGCGTCTGCCGCGCTGCCGCCTGCAGTTGGCACAACCCCCACCATGCTCGTGCGATCAGCTGACTGTACATTGTTTACATTACTAGGCACTCTAACTGTTAAATCTAATGCTTGCATCCAATCACGCCCTAACAAGGGATTAGCCCCATTAGCTACGATGTATAAAGCTAATTGTTTCTCTTTACCTTTATGTTGTACATTGACCATAACCTTACCTAAAGGCCTGATCTTTTCATGTGTATATGAACTTAATACTAAGCTAGTTGGATACATGTTTATATTTCCTAACTTAGTCTTACAATCTTTTTCTGACATAACTGAAACACAAGCTCCACTATCGACTTCAAATACAATTTCCTTACTTTCCACTAATAACTGTACCGTTATTGGCTCAATTTTATTAATCTTAGTTTCTATTTCTTTAACCGTAAATAGATTGGAAATGTCATACACATCGTCATTGTCTTTATGTTTCCAGTGATTATCTGAACCGGACTCTGCTGATTCTTTACTTTCCTCTACATAGTGCTGCCTACCTTTATAAACATATTGCTTTTTATTGCTGTAAAACTGTTTCCCTTTAGCTGAAGGCTCCTTAGACCTATTTGTAAAAACATTTGGTTTGTTCTCATTAGGTTTGTTAACATAATTTTTCGATCTACAAACTCTTTCAAGGTGTCCCTTCTTTTTACAATGATTACACGTGTACTCACGAAACCGACATTGCGATGCTGTGTGTGATCCTCGCTTGCCGCAACAATAGCAGGTGATGTCTCCCAGCGCCTTCCCGCCGTCCGATGACCGTCTCGCTGCGATGCTCACCGCCTGTGTCCTTTTCGGTATCGACCCGCTGCTCTGCATCCGGTGAATACGTCCTCCTGCAGTTGTCATCTGGGCCGCCCCCTTCTCAGCAAATTCCATTGCAGTAGCTAGTTGCACGGCTTTTTCATAAGTGAGGTTCTCCTCCCCGAGAAGTCTTTTCTGTATCTGTTGGTCTCGCAGACCCGCGACTAATCTGTCCCTTAAGTAGTCTGGCAATTTATCACCAAATTCACAATACTTAGATAACTGTTTTAAATGCACAATATAATCGCTAACCGTTTCATGATCCAATTGATTCCGCCTACTAAATTTAAATCTTTCCGTGATAAAAGAAGGCTTGGGATGCAGATGATTCGCTATAGTGTCCACAATTTCCTTGTACGACTTGTCAGACGGTTTGTCTGGTGTAATTAAGTCTTTCAGTAACGTATAGGTCCTTACACCCATAACTGTCAACAAAGTGCTTAGTTTCTTTGAATTATCGATATCATTACAATCAATAAAAAACTCAAATCTCTCTATATAAGACTGCCACGATTCTTCCGCACTATCAAAATAACCCATAGACCCGATAGTTGCCATTTTGTTTTCTTGTACACTCCGTAATAACTGTTTAAAATGTCCCCGGTAAAAATAATCGTCTAACGGCATTAATTGCAACGATTAAAATCAGCTTGTGCGCTGCTTACACCAAGAATAGTTTATATCGATCGGCGTACCTTACTACTCCCGACCGTTGGAATGTCCGGAATGTCCTTGCACATTCGCGGTTATTTGCACGTGTTCATTACGATAGTTGCCCTTCCGCACTATATCACTGTAATTCACTGTTTCAATGTCCCGAATGTCCCTGCACATTCGTTGTTATTTGCACGTGTTCATTACGCTTGTTGCCCTTCCGCACTAAATCACTGTAATTCACTGTTGCAGTTGTTTTCCTCGTCGCCACTGTAAGCGACGTTCCACTGTTGCAGTTGTTTTCCTCGTCGCCACTGTAAGCGACGTTCCACTGTTGCAGTTGTTTTCCTCGTCGCCACTGTAAGCGACGTTCCACTGTTGCAGTTGTTTTCCTCGTCGCCACTGTAATGTATGCGGGTCGACACTGTACTCTCTATGGGTCGGGAAGAATAATTAAACTACACATTTAGAGTAACATTGCTCTAGGACCGCTCGTAAAGGAACGGACGGGACGCGGAGGTTACATGACGGTGTCTGGTGGTGGACTCCGGGTGGACTGCTGGCTGGCCAGCTTGGACCGTTGGTTGTAGGGTAGTGGCGTGATGTGACGTCACAGGAGAGCAGCCTATGAGCATTCTTTATTCTTTTAGACCACATCGTATGTTACATCGCCTGACAATACATACTGCCAACATCACTGGTGCAGACATTAAATATCACTATGGATACCTACCAACTTAGTACTTCTCACACTAAATACACTACACCAACTCACAGAATCTGTCAGTAATCAAAGGATCTCGAAGCTCCACCAATGTTGACCTTAGGATAGCTAACCTGCTTTAAGGTGATGTTTTTGTTACAAGTATATTTGAGTACTCACAGAACTTGTCAAAGGCTATTGATTCTCCATTACGGCAAGTATCTTTATTTTGCCAGTTACCGTTTCCCACATATTTTTGTATCCGCCTGTTTATTGGTTTAAATAGTGAGTTTATTTCATATGCAACTTCACATTATCTGGTTTCCTTTACCTGAAATCAATGTTACACTCACATAAATAATAAATAATCCCTCAATTATAGTTTTTGAAATTATTAAAACCATACCAAGACAATCATAAATATGTTGATCTCCGTCTTTTACAGCCTGCTAGTACCATTTTAGTTATATTTTATATACAATATTGGCCTATTTTAATATTCATAGTGGCAGTAATTTTGCGTCTGGATTTAGGCCTGCATCCGTACAAAATCCAACTGACCCAGTAGCTCCAAGATTATGACCACAGACAACACCGTTTGTTTGCCGAGTGGGCTTTGGAGCGTTTGGAAGAGGACCCTAATTTCGGCCGAAAAATTATATATTATATAGCGATGAAGCATATTTCTGGTTGAATGGACACGTTAAAAAGCATAATTTCCACATATAGGACAACACCAACCCGCATGAGGTTCACCAGGTAGCAATGCATCTACAAAAATTTGCTGTCCACACGATTTTGGGCTTGCGGTGTAATTGGTCCTTATTTTTTTAAAAAAACAACGTTGGTGAGGCCATCACTGTTAACGGCGAACACTACAGAACGATGATAACGGATTTATTTTAGCCAAATTGAATTATATGGACGTAAACGACATGTGGTTTCAGCAGGACGGCGCTACGTGCCACACAGCGAACGACACCATGAACATTTTTCACGAACGATTTTAGGGTATGATTATCTCTCGTAGAGGTGACATGAACTGGCCATCAAGATCGTGCGATTTGACGCAACTAGATTTTTGTCATGGGGTTTTCTGAAGTGGCAGGTCTATGCCAATAGGCCTCAATCAACCCACCCAAGATCAACGTAACCCAGGCCATCGCTCAAATTCAACCAAATTTATGAGTCAGAGTAATTGAAAATCGGACCACTCGAATCCGTACCACTGTGAGAAACCGCAGTGGACATTTAAACGATATCATATTCAATACATAATGGCATACATGGGCCCTTCATACGAAAAATAAATTTCGTTAATATATTATACATAGCTTTTATTATTTCATCTCAACATCTAACGGCCCACAATTTTTCATTTCACCCTATATAGCAAGGGTGAAATGAAAACCCTATATATAGCATTTCACCCTATATATAGCATTTCACCCTAATGGTTATCGAGATGTTGAAGATTTTTATATTCTATAGAAAATAAATAGTTCTGGAATAATAAAATCTACCTATTGAACTAGAAGCAATATTGATGCCATCATTTATTAATAAATACAGTAATAATAATGTCCTGCCTATTTAGACACGTTTTAAGTAGATTTTGTACACAAAATTGTCCTACTGCTCGTGGAAGTAGAAGCCGGCTGTAGCTGGAAGAACCTAAATTTTTCCTCATAAGAGTAATGTTAAACCTCAAGCACAATTTTATTATACTTTTTTCATCGTAGCTTTATGAATGCCGTCTTGTTGTAATCAACTTACTAATCCTCATCCATACACTTTTATCCTTGTCTGGTAAAGTTAATATTTATAAATATTTAAATCATAAAAGACAACTAAATTTGAGGATGTGTATTAAAAACTTTACCAAAAAAATTAATGAGGTTTTACATTATTCTTATCAGGACAAAAAAAAGATGGCCGCCAGTAAATCTGGCTTTTAAGGAACATTTTAAAATAACTTCAGAGGAACCGAGCATCATACCCAAATTTGGTGCTCATATTCATATACATACCTAATACACACAACACTTTCTAAGGCAACACTGCTAAAATAATTTTTAGACTTCAACATTATTTTCTTCTAAATATTCCAAAATTATTTCTTAGTCCTCCTCAACAACCCTCAACAAATTTCTGAACCAAATTTTAAGCTTTGAAGTTTTGCAATTTTTTTATAACATGTTGTTGAATAATTTCGTGAATAATTTGGTGGATCCATCAGCTAAAATAATATTAATAACATGAGTTATTTGGTTTAACAGAAAACTGCCGCTCTTATATACCGTCGAGTAATAATTTCCCGCTTTATAGCAACCTTTTTAAGGGAATGTGTTATGAATGGCGCTTTCAGGTGTGAGGGATGTCGGTAATGTTCTCCGATAATGTAGTATATTGGGTGCGAGCCAAGGCGCTGAAAAACCCGGCGCTTACTTTAAAATATCGTTATGAACGCTATAGAAATTTACTTTTGCAACTCAACATGTGTTTATAATCTGTGTGCATAAATGTGACACAACAAATTTCATATTAGGAGGATTGCTTAACGTTTTTATAGCAGGTATTTAAAACTATAATGTTATATACATGTTTGGTATTATTTTAAATATTTTTACACTAGTTATTTCTAGAGAGTGAGATTTATTAATTTATAAATATAAATGTGCTTACAGGGATATAGTTAAGGGCGCAAAACTTTTGAGGATGTGGCATATTGTAGAGGAGACAAAAGTTAATATATATATATATATATATATATATATATATATATATATACTCGTATAAATTAACAGGCTGACTCTAACAGAAAGGCGATAAAATGTTATGCAACGAACATTAAAAGCCATATCACCTCTAGTATTATCGCTGCTACAATTAAAATTGTTGCTGTTTGATAACTATCCTTCTGGTTGACACGAAACTCGCGATTGTATAACCGATTTTATCAAAATGTAGATAAATAGTGACACGTTCATTTTAGATGCGAAATATAAAATGACATTTGAACAATGTTTTCTTTTTAAAGCAGTTTAATCGTTTAAATCAATTAGATTTGTTGTATGCTTTGAATTTTGGCTTTTATAATTAAAGTATTGCAATTTAGAACCGGGAATTTTTAAGTCATAGTTTTAAATAACCACTATAATATAAATTTTTCATTTTGATTCAACCAAGTATTTCCATTTTTATTAAATTGTTAATAAGATTTTCAGTGGTTAGTGTAAAACGAATTATATACTTAAACTGTAATTCGTGCTAATTACATCATTATTATCGAAAATATTTAACAATAACTAAACTGGTTAATTTAGTTCTTTTTATAGAGCTGTATGACGGTGAAAAACAAAGTGATGTCCTCCAACAATGCAAATTGACTATCTTACCTCCTAAACTAATAGTCAAGGCTGACGTTACTATTTTATATTACTATTAAAAATATAATCGGATGTTATTTTACCTTCATGAGTAATGATAAATTTAATGATCATTAATATGTTTTGGAAGAGACTTTGTCATAATCTTAAGTGCAAGAGACAGAATTATAAAACACTACGTAAGTTTGTATTCCACTTTCATTCATATTAGTGTGCTGTGATTGTGTTACTCGCACTTGGGACTTGCATTCTGTGCAGTGACAAAGCTTAGACTCAAATTAGTTTTTGGGTGTGTTTGAACCCTTTTCTTTCCCTTCTTTTCAACATATTGTTGCTATTTCGTATGTACAAATACCCCCTCCACCGGACGAAGAGGATAGATTTCAATCCTCAAAACGTTGTATTATACCCATTTTAACCATAACAATAGCAAAGATATAAAATCCAGCCATCCTGCCAAACCTTCCATCGTCAATAACAAACTTTTAACTACGTATGTTTTTAATAATTGCCAGTTAATAAAAAAAACAGTGGTGGGATTAAGCCTACAAAGTAGGGAGATATGTGTCATTAAAAACTTGCGTCTATATTATTGCAAAGCGAGATGTTTGGTTTTTGTCCTAAACCCCATTGTTATAATTCTTCAGGAAACAGGCAAGGGGAGGAAGGGGAGAAATTGCATTGCAGCTTCTTAAACGGAAAAGCTCTCCTTCCTAATTCGATTTACTGTGTTTCTTTTGTCACTGCGGATTCATTCGTGGAGTTCATGAAGAAATAAATAAGAGGAAGCTCTTTTCTTTTACTTCCTTATTACAAGCATCATGACACAGTTTTGTACGAGGAAAATCTTTAAGACCTGACAAAATGTAGAGTAATTAGAAATAAATTATAATTTTAGTGCTTAATTCAGTTAACCTATATTTACTGCACACAGAGAGGATTACTGGTTAACATTATTACTTGATTAACTTACATATGATGGATAACTACTAATAAAATCCTATAGAATGGATAATAAGATTTCGGATTTATGCCTTCATTGTATGTTACAAGGATACAATGCTATGTTTCCAGAATGTAAGCCTATCCTTTTCACACGTATCAAAACCTAAAATAAAGATTAATCATGCACAAAAAAGAAAAAAAAAACTAAAAGTCCAGCTATGAAATTTATACACACTAATTTTGTTATACATTATACAGTTATACGTCACTAATGACAACATAAATTGAGTTTTACCATTATCATGCATCGTTAATAATAAACGTAAAGAAAGAAATACATGGATGCGTGATAATTTCAAAAGCAGTAATCGAAATATTGTATTATATTATCATATTGAATCAACTTATCATCTGATTACGACATAGGTTTATATAACGACATTACATTTGGTTTAGTTTAAGAAAAAAGTATTTGTTATGTATTCGTAGCTTTAAAAGACTATTTTCCTACGAAATTTCGTCCTACGAAATGTGTATTACTATATGTAAGAAATAAGATAATATAAGTTAAGGTTTAATGTACATACAAGCTGCTAACTCTTAAATACTATCTAATAAAATGGGGAAACCAATGCTGAAATACTTAGTAATTATGGAATATATCGTAATGCATGCTATTGATTTCAAAGTTAAAGAATGTCTTATTTAACACGGAGAAGTTAGGTATAAGAGGCCCCCACCAACACTTAACCTGGGAACCAATGGCTTAGAAAGGACTTACAAACCACCACCAACGACCGGAAAAACGGATCGCTCAGCGGTCGTCCATCCACGTTGGATGTTTTTTTTATTCGCTTATCTAGCGAAAACCGCCGTTCCCGCTACTTGCGCTATTAGCGTTCTCTGTTGCTTTAAAATATACCCTTATAAACTGTACCTCGCTTTGCTCAATTTATTAATGATTCGCTTTATTAACTAATGGTGTATTTTTAAAGATTGATTATTAGGATTATATATCCAGGTTACCTTAATTAATTGTGTTATTGTAGCAAACCTGAGAATGATACATAAAAGTAGATTAGTATATGCCGATTGTAGCCCAATTTTGTAGGTGAGAGTAAATCAATCTTACATACCATTCAAAGGACCATAAATAATCCAATAGTAAATCTGTTAACCACACTTTTGGGACAAACATAAAATCAATGTAAAATACTGTTTATAGAACCATAAAGTAATGCCTTATAAATTCTGTATCTAAAGTACCATCTTGGCTGTGTGCTTCTAAGCCGTTTTATTAAATATGGGTAAATCTTTAATAAATCTGTTGGGAGTCCCTGCTTAAAAGAAATATTGAAATCTCTAAAAAAAGTTAAAAATCCATTTAAAAAAAACTAAATTTGTTGTAATGTGTCAAAATCAATGAAATTTGGTAGAAATGTGAGAAATATTATCACGTCTACCATCGTACCTTAACATTTATTATCGCTTAAAAATGTAAAAGTTAAAGAGTTAAAAATATTGCTAAATAAATGGAACATTAACAAATGAAATTGTTCCTATTGAAAACAATTTTCAAGAAAACACTATGAAAGATATTGAAAGTCAAAGATTTATTTGAAAAACAGAGAAATTTACGAGAATGAACTAAATTGTTGGGATAAAAAGTAAAAACCTGGGATAGAGAAAACATAACTTATTACTCCCAAAACATGTTTCATAAAGAAAAATTACGGGAGTTAAAGAAAAACATAAATAAAGAAAATGAAAATATCAATATTTATCTGATGCAAAATTCAGTAAATAGCTGAATAATTTTCTAACACAAATGTTGATAAAATGAGATCAAAATTTATAGAACAATTAGACGAATAACTTAAAAAGAAAAAGAGGAAAGTCTTATTATTATCAGTTTTATCCTCCACACGTAGTATATTTAAGCAATACCTTCTATAAAAATTCTTGTAAAAATTGTCCCGTTTACAATTACCTATCTGTAATGTGACCCGAGATAAAACACTTTTTCGAAACATTCTTAGAAAATATGAAAAATATTCTAAAGGATATCTTCCTTTAGGATGCGAATATGACAGAAGTTTATTAAATAGCGAACCAAAAACTGACAAAACATACATTATTGGTGATTGTATTACGAAAAAAGTCGAGAAATTAATGCATTAAGAACGGAAAAGTAATCCACATACTGGATCTTGATGGACATTAAAACGCTGGAAACACATAATTATGAGCCTAAATAAACATGAAATTATGAATGCCGGGTCACATATAGATTTACTAAACGAATTCAAAGATAGTAAAAAAAAACTACTGCGAATATCACAAAAACCAATCATGCTTTATTTACTCAATCGTTTTCTATGTTTTAATATTTATAAGACATTATCTTGTATTATTTTAATGAAACGGTATTTCTAAACATAAGATTATCCAATAGTACTTGAAAGAAGGCCAATAAATGCTGGACTAAATTAGAGTAATTACGTTAGGGAGGGTGAGTATAATTAAACAATGTTCAGACCCTTGGTCAGGGCTCGAGTAGGATGATTCTGGTAACAAATGAAATCTCATATTAATTGAAACTCTTTTAGGTCTTCAATCGGAAATTATATGAAACATCTGTTTAAATTGTTTTTATTCCTTTAATTTGTGAATTACTTAATGTGTTGTATACAGGGTGTTTCACAAGAGTTGGGAAAGACTTCAGTAGTGATAGTAAACACTAAAACAAGCAAATGAGTTCATAGGGACATATATCACACCCCTCTTCATTTATTGTCTTTCCATATGTGATGTGTGTTAAAAAAATATTTCTGAAATTTTGTAATCTGAATAACTTGAAACTTTGCAGACGTGTTACCTAACCAAAGGGTATTAAGCTTAAATGTATTACAATGTAAGTTCCCGCAACAAATGGCATACTTTTTTCCAATATTGATGTAAGATAAATATCGCAAAAACATTTTTACGACTTTTGCATGATATTTTTTTATTTAAAGAAAAAAAACTAAGATGTCTTATTCGTTTGAATTGGTTAAAAATATTTATGTTTGTTTTCAAAATTATATTTTTCCCTTCATCCAATCACTATTAGGTATGTTAGTCATTTTGAACAAAACAAAAATTTCCATAAATTAATCTTCATATGGCCTTTAATTACTTAAAGTGCATTTAAAACATTTCCATGGAAACCTCTAAAGGAAAAATATTCTAGTTCATCAAAATAATAGATGAGACCAAATTTAAAACTACACACCATATAGTAAATGTTCCCACCTTTTAACTGACACAAAACGTGTTGATTGGACCCATCCTTTTACCACCAGACCAATCGAAACAGTTAGTCTGTTACCTGCAGCCCAATTCTCCAAACCACATCCATTATTGTGGCTGCTGCGCAATTATACGGTACATGGAGTGTCAGCGTTATGGTGAGGAAACTAATCCTATTCCCAGGTGTACGTAACGGTGCTGCTACTTCGGCACCTGTTTTATTTGATTCGCCCTAAACTCTAGTACCTTAGTAGTGATAGTATTAACACAGGCGGTATTGTGTTATAACATGCAGATTATTATAGGTGTAATAAGCCTCACTTCAATAGCACTGTTTTGTATTATTCTCTACATGCTAAACTCGTAGTTAATACGAGAATTATTCAGCAATTAAAGAGACAAATTTGTGTAGACAAGAAACAGTCTATTTTTACAATAAAAAAAAACTTTTTAACATAGTTCCGTAATCATTTATGCCATTGTTTCAATTGGTTACAGGTCTTTTATTCCCGCTGCAAAGTACCAACTTCTCACAGACCTTTTTACGTCCTCCTCGTCCTGAAATCTCTTTCCTCGTAATACTTTTTTCAGTTCACCTAGATAATCAAAATCACGATTTGCCTAGTCAGGACTGTAAGGATTACGAGACAGTCATTCTCTACCTATTTTTTTTCTTTTTTGGATTTACAGGATAGTTAAGCAATATGAGGATGTGCGTTGTCTTGAAGAGTCACACCTCTTCTCTGAGATCCATGAATTTACGAATTTTCTCTTTCATGGCTCGCTTCACTTTCCTTAAAAGCAAATATGAGTAGTACTGGTTGTTTACTATACACTTCTCTTCGGAATAATCACCAAACCTACAGACATGCAACACGTTGTCAACAACCTTTCCATGATGATGCTTAGATTTAGAATTTTTTTCTTGACAGGCAATATGGTGTGCTTCGACTCTATGCTTTGCCTTTTTGATTTTGGCTCATGATATTGAACTCAAGATTGACTTAAAATTTTGTTTCAGAAATTGCACGAAATCTCTAGCAAAGCGTTCCTTAAGCTCTGCACACTCTAAAACCTTGTTTCCTTCCGTAACTGCATTAAATCCTTTGGGACCCATTTTTGATCTGTTTGGCGGTACTCAATTTTATCAAGAGTAACACGGCTGCTTATATAGAAAATATTTAGCTACTTATAAAGAAATGAAGCGTCGTGCAAAATCTCAAATCCATAGATTTATTTGTTTTCGAGAAATCGTGCAGGACAGTCAGACAGATATGAAATTGTAACCAGTGTGTTAGGTTCATATTGCTATTGCATATTGTTATGTTCACATTGTACTGTTTGGAAAAACATGCAACATTTTTAACCGCAACCAGTTTTGTAATATAAGAATGAGTTATGGAAAAACATACATAAAATTATAATGCCACATACGAGACCTTCAATATTAAAGTCAGCTAGTGAAGAACCATCATATTGTCAGCATTTATACACTTAATTTAATTGACTGGAACGTAAAATAAAAGTTCTATTAATGAAGCTTTATTTAATAAGCCATCATTGTTCCTTTAGCAGCTTCAAACAATTATGGAGAATTGTCTTTCTTTAATGATAAGTCAAAATGACATTTCTCTCACGTCTTTTTAAAAGCTCAACAGACTTCATTACTGCAAGCGTTGATGTTAGAGATATTGGAGAGCTGGTGGAACAATAAAAACATACTTTTTAATTAAAATATGTTATTCCAATATTTCTTAACCTTATATTTAGAATAAAATATACCTAGAGCATAAAAAATATTGTGCGGAATAATAGCATTCTTGTATTTAAAACTGTGAGAGTAGTGTATAAACTTTGAAAAGCTCACAACGGTGAAACGTTGAAACACGGCAAAGTGTCAAAACTATCAAAGTGTCTCATAGTTTACGAATATTGACTTAAGGATAGCAAACAAGCCTTAAAGTTATGTTTCTGTAGAAGTATGTTTAGGTACCGATTCTCAGAACCCGTCAAAGACGTTTGGTTCTCCATTAGATCAAATAAACGTCTGAAGCTCTATTTGACCAGTTGCTGTCTCCCACGTATTTTGGTCTCCTTCAGTTTACTGGCTGACTGAGAAAGTGTATTTCTTATAAATCTTTATACTGTATTTAGCTATGTTTATTTTTACCTGTCATGAATATCCCAAGCAGATATTACAAAAATATATAAGTTATTTTTCGACATGTTCTTTTTTGTCTTAGACAAGTTTTAAGTAGTTATTGTATAAAAAATCGGTCTATCGCAATTTTTGCCATGGTAGCCGGGTCGGCCGTAGCCGGAAACAACATTGAGTAGTTGAAGTAACCTTGAGTGTTTCCCCATAAGAGCAATGATAAAAACCTCATGGACATTTAAACTCGCACATTTTATCTTAGCGTTATAAGATATTTTTAAGATATTTCTAATTCTAAACTCTTTAGTTTGTCTTGAAATTTTATGCACTTTTATTGCACTAATATATTTAAAATATACTCCATTCAACTCTTGATATTAGTACCATTTTATTACAGTTTCACATTCGTGTTACTTCCCAATAAAGTTTCAGGTAATTTTGTCAACTACCGAGTTTAAATTAGTAACAATAATTGTTCTGTAATATCTTCAGCACAATATAATTAATATTGTGCTCTCTTCATTTAAGTTATATTTTCTAGTAAATTTTTCTTATTACATCTAAAAAACTGTTAATGTGACTAGCACAAAACATTGTATTCATCTTAAGTCAATTAAAGGGCATAATGCCAAAAGTGAAATAATATACTAGTTTTCTAAATTTTAACTGGCAACCCTGTATATCTACAAAACGTATGCTGAATAATCTTTCGTTGAAACGTAAAGACGAATAAAAAGAATCTTGCTTGTTTAAATTAGTTGAAAAGTAAAAGAGTTATCCCTAATTTAGATAATAACAACTGAGGGGAGTTGGGACCTATGTACATGTGAACATTGCTTGTTGTTTTGTTAACTAGAAGCTTTCCAAACTCCTGTGAATAATACAGAAAGGAGTTCTATATAATTGCTTGTTAAAGACAAAAACGAGTTTCAATTAATAAGAGAATCCATTTGTTACCCTATCATTCCAAACAAGCCCTGACCAAGAGTCTGAACAATGTTTAATTACACTCCACCTTCATTGCTGACGTAATTAATCTAAGTTAGTCCAGAATTTGTTGGCCTTCTTCCAAACACTGTTGGATTTATTAGTTATTCAATACAAAACTTAAACTACTCATTAACTAATCTTCATATAACTGCAATCAATTAAAGTGGAGTTTAAACCGTTTCCGTCTAGAAACGTATCATTTCAATGTTTATAAATTGTGTTACATATATGGAACACAATGTATAACTTCGTCACCATCCTTGCGTTTGTAATACCACATTTCATCTGTAGATACATGAATAAATAATTGTGTGCGTTTGTTCGATTATTGTTATATCGAATTCTGTAGTTTTTTGATCATAAAGTGTTCTGGAGGTTATTTATGTTTTTTTAAACAAACTTGAAAAAAGAAGGTATCTAATTCATCCTTATTTTATGTTATTCTGATTGTGCACTGATTTATTCACAAACGATAGATCAATCTGTATTTTTAATAGCTTATAAAACCCGTGTATTGCAAATATTATCTGTTAAAAGATGAGAACAAAACTGTACGGTTCTGCGATGTTCATAAGTTCACAGCAACCTCAGACGAACGATCTATACAGACAGGTGGCGCCCATGTGTAAAGACGTATTTAGTGACTACAGCACCAGATAGCACTAGTGTCGCTAAGCCTAACTCACTGCGCTGTTGTTGTCAGTAACAGCAGACAGCTGCGCGCACTGATGATCAACTACCTTCCACTGATAATCCTTCTTACATAGGTTTTATCCTTCGTACTAAAGCTTACCTCCATGCTGAGAGTGCAATATTCACTTTTGATGTTTGCCGGGATTGGAGAAGTGAAATATTTTCTGGATGCAATGTAGAATGTATTATTATTATTAGAGTACAGATATTGGAAGTAAACACGTTATGTTTATAGCGGAGATACTGTGGGAGAAATTCCACTTTTATGCCAGGGTACAAGAAGACGATCTAGCAGTCCTTATAAATATATAACACAGAGAAACTAGGTTGAATATGTATTTAAGGGTGCCTTTTTACATTGAGCATCATTTGTCTCATAGACGCTCAAATACAATAGTAAGATTATGCTAAAGTTAGTGGCAATTATATATCCTATAGTCACGAATAAAATACAAAAAATATGACTAGAAAATTTATTTGACGGTCTTCAAAGATACTTCAGGGGTGATTGTTTATTAATTTATCCCAGTTTGACCTGTATTTATGTAACTTAATTACATCTAGGGGTCCAGATATTTGATTTCATTTTCAAGAATTACGAATAGGCACTGGTAATTGTTATTTTATTTATATTTTTCATATGTGTTATACTGAGAATAGAAAGGCTAGTTAGAGTCAGTAACATGTATCTGTATGTAATATATGTCACTCTTACATTGAGCGTTGAGTTGTGTGGTAAGGAGTATGTTACTTGAGACGTTGATAAGGAGTGTGTTTGACAACACCCTGACACGTTGACCCTCCGTCAACCAAAAGTCACAGGAGGAGGTTATTTAGGAATAAGTGACCATAATGGTTTTATAAACATTTTATACAAAAAGAAACTCAGTTTCATTACAGCATACGGGTAGATGTGAAGTGAATTTTACTCAAACAAATGTTTTATTTGCTATATGTAACAGACCGCAATGACCAAAGGTTGATGATAATTAGAATAAAATGTTTCTTCTTATAAAAATAAAATAAACCATTTGGTTGCTTTTTTTATAATGCACTGGCGGTAAATGTTCTAAATAAACTTTGTTATACAAAATGTCCTTACTAATCAAATAAGTTTTGGGTAAATGTCCTATTAATTTCTGACAGATATTTCTTTATTTCATTAAATGATATAAAAGTACACCAAGAATCACCTTGTAGGCTTCGCTGTTATCTAAATTTTAAATCTAAAGCCCAAAATTATTGACAGACAATGGAAAAACAGACAATCACGCAAAATAATCTTTACATCCCCCAGTAAACGAGATATTTTTAGATCCTGTTGAAACTTCAACTACGTATAGCCTAACTCCTTAATTCAACACGCACAATCATTGTCTAAAAGATACAATATGCAACATTATATCAGTATAAATGGTGTCCCAACAAACTACAAGAATATTTTGATGGGTGATCAAAATATATATATTTTTTTATTTTCTTTTTAAGGAGAGGCCGATCCCCTTTTAAGCCTTATTCTGCATGTCCTCATGGGCCACTGGCCTGTCCGAGGATCTTACTTACTTACTTGAAGATACTATTTAAAATATAAACTTGTAAACATTAAATAAGAGCTCATGACAAACGGTACTACCCAATTTAATGACATTGTATTATCATAGCAAAGCAACAACAACAAAATCACAATAACAATAAATATTAAAATAAGATAGCTTATTTACAATTCTACGGATGGTAATATAATAAATAATTTACAGTTATTACAAACAGAGAAATTGAAGCAATAACACCAAGAAACAAATTACAAATAATACTAAATATACACCTGACAAATACTAATACAACGAATAATCCCAATGAAAATCTCCAAACAGCTATGAGTATACAATAACTGGAGCATGACTAAACTTTTTCAAATTTAATATTTGTTTAGAAAGAGTATTCATTTCATTGTTTAAACTTCTTACTTATTTGAATTCTTAATAAAGTTAAAATTAATCACTCCAACAATACAATTCTTATTTTTGTGAGGCCTTCCGTTTTCAAAGAAAAAAAATATCATCAGCTTCAAAACTTATATAAATAGGTTACAATAATAATATAATAAATTGTTTACTCAAACAATAACACATTGGACTAAGAGTATAAAGTGGCTACGTTGATTACGTCTAGTGATTTCAAGGTTTCTCGCTCAAAAAGTTTTATAGATAGTATATTCGAATTGAATCATACTCACAATGATTTTAATGTTTTAATCACTATCATTTCTGACTCACCGTTTCGGTGACTACGTCCGGCGATTTGCGAGAATTCTATCTCCAACGACTTAAACAGAAAGTATCTTTGAACACAAACCAAGCCAGTGCATAAATGATTGTTATAATTACTATCTCCGACTCACCGCTTCAGTAATTATATCTGGTGTTCTACAAAGTTTCTCGCTACAATATTTCTTACTTAACGGCATATCAGTTAAGTTTTGACATAGTCAAATAAAGCATATCGTTCAGATGTTTCTGAATGTTTTAATTACAACTGTACATTTTTTATTTTATGCAATTTCAAATGCCATATATTTTTTATTAGTCGCTCCAAACTATTAAAAATGTTGATAAAGATTCATACAACCAAGATATATTTTTGAGATTCTGTCCAAAATATTTTCATATTGTAGCGTTTTTAAAGCTACATTGATTTATTTTTTTAATTAAAACTTAAATTAAATAAAAATTTTGGGATCGAAATATTGGGACTTAATTTTAGATTAGATTGTGAAATGTCAGGGTAAAATCGAACATGTAATCCTTTGGCAAGTTAGCACTGGTAGTTTTAAATTGTTAGGAAGGCAGGTTAACTGCCTTGAATTGATTAGAACTTGTCTTATTGTGAGTATTGTTCTCCTGGTTTGATACAGCTGGACCAATGAGAGAGCTCCACTGATGTCCTGCAAAGGTGATTGGAAAGGGAAGTATTTAAGCGCCCGCTCATAATTTTCGCCCTTCTTTGGGTTATTTTCGTGAGTAAAGTTAATTGCAGTGCGCCGTATTTCTTAAATTTTTTTCCGCGAGTGATTTTGAGGTAAGCACCAAATTTATTGTACGTTTTATTGAAAAAGTCTTCTTGATCTGATATTAAATTAATTTTGTTGTCTTTTTTATAGGAAAAAATTAAATTCATAGAAACTACAGAGCAATCTGAATAACTTATTCTCGAAGAACAATAGAGCATAATAGAATCATACAAGTTACATTTGGTTCATGCTTGCAAGAGAAGTGAATTAAAATTGAACTTTGTTAATAACTTTAATTGAGATTTGAAAAAGTAGTAATTTATTAATATTTAACTGGAACTGTTTATTGTGAATTATTAATTGAAAATTAATTGAACTTTATAATTGTTAGAGAGAGAGTTGTAATCTGAATTGCAGAGACTTGAAAGTTAAGGTTCAAATAGTGTAAAGAGAAGTTGAAATTTTATTTTGTATTTTGAGTGAACTTAGAAGTGAACATTTTTATTTTTATTATTTCCAAGTGGTATTTCATTTTATTTTAAAACTTTATTATTTTATTTTAGAAGAGACCTCTGATTTTTAGTTTGATAATTTGATTAATATTTTTATTTCTTGCCAAAGGAATTTTTAAATTTACTAAAAGGTTTGTCAATTCTTTGTGGAAAATAGAGTGATAAAATTTCTGAAACGTTGAACTTATTAATTTGCCAGTTAAAAATAAATCCATTGTTTTCATTTAGAACTGTGATTTTTATTTTAGACAAACCAGATAATATTTAATAGTTAACAATTTTAGTAATACATTGTACTTAATATTCACTAGGATCTTTACTAATCAAAAAATATTTTATATCGTCTTGGATATATTATTGATGATTTATATATTAATACTAGTAGATAATAATATGGCGGTTCTGGACCACTTTTGGGACAGCCCAAAAATCAATACAAATACTGTTCAATACACCATAAATATGTAAAAACAATTCACAATACAATTTACTTAAATAAACTATGGTAAACTGTATTCAAGCAATTTTTCATGACAGTATGACAACATAAATTGTGGAATTTATAATACTCGAATGTTGAATTTAGAATATGTTGGCATTACCGTTGAGCGAGAAATGTTGGTAGCACTGCGCGGCACACAGGAGAACAGCCTTTCCCGTCCAGACCTCACACTAGTCAGTCATATTTAAATTTTACTCTATACTTTTGATCCAGGAATGTTAAAAGTTCACTGTTTACTGGTTTAATATCGCATTCTCTTCATCTTCAGCTCTATTTGGAACAAGACTTAGTGAAATTAATCCGTAGTGACAAGTTCAGTGCTTTATATTCTACAAATTTTAATGAACAGATATTTCTTAAATAAAAAATCTTTTCTACTAAATAGTCACCAAACAACATGGACTCTCCAAAGTCTCTACAATTTCTAGCATTTCAAGAAGTTACCAAGGGAAAAAATTATAAATAGTTCCAAGAGTTACCAGAATATTGCAAACTACAATTGATATCAGCATTAAATTTAAAGGACTTGGATTCCAAATATATTTCAACACGGATAGCTCTAGCGGACATGTATGAATTAATTTCAAAAGATCTTGGAAAAAGTTTAAAAGAAAAACAACAAACAGAATATTTTAAGCAATTTTGTATGGAGTTTTTTGGGCACTATTATAACTTTATCCACCATAATTTGATCAAAACTATGAAGGATTGGAGCTACAGAAGTGTTTATGAAAGAGGATGTAGGAATTATACAGCATTACTAGAGACTCTTTGTCAATATCAAGATTTATCAATAAAATTCATTAAACAAAACAAAGAATTCTTGCTTTTCGTTTTTGATGACATTTTGGATGAAATGAAACACATTAATGTTCGTAATATTCCTTGTGATTCTAAAAAAGAAAGAGAAAATCTAATTCTTGAAAAATTCAAGCGTTTACATGGCAGTTGGAGCCCCGAGGAGTTGGAAGTATATTGATCAAGCCACGAAATAAATCCTTATTCTACAAAGTTAATTGTTATAATTTCTTTATCTTTAATAGTCTTCTTTCCAGTAACAATCAAGTGTAATTTTTCATTTTTGTTTAATTCTTTAATCTTTTTTTCATCCAAAACAGTCAAAAATCTGTTCGGCAAGTGTACTTTACAATCTTCCAACTCGGCAATTATTGTAAACCCGAATTTATCTTTCATTTTCTCCAAATTCAAAATTTTGTATTTCTTATTTTCTTCCAATTCATTTAACTTCTTATACTCTTTGAATTTACATTCTCCAATATCATTTAACTCCTTCAAGAACTCCATTTAAATAGAAAAAATTTAAAGACGGAAAAAAAATGAAATTTTCTAACAATCACTCGAGAAGTCGGGGAGAATGTGAGTAAAACCGCATTCTTTTCACGAGGTTCTTCGTTTAATTTCTCCAAATGTACTATAAAATCATCGAGGATTTCTGGTTCAAAATCATAAACAAATTCTACATCTAGATAATAAAAAATACAGGTAATATGTTTTCATAATAAACGTGTGTATCGATACCTACAAACCTAATGTATTCTTTGAAAAGGAAAATAATTTTTTCAACGGTTCTAAGAGATAAGTAAAAATTTTTATTTATTTTCCTAAACTCTGTAACAAATTTTGTTTGTTTTTCATCTCCGTATTGTAATTTTATAAGCAGATTATTCAAATGTGTTAGTTTATTTCGTAATTTCTTAGGTTTAGGTCTTTCGTACAAAATTAAATTACAATCTCTACAAACTAAATATTTTTTATCAATAATTTCTCCTCTATTATAACACTTGTAACAGTTGGCATTGTACTCTTCCATTTAAACAAAAAAGATTTTTTTATAAATGGAGATTATGGAACTAAGTCTACCAAGATATAAATTTTTCAGCACAAATGTTTATGTTTACATTTCTACAACAGAGATAAATAGAAATAATTTCATTCTATTGTACAACTATTTAGGATATTTTGTCTATGATTACAAAGATTATTACGGAAGAAATCGAGATTTTTCAGCAGCGAGAGAGTATATTTTTGAAGTATTAGGAGGAATGAAAGAGAATAATATGAACATCATTAACTACTGAATTTCTCTAATATCGTTCTTAATCACATCATAGGCTAAAAATTTCTCAGAGACAACAACAACATAACAAATCGCGTTTGTAACAGCTTTTTGAAAATCCATATTGATAATTATATCGTTCTTTGAACCAGAAATATTTGTCAAACTCTTTGTTGTATCAATGACATAAATAGGTCTATTCGCTAAAAATTCTTTAGAATTGTAATACATTTCCTTATTATTACAGTAAACTTTCTTAAAATCTTGATACATCTGATACATGATTCTGAAAAGACCTCCGGAAATGTTTAAATTTTGTAATTCATCTGGATAATAAGAACCGTTCAATTTTACTCTGATATTTTTTACATCCAAACTATCAAACTTTGAAGGATTTTTTTCTTGATTATTCTGTCTATCTGTTTGAAAACCTATGATAACGAACTTGGGATTGAAGATATTTCTATAAATATTTGTGATATCGAACGAATAAGTTGTTCCGGAAATACCTTTTTGTTCAATACATTGCCAATCTAGAAAATTAAACATAATGTTTTGACTTTATGTAATTTCATCAATCAACCTTATTTTACTCGTGATTTTATAATCAATCATTGGAACTCTAATAAAAAAATCTGTAATTGTTATTTTTTCCATCAACAGGCATAACATTTCCAGTTGCAGTCTTCAGAATCGCATCATCGTCTTCTGCTCTTATAAAACTTAGATAAAATCCTCCTTTATAGATCGGAATAGTAACATTTTCAAAAAATCCTAATCCAAAATGAGATAAATTTCCAGCTGCTTCAAAAACACCAAATTTAAAATCTGATTCAAAGCCATTAGAAGTTTGAGAAATAACATCACTTTTTGAATACGAAATAGTTCCTTTAATTGTGCTTAATTGGCCACAGTTTTCGACTTCTTCTATCAATTTATTGTGTTTTCTTACTTCAATCTTAGAAAATAAAAACGGTATAGAATTATCGATTAATCTAACATTATCAGTTCCAAGATATGCTTGACCATCTTGTTTTGTTAAAGTTCCAGAAATATAGAACTGGAAGTTAGACGAGCAAAAGTTATCTCCAAAATCAATATTAAACTCAGTTCTTTTATTCGGTTCATTCAAATGTTGTTTACTAATTGGATAGAAATTTTTAAACTCCGCCCTTTCAATATCACTAGCATATTTTCTATAGTCCGCCATTTAATAAGAGAAAATTTAGAAATTTTAAACATCATGTATAAGAAAGATATCATTTTTTCATCGATCTAATGTACGTTTTTATAAGAAAAGATATAAATTTTAGTAAAATAATTAAAAAGATTAGAGTCATTTTTAATGATCTACTTCGTCATATTCAGGATTCTCTTCCTTAAATTTTGCGATCTCGGTCACATATTTCAATAAAATTTGCACAGGATAGTAACCGCTATCTATAATATTGTTCCAATCAACTGTATCTTTATTTTCATCCAAAAACTTTATACTCAAGTGTTGATAGAGACAAAGAACAGACATATGATCTTTTAATTGATAATGTATATTTTCTTGAATGAACTCTGGGGACAGAGTTTGATATTTTGCAATGTTATACCAATTCAATTTGTTTACGTATAATCTCATCATATCTTCGGATAATTCATATTTTTGAGAAATGTCATCCCAATGTTCTTTTTTCAAATCTCTTTCGTGTTGCATTATAAAAAGATCGAAAGCACTGTAATGTCCCGCCATCTCTATTTATTAAGAAAAAATTTCAAAATCAAGTTTTTATAAATTGGCTCTTTTTTGCGTTACATTCAGCACATTTTCCAGAAATTCTTTTAACTCCATTGATGTTTGCATAGTATTTTATATAATTTGTTGCAGTTTTTTCTTTACATCTCACACAATATATGAGCGCCATTTATAAAGGAGAAATTTTGTCATCATAGCCGCCTAATCCATTAAATCTGTTATCAATATTTTCAAAAGTTTTATTAACATCTTCTTTAAATTTATTAAAGTTTTCTTCTAGTTTATTTACTTTATCGAGATATAAAGAGTATTGATCATCTATTCTTTTAAGTAATTCATTATTATGTGTTACTTTCTCATTGAAACGTGTACCAAAATTTTCAAAAAAGTTTACTTTCTCATTGAAATGTGTATCAAAATTTTCCAGAATTTTGTTAATTACTTCACCAACTAATTCATTAACATTATTTTTATATGTATTAAAGTTTTCTTCTAGTTTATTTACTTTATCAAGTAATTCACCAACATCGTCTACTGATCTTTTACTTCTTTCATCAAGTTTTTCATAGACTTCTGTTGTAAAATCTTTAACATCCTGTTTATGATTCTCATAATTTTGTTTTAGTTCATTAAACATTTTAATAGGATCTTCTAATTGAATCATTACAACAACATCAAATGGATTAATTCCTTTACTAACACTGCTAATTCTTTTTCCTTTAAAATCTAAGGCATTTTTAACATTCGGATCATGTAAATCAACAATATCGATGTTTTCTGATAATTTTAGAGGTTTTAAAATTTGCTCTTTAACAACAACATCATGTTTGTCAATACCAGGTCGAACACCGACAATTCTTTTCTTATTAGCCAAACTAACATAATTCTTTTCAACTTTGATCGCTTCAGTAATTTTATCAGCTTTTTCGATATGAGACATTAAATTGGTAAATAATTTTTTTACACCATCATCAACTTCTTTTTCCAATGTTTTTATTTTATCAGCAACTTCATTTGAACTCATGAAATTTGCAAGTTTGTTATCATATTCTGCTTTAAAATCTTCAATCTCGACAGCAAACATATCTGAATCTGGAAGGTTTTGTAATAAATTTTCTAACTTGTTATCAAACTCATTTCTCAAACTATCAAAATTCAAACTATTATCTACATTTTGAATAATTTGTGTTCCAAATACGTCAAAAATATTTTGTGAATCCATATTTATTAAGCAATAATTTGTTAACAACTTCTTTAAAATCTTTACCATTACTCAGTTCATTCAACACAAAAACACATAAATGACCACAAATTGGGGGATCTTTATAGTCTTGAATCTGAGAATCATTGTAGTAGACGCTTGATTTTTTCAAATATTTAATCAATTCTATAGGTGGTTTGTCCTCAATTCTTCCATACGAATCAAAATAACATGCATTCTTATCATTTTTATAATAACAAATCCAATGCGTTCCACTTCCCATAATCGAGTCTAAATTCACAATTCCACATTCAAATTTCTTAACTTTTTCAGGTAATGTATCTCTCATGAAGATTCCTCTAAAATGTTTAAAATTTTTGCAGATTTCTTCCAATTCCCCGAATGTTAAAGGTTTAAATTTTTTTTTCAATGTTTGATTTCACGTAATTCAAAGTTTTTTCATCTAATCCAGATCCTGTAACATCTTCCAACTCTTTATCTAACCAATTTAAAATGTTTCGAACAATAGGAATCACATCCTTTTTAACGATTGGAGCAGCTTTACGAACATAAGGAACAACATTTTTAACAACTGGAATATTTTCTCCAAAATCTAATAAATCTTTCAAAAGTCCACCATTTTTAAGTTCTTTCAACTGATTATAAGAAAATTCTATTCTGGTTCCTTTATTGTTTTTCTTACATTTTTCGAGTTTATTGTATTGTCTATTTGTTAAAAATATCTTATCTTCGCCATTTTTTAGTTGATCTATTTTAAATTGAATACTAACGGGTATTTTCTTTTTAAAAGCGGATTTTATTTTTTCTTTCTGATTTTTGCTGAAATTTACATTCACCTCCATTTATATAGTTAAAATTTCAAGTTCTCTTCGATTCCCATTCCTAGTTTTCTCTTCAAAAACATTGCTCCAGCTGTTGGAAGCGCAACAAATCTTTCACCTAAACTAGCATCTTTTGATAAAAATCTATCCATTGCTTTATCTTGCAAAACTTTATCTGCTATATGTCTGGAATTTGTGTCTCTATGTTTTGCATAAAAAATATCGTGTTCCATAGCAGCTTGATCTAATTTATTTATACCAGGATCTCCTCTTTTTAGTCTTTTTTCGAGTTTTGTGCCAGGCCCCAGATACTGATAAGTTGGTACGTGTAATTCAAAAGGTAAATTGTTGATAAAATCATTCAAAAGTCCGCTACCTTCAATCATAGATGAACTTATTGCCGACAAAACTCGTTTTAAATATTTAATTCCATCAGGTTTTTCAATCATTTCATCAAGTTTGTTCGAAATAAAATCTTTAATCGCTTTCTTTTCGTTCAAAAAATTGTTGTTTCCAGCCTTTTCTTGAGCATAAATATAATTAATAATTCCATCGAGTTTTGTCAAATCGTCGATATATCTGTACTCAATCTTATTATCACTGTATTTTCTTACACCTGATCCTTCGATTCGTTTTTCCCAAATTGGTTTAATCAAATTGAGATATTTTTTACCTTTACTTGACTTTGGTTTCTTAGTTGATGGATCATTATTTTTGTAAATTGAATCAGATTTCCATAAAATTTCTGTATACTTTTTCAAGTCTTCTTCAGAATATAAACCGTCTTTTGGAACATCAGTGCCTGTTAATAATCTCCATAAACCTTGAGTTCCTTTATATGTTTTTTCATTAATAATGATATCATTACGCTCAAAATTCACGGGCAAATTTCCAATCATAAAAACTTTTCTTTTTTCTGTCCCAATACAAACCAAATTTATCATCCTTTGCTCTAGGAAGAAATTTTTTACCAATTTCACCAATTATTATATCCGTTGTTCCAGGACTTATTGGTTCAACTATGGTAGAGTCTTCAATGATTCGAGGTCTAAATGGTGTTGAAGATGGTAATTTTGGCAATTCAAACTCAGATTCTGGAATCGAAATATCAGCAAATTGTCGTACAACTGGAACCAAATTCATTAAATTTTGATTATCGCTTAAAAAATTTTCAATTTTGCCCTCAACATTTTTTATTGCAGAAGTTACAGGTTGATTAATTTTTTTGAATAAGTTCTTGTTCTTCTTCATCCATTCGAATCTGTTCTTTAAATTCTTTGATTAATTTCTTTTCGATTTGATCAAGTTTTTTCGCTTATTCAGAAGTTACGTTCGCCATTTATTTAGGACAATTTTGAAACGTGGAACGTAAAAACGTGAACGTGGAAACGTGAAACGTGAACGTGGAACGTAAAAACGTGAACGTGGAACGTAAAAACGTGAACGTGGAACGTAAAAACGTGAACGTGGAACGTAAAACGTGAACGTGGAACGTAAAACGTGAACGTGGAACGTAAAACGTGAACGAGAACGTGAACACGAAACGTGGAACGTGAACACGAAACGTGAAACGTGAACACGAAACGTGAAAACGTGGAACGTAAAACGTGGAACGTGAACAGATTTACCGTTTTTCTGTTATTTTCATAATGTAAATAAAAAGTAAAGATAATGTAAAAATAATTGTAACAAATATTTTATCAAGTAGATTTGTCAGACCACTGAGCAGCATTTATGTTAGAAAATTTATTCAAATAATTTCCATTTTTAGGCTTCAAAGTTAGATTAATAGTTAAAAATCCATAGTCTTCTTTCCAAATTTTATCACATAATTCATTAAAGTGGTTAAAACTCATATCAGATCCCACATAATTGTTGTAAATTTTTCTCGAATAGTGATCATCTTGCTTAAAAAACACACAACATATTCAAATTATTTCTAATAACTTGTTTATCAACCTTTGAAAAGCATTGGGAAAGATAGATACAAGATATGTTTTTGTGACGAGACATTACGAAATATTCCTTAATAACGTCTTGATTTTCTAAAATACAATCATCGAAAACGATTAAAGAGTTTGGTTTACACTCGCTTTATGGAACTATGTCCTCAGAGGCATTATAAAAATATGATATTTTCTTACTTAAGTTCTTCTCAATGTTTTCAAATCTTTCTTGTAATTTTTTATAGGCGTCTTGTTCTAAAGATTTACTAAAAACATACAAATTGGAATAAGGAATCAACCTATTGTGAATAAAATTCAATAATAAAGTTGTTTTTCCACATCCACTTGAACCAACAATTAACAATCTGATCGGTTGATCTTTCTTATTTTCTTCAAACGTTTGAAGTTTTATCTGATCTTTTTGCTTTAAAAATTTCTCCATTTAAATAGCGAAAATGAAGCTGTTCAAGTTGACTTCAGAAAGCTCTAAATTAGTTTTAAACTTGGAACATCCTATACACTTAGAGGAAGAATCAAATTATTTTATCGGTTTAAGCGGTTTTTATTCTGACAATTTTGTAATAAATATTAGTGAAAGTTCTCCTTATTGTATAGGATTTAGTGAGAAGAACATAACAAAATACTATGGTTTAAACAAAGGATATTATACTTTCGATCAAATAAAAAATTCCCTTAAAAATTATCTGAAAACATTCAAACAATCAGATAAATCTTTAAACTTTGACGAAAACAAGTTTGAAATGCAAAAAAATTATCTCTCTAATAAAATTCAAATAAAATCACCAGTAAGAATAATGTTTTCAGCAATTATTGTAGATTTATTAGGGTTTGTTCAAGAAACTATTGAGCCAAATCAGGTATATTTAGGAAATAAAACGCCAAAATTTAGACCGTTTGATGTAATTGAAGTACATTGTAATCTCGTTGAACCTAGTTTTGAAAATCATACCGAACATTTACACAAAGAATCTGAAATTTTGTACACATTTTTCCCAAATGTTGCTTATGGATCAAAAATCAGTGAAAAACCGAATGAAATCGATTATATTCCAATTAGAAAAAATATTAAAAGAATTCAAAATATCGTTCTAACTATACAAGACTCTGAGGGAAATTTATTAAATAATGAGAGTAAAACAACAATATATTTAAGATTGTCGAAAGAATGATGAATCAAGGGGAGCTATTGAATAGCTTACCTTCAAATTTTCAAGAAAACAACTTTTGAATGTATAAATTACAGGAGTCTATCCCATAGACCCCTTAACAATCTTCATCCTGACCCTGTTTTTATCAATGAATCTAGACTTTATACTGAAATAAAAATTACTAGTTAAATTTCTTTTCTATCTAAATGGAGTCAGTTGTAGACCTACTCAACAATCAACTTACATTCAATAATAAAGACATTTGCACGATTGTTGACGAAAATAATGAAATTTGGTTTAGGGCTAAAGATGTTGCAGAAATTTTACAATATGAAAATACTAGACAAGCTATCATAAATAATATTGATAATGACGAGAAAATAGCCTTTAAATATATAAATTACAAGAGTCTATGCCATAGACCCTTTCAAAATCTTCATCCTGACACTATTTTCATTAATGAATCTGGATTTTATTCTTTAATACTAAGATCTAATAAATTAGAAGCAAAAACCTTTCAAAAGTGGGTTACAAAAGAAGTTTTGCCAAGTATTCGTAAATTTGGTGAGTACAAACTTGAAAACAAGATTAAATATTTAGAGGACGAAGTTAAACACTTGCAAATTAAAGATGAAATAAAAACGGAAATAATCGCAAAACAAAGTGTAAAAATTGACTTAATGAAACCAGACCTTGTTTGTAAAGATTTTGCTAAGAAAAAACACCATGTTTTTGTATTAATTAAGAAGAATCACATGTGGGAATATCCTTATTACGTTATCAGAGCTCAAAAGAGAGAAATACCGAAAAGATTGAAAGAACTTGAAATTGATTACCCAGAAATGGAAATTTTATTAAGACAAGGAGATCCAAATAGTATAAATCTCTACAACCAAATGAAAGAATCTTTGAATATTTTATACAACGGAAATCATTTTACTACAAATATGGCAGAATCTCGACTGATTTATAGAATATCTAAATTACACGATGAAAATGTTTCTAAATTTTACTAAAAACTCTCGATTTATTATATTTTGTTTGTAAATGTTTAGCATAACTAGGTAACCATCGTAGAATTTTTTTTCATATTCACAAGGCATTTCGTTTTTATAACTTTCGCTGAAAATTTTTTTAGCACAATCTTTGCAAAAAGCATCTTTTCTATCTTTACTATACTGCCAGTTATTAAATTCAGAAATATTTTTAATTTCTTTACAAAAGTAACACTTTTTCTCTTCTAAAGTTAATTTGTTCATTTTATCATATAATTCCTTACAATAACAGTCTTTTCTATTCTTTTCCTTATAAAATTCTTGACACTTTGTACATTTCTTTTGAGACTCCATTTATATAGAAAAAATTATTACACGATGAAAATGTTACTAAATTTTATTAAAAACTCTTGACTTATGATATTTTGTTTGTAAATGTTTAGCATAACTAGGTAACCATTGAAGAACTCTTCCACATTCGCAATGAGTCGGTTTATTTTGACTTTCTCGGAAATTTCTTCTAGCACAATCCTTACAAAAAGCTTGTTTTTTATCTTTACTATAATGCCAGTTGTGAAATTCTGAAATATTCTTAATTTCTTTACAAATACAACATTCTTTCTCTTCTAAAGTGAATTTTTCTATTTTTTCGTATAATTCTCTCTCATATTTACTACGGCAATCCTTACACATAGACCCTAATCCTTCTTTTTTATTCTTATTTTTATAAAAAGCTTCAAAATCTTTAAATTCTTGACACTGTGTACATTTCTTTTGAGACTCCATTTATATAGAAAAAATTACAGCTTTGACTTTCTCAATTCATATTCATAAAACTTTCCGGTTATTTCTTCATTATTTAAATCTTTTATACTATAAGTTACAGGATCTGTGTTATTAATTTGATAAATCACAAAGATTTCTCTTGACCAATTGTTCTTATATTTGGTTGAAAATGTTTGTTTTTTACTAACAATTCTTACATGATCATTGACTTTAAATTTAGTCTTCGTGTGAATTTCTGGTGGAATATACTTGAAAACGGTTACTAATAACTCCTTTTCTGCATCCTTATCTACGTCTTTGGGCTTCATTTTGATTGTGCTATGAACAGTATCGTTATATTTCTTTACGATTTCTTGAAGAATATCGATCCATTTAAAGTTTTTATTAATCTCAAAAAGAACCTTCATTCTTTCATTTTGAGTTCTGTTATATCTCTCTACAATACTTGATTTCTCTTCGTTTTCAGTATGATAAATCTTAATGTTGTATTTTCTCAAAACTTCGTTAAATTCTTTATTTTTAAACTCTAAACCCTTATCTGTATGAAGTAGATTTGGTGGTTTGTGATTGATCTTTATCGCGTCTTTTACTATATCTTCGAAGGCTTTTGAAACATCTTTACCGTTTTTTCTTTTGATAGCTCTTGACCAAGCATATTTTGAGAAAGTATCAATAACATTTAACATATACTTGAATCCATCATTTTGATCCGAATAGTTAGACAATATTACTAAATCTGCTGCCCATAAATCGTCAATTCCTAAAGTTATAATTTTTCTCTTTTTAAACTTTTTTCGTACTGGTGCATGAATTTCTCTAGCTTCAATCTCTATTTCTTCTTTATTCTTCAATTCTTTCTTTACTTGTTTTTCATAAGGATTCTTTATAAATTTACTCTTATTTGTCTTACATTTTGAAAATTTTGCTGCAATTCTATACAATCCGTTTTGAGTTTGAACAATCTTAGAATCTATATTTTTCGTTTTCTTTTTACACTTGTGACAGTGAATTAAATCATCTTCCATTTACATATCAAAGTTTCCAAGTTTGTTTAACTCTTCTAAAATATCTGTTTTAATTTCGCCTTTATATCCATACGGTACTGTATCGATCTTATTTTCTAGGACAATTCTCTTATCATCTTTAGCGTTCAGTGCTAACTTGTTTATAGTGACGGTGTACAACTCATGTTTGTAGCTTTTGATTACTGTCATCTCCCTAAATTCTTCTTTATTTTCGAACAAACATCTCTTCAAGTTTTCGATATTTATTGTTTTATTTACAATGCTTCTCTTAATTCCTTTACACCTAACTGGATTTTTGTCTAGATACTTGTACGAGTACATTTTCGATCTCAATCCACAAAATTCTTCTAAAACTTCGCTATTTAACTCATCTTTGAATTTCCCTATTACCTTCTTATTTTTAGTAGTGAAACATTCATGATCTTTTGGATAATCACTTGTATCAAACACATCTAAATTTTCTTTAATAATTTTAAAAGGATCTCGTTTCAGTTCTAGGAAATAACTGTCTGTATCCATGTAACACAGATTCAAATCTGGATCAAAACTCTTTAATTTTTCATAATAAAATTTATACATTAACAACTTTGACAAATCAAGAACTGAAAACCCTATGTAAATCGGCTTGTTAAATTTTACCTTCTGTTTGTACATGTGACTCGCTATACAGTTGTCGTCAAAGATAGTGAAGCATTTGAAATTTGTCTTCTTGGCATGTTTCATTGAAAATTCTTCATTACCGAGTTTGATATCACATCTATTTCGCACATTTTCCATACTTTTTCCAAAAACAGAGTTGTTCATTAACTTGTAAAAGTCCTTCTCAAAATCACTTGTAGCTTTGGTCCTCATATTAGTATTAAAATCAATGTACTCTTTCATAAAAGGCTTCTGATCGAATGCAATAACTCTATTCACATGTTTTAACACCATTCCTTGTTCGAGATAGAATTTCAAATTTCTCGAATGAACAACGTATTCAGTTTTATCCAGTAGAGTTGTGCACAACTTCTTTTTAAAATGTTCAGGAGCAAGAGGCAAATCTTTATGATTTTCATGTAAATTTGTTGGATATCCTAGATCAACTTCAAGAATATAGCCATAATCTTCGTCGCCAGCGAGTTCTAAAATTGTTTCTTGCCATTCTGCTGTTGTATATGTTTTCGGGTTCATCCACTTGATTTCGTTATATGGTAAATTTTGCATTAGACCATAACCATAAAGATTATTGGCATCGACGTACAACAGATAGCTTTCTGGTTTTGTCTTATCGAAATCTTTCAAATATTTGTTATTTGCTTTAACATATCGTTTAATACATTGAGAAATGCCTCCGCGAATACCTTTTTCAATCATTAAATACATATCGTAATCGTGTATCAGCTGAAGCTCAATTTTCGTTAATTTTAACATTGCGTCCCAAGCAAGACTTGGAGCTGTTAGATAATGTGCCGGATCAAGTTTATAGCAATTTAAGCAAATATTTCTGAAATTTTCAAATATATCAGCAAGCAATAAAACATCTTGGATATTGTACAAATCAGAGTAATTTCCAAGAGTTTTCTCTTTTAATTTGTTCCAAACGCTCAAGTAGTGTTGATAATCTTTCTCAGATATGCTCTCGTCTGTCAATAGTGAATAGAAATCTTGAATTTTCAGCTGTTCTGTGTAATCAAGTTTTTCAATACTATCGATAAATTCGTAAGGAAATATGCCTTTTCCAGATAGAATTTTAAAGATTTCTTCTTCGTCATTTGGTTGTCTATCTAGAATTGCGTTCAGACCATCTTGTATAAAATGATTTGTATGCTTGAAATCATCTTTTTTGAGGTTTTTAGCTAACTTTTCTATAGATGAGGCCATAAATCTGAAACGTATCTACGAAAGAAAACTTAATGTATTTTCTAGGTTTATTACCTTCGAATTCATATCCATATCCAGAATTTACAGAATAATTTATATATCGTTCTTCGGTGTTTGCAATCAAATCAACGTTTCCATATTGTTTAGCCAATTCTTTTATGTACAAATGAGTATCGTAGTTACTCATATTGTGACAGAAAACTAGAATATTTTGAGGAAATTTGAGATTCAGATTACAACATAAATGAGCAGCACCTCGAAATTTGCCGGTTAAATGACAATGATCTCTTACTTTTAATCTTTTTTCTTCATCAAAACCTTCTGTTTCACAGATATGACAAACGTTTGAATTTTGATACAAAATTTCTTCTTCTTCAGTTAGTTTCATAGGTTTCATATTCTTCGAATTATAATTTTTAGCTATGTATTTCGATAATTTATTAAGCTCTTCAAACAATTTTGCAGGAACATTAGGCAAATCGTCTTCATTTTTTGCTCTATAACATATAGGTTTGTACATGCGATAGGTCACATTTGACACTAAATATAGAGTAAAACCATAAGGAATATGCTTCTGAATCTTGGTTGTAGTCGATTTTTGCGGATTGTTTTTGCATGTTGGAATCTTCTCTAATATGCTTTCAAAATCCATATAAATAACGTAAGGATGAGAAAATTTCTTTTGATAATTAGTAAATGTTGTCGTTTGACCAGGAAACGGCATAATTGGCTTGCAAACTTCATGTTGCTTGCAAATTTCTAAATGATCTGTTAAATCTCCAGATTTGTAGAAATGGCTTAAAACATCTTCTACATAGAAAATTTTTATGTCCATGTTTGGATGTTTGAGAACTCACTAACCTACTTAAATCCGTGATCAAAACATAATGAGATTTGTCTTCTTGTTTAACATACAATAAATCGATTTCTAACTCGGCATCATATTTTTCAGAAATTTGTAACGGAACAACCTTAATATTTTCATCAAAACTGTAGACATTGATAGACATTTTAGGATACTTATACTTGGAATTATAACTTCGTTTTTCAAATGATTGTATATCTTTTAAGGACATTGGATACTCGAAACCTGAACATATCTCGTCATTTACAAATTTTTCATATTGTTTTGCTCTGTCTACATGAGTTTCTGGTTTTTCAATAGCACATCGGATAGAATAAATAAAACAGAAATCATCTTTATTTTTGATATTCACACAAGCCTTCCTATCTTTTATTATCTTTGGTAAATCGATATATGATCCTGCGTTCATCATTTCGTGTTTATTAATGCTCAAAACTAGTTGTTTGCAGCTTTTAAATGTCCATCCAGAACCCTTATTTGGATGATTTGTTTGTTCACGATGTGTTAATTTATTAAATTGTTTGGTGATAAAATCGTTTACATCAAAGATTTCGTCTGCTTTTATAGTAAAGTACATTGAGCAAGTTTGTGGTTCACCGTTCACTAAAGTTCTTTCGTATTCACATTCCAAAGAGAGATATCCTTTCATATTTTTAACATTCTCTTGAAATTTTTCTATTAAACTTTTAATTTCTGGCCTCATAATTGATAGATATTTGTAAATTGACATGGAATTGTCGTTCAAGTTTGTTAAAATGTATTGCTTGAAAAGACCGTGTATAGAGGATAAAACTTCGACATCTATGATATTTTCAGGTTTTTCGTTAAGAGTTTTATCAATTTCTTCGATCATTTCAGACTTAGTTTTATCGTTTGTTTCTATGGACAATTTTTCAGCGATTGATTGAATTTTTTCATCATTAAATAGATTGAGATCTTTTTTATCTTCCTTAAAGCTTTTCTTTAATTCACGCAATTTTTCTATATTGTACATCTTTTCGTGACCATCGATTTGATTCTCTTTAGCCCAATTCCTCAAATAATTTAGTTCTTTTTCATAAATATCTTTATTTTTCAGATGATTCTTTGAATTATAATGCCTGGTGTAATGATGTTCAAAAACATCTTTTTTGCAGTATGGACATGATACCTTTTTCCTCTCCATTTAAATAGGGAAAATTTCTTAACTATGAATTTGAAAAAGTAATGATTTTTACTTGAATTTGACAGAAATCAGCACAATTTCTGGTGAAACAGTGATAGATTCTTCTATTTATTATAGAAAAATCTGTAAACTAAGACTTAAAATTATTGAAAAAATAGTATAGTTGTAGGACAAAATAGTACTTCTATTACTATATTGGTTTGTATGAGGTAATTTAAATTCTTTATACTATTTTTTCAATAATTTTTCTTTAACTTTTCCAAGATTTTTCATTAAGATTTTAATATATTTACAACAGAATTTTCGTTGATTCGAAGCAGATATGAGATCATTAGATTGATTCGAAGCAGAAGTTTCCAATAGACATTCGTGATTTACTGTTTGATTTTACAGATTCGTTTATTGTCCTTTACACAGTATTTTATGTTGATTTTCTGACTGTCCCGAAAGTGGTCTAGAATCGGCATATTCATATCTACTAATACTCTGGAATATTAAGATCAACAATCCAAGTCGTTATATTGACTGCGCCACTCTGCTAGCAAAGTATCCAGTGAATTTTTAATAAACTTATACAAACTGTTATAAACTTTGTTAGAAAACTTTGGCAAGAACTTGTGTTGTCTAGTTAAGTTAAATTTATTTAATCTAAAATGGCTCTCAAAGTGGACTTTTTAAGTAAGGGACGAATTAATTTATGAACTGTGGTTCCGTGGTGTATAAATTATTACTAATGACAATGTAGATAAACTTAGGAAATTATTGAGTAAACATACCAACTGGCGGGACCGTGGTGAGCTGCATGCAGGCATTTCGGCACGTCCACTACAGGAACTCTACATGGATGTGTTTGGACCTCTGCCTAGATCTTCAAGGCGGGATGAATTCATCCTAATCATGGTGGACGACTTCACAAGGTGCAATTGGGTCGTGCCTCTCAGGAAAGTGAATTCAGGTAGGGTGTTGTAAACTTTAGAGAGTAATATTTTTAAAAAACTTTGGTTTGCCGGAAGTTATTGTAAGCGTCAACGCCACTTGCTTCACCAGCGAGGATTTAAGGGCAAATATTTTAAAATGGGGTGTAAAATTAATCACTACAATCCCGTACAACCCTCAGGGTAACAAATCTGAAAGATATTTAAGAAACTTAAATTCAATTTGACTTGCTTGTATAGTGATTGCTAAAGGAACTGGGACTCTGATTTAAGTAAAATTCAACAAGCAGTTAACTCGTGTGTGAATGACACTACTGGGTATAGCGCATATTCTTTAATGTTTAATTTTAAACCTAACAATGAGTTGGATTTAAAGTGGAAGTTGAAATCAATGTTTGAAAATTTAGTGCCAAAGGAAAAATGTCAAAAATATGCGGAGGCGTTGGAAAATTTAAATAAACAGTTTATTAAAAATTCGAAGTTAAAGCCCTATAATAGAAACCACCGAAAGTTTAAAATTAATGATGCAGTGTTTTGTAAAATACCTGGACACAGAAATAAATTGGATAGGAAATTTGACGGACCATACAAGATTGTGATTATTATCTCAGAGAACAGTTATATAATACAGCACACCAAGGACTTAAAAATTTTGAAAAGAGTGCATTTACAAGATTTGAGACCCGCTTAAGTGAAATTTTATTGGAACACTTGGACAGTTAAGAACAATTTGACAATTTTTTCTTTCAGCGTAAAATAAAAAAAAATCCCAATATTAAAATGTCATAATTGAGTAACCATAGGCCAAGTCAAGGTTTTGTGTTTTCTTTCAGGTATTAAAAGAAAAAGGGGATTTTTATGACATATAAATAAATATTTACATGAAGAGGATAATTTACATGGCCTCAGGACTTTAAAATTAAGAAATGTAGTATTTAATAATAGTGTCTACAACCATTATACTGTCTGATATTAGTATAAAGACATTATATTATTGATGTACTAACATTCCTTCTTGTGTGTCCAATTTCATGTTGTTATTTGTTTATAGTGAATGAATGAGAGAAAGAAATTCAGGTCAACCCCCCCCTTGTAATCCAATGTAAATAACGTGTTAGTAATTTTAAAAAAAGGGTCTTAAATATTTTAATAAAGTTTATGAAGGAAAGAATGAGCAATCTTTGAGTTGGATACAAATTTAAATTTTTTAAAAACGAAACGAGACAAGCTCTGAAATTCCGACATAAATGGTGACAAAGGGGACTTATGTCATTGTAAGAGAGAATGTTCTGTTTATATGTGAAATGCTGTGGAGATGAGAAACGGAACAGCACTGACACTCCACTAACACTGGTCACACGCTGCGGACCACGCGCGCGGCCCACCGGCGGTTCCAACAACGGGGATGGTGACCTACACTACACGACGGATCCAAGGGACGATACATACGACCGTGAAGACGAGCACTCACTGACTGAGGGAGCTGCTGTCCATACCTAGACGTCGACAGGAGGAGACCGGAAAGGACAAAATTCCTTGGACTGGAAAAGACTGACCTGTTGTAGATAGTAAAATTAGAATTGTGAGGGGAATAGGCTTCGCTATCTCGAGTTATTGACCTACATTCCTTTTATAACGGTCAATCTCTATTTGTTTAAACTGTTCTGTCTGTTCTAAAAACATTGGTGGGTAACTAAATGATGTACGTTTTAAAAACATTTTGAATTGCTAATTGGTGTTAAATTTTTATTATCAACTTCAGGGCCGTATTTAGAAGTAAAGGAGGGGGAGTAATGTAGCGTTTTTAAAGCTACATTGATTTATTTTTTTAATTAAAACTTAAATTAAATAAAAATTTTGGGATCGAAATATTGGGACTTAATTTTAGATTAGATTGTGAAATGTCAGGGTAAAATCGAACATGTAATCCTTTGGCAAGTTAGCACTGGTAGTTTTAAATTGTTAGGAAGGCAGGTTGACTGCCTTGAATTGATTAGAACTTGTCTTATTGTGAGTATTGTTCTCCTGGTTTGATACAGCTGGTCCAATGAGAGAGCTCCACTGATGTCCTGCAAAGGTGATTGGAAAGGGAAGTATTTAAGCGCCCGCTCATAATTTTCGCCCTTCCTTGGGTTATTTTCGTGAGTAAAGTTAATTGCAGTGCGCCGTATTTCTTAAATTTTTTTCCGCGAGTGATTTTGAGGTAAGCACCAAATTTATTGTACGTTTTATTGAAAAAGTCTTCTTGATCTGATATTAAATTAATTTTGTTGTCTTTTTTTATAGGAAAAAATTAAATTCATAGAAACTACAGAGCAATCTGAATAACTTATTCTCGAAGAACAATAGAGCATAATAGAATCATACAAGTTACATTTGGTTCATGCTTGCAAGAGAAGTGAATTAAAATTGAACTTTGTTAATAACTTTAATTGAGATTTGAAAAAAGTAGTAATTTATTAATATTTAACTGGAACTGTTTATTGTGAATTATTAATTGAAAATTAATTGAACTTTATAATTGTTAGAGAGAGAGTTGTAATCTGAATTGCAGAGACTTGAAAGTTAAGGTTCAAATAGTGTAAAGAGAAGTTGAAATTTTATTTTGTATTTTGAGTGAACTTAGAAGTGAACATTTTTATTTTTATTATTTCCAAGTGGTATTTCATTTTATTTTAAAACTTTATTATTTTATTTTAGAAGAGAGCTCTGATTTTTAGTTTGATAATTTGATTAATATTTTTATTTTCTTGCCAATGGAATTTTTAAATTTACTAAAAGGTTTGTCAATTCTTTGTGGAAAATAGAGTGATAAAAATTCTGAAACGTTGAACTTATTAATTTGCCAGTTAAAAATATATCCATTGTTTTCATTTAGAACTGTGATTTTTATTTTAGATAAACCAGATAATATTTAATAGTTAACAATTTTAGTAATACATTGTACTTAATATTCACTAGGATCTTTACTAATCAAAAAATATTTTATATCGTCTTGGATGTATTATTGATGATTTATATAGTAATACTCTGGAATATTAAGATCAACAATCCAAGTCGTTATACATATTTATTGTCTTCTTGTTATTAAAGTCTCTATAAAACTGTTTTAACGAAATTATATTTATTTTGAATGCAACCACAATGCGGTTTTAAGTACTATATTAAGAAATTCTACATCCTCTCACCTTGCACAACTGATTGTATATAACATTTGTAGTAAACTATTACCATGTACTATAATATTTTATTAGTTTTGAAAGACGTCGGCCATAACGCACTAAACCAAGTAAAACAACTATTTTCCTTTTTCCTTCATCTTTGTAGAGATATTAAACTAAATTTATAAAAAATACACGGCAAATATAATAACGTATATATTTGAATCTTGAGGAATATTTGTTTGGTTAAAAATATTTAGGTTAGATTCCACAGGGAAAGGCGATACATCATCTTGTTTGACATATCGCTTATAGCTTGGCTAAAATATGGCACCTGTAGCGTCACACATAGTTTGTATTCTGCAGTACAAACATTGGTGATTTCAGCTTGTCTCTTTGAATTATACTTTTTATACTTGACACACATGTAATATAGGATAATTATAATTATTATTTATAACATAAGGAAAGATATTTATAATCGATAATCTACTCTCAATCTAAGCTATCGGTTCGTATTTTAAACGTTAAATCGGTAATAGACTATTTGTTCTGTAAAGATTGTTTATAATAAGATAATGTGTTGAATGACAGTAATTTTAGACCTATACACCTTAATTTTAGAAAATATCACATCGTCCTTTTCTGATATTCGTATTTCCTCTTTCATCCATTCTGGTGTGATGTGTGATTTTGTTTTTCGTACACATGACTTGTGCTTGTGACTTGTTTTCTCTGCAGTGGCAATGTCTGGACTAGGTCCAAGCAGCTTTTGGGTATGTTTGAAACCCTTTTTTTCCTTATTTCCTCCTTTCTGTTCCTTATTTTGGAATGTAATAACACCTTCCTCACCTAACGAAGGGGATAGATTCCGATCCTCAAAACGTGTGTTGTACCTTTTGTAACATATAACGATGAGAAATGTCGGAAATCCGGTTATCCTGTCAAACCATTCATCGTCAATAACAACCTTTAAAAATATGAGTTGATATATTGTTAGTATAATTAATTGCAGTCGTGTCAAACCAAGATTGCACATCGAAACACCTGTACTTATTAAGTAGCTGTTATTTTTTTAATGCATGCAATTTGCTACGTTAAAGCCCAATTGCTGTAAAAAAACTTTGACAAATAAAAAACACTAGTTTAATGTATTAGATGCTTCCACACAAAATTAGGACTTATTAAATATTATATGACTATGGTTATATATATATATATATACACCTTTGTCGTTGGTCCTAAAGCGTGAAAGATACACCTGTTGGAACAACAACAAAATAAGACGTTTGTACTTCGACTAAGAGTGAGGTGTAGCACCTCAACTTACTACTCCGAATACCCGGGTTTGATTCATGGTTCGGGGATAGCAATTTTATCTAAGTAAGGAAAAATTTCTATTAGTTAATCTTATCTACCTAACGTGATACTGTGTCTGATATCTACGGATGTAGTATTTCAGGTACTTGACGGAACTCTTGTTTACAACCATTTTTCAAATAGATTTTTTTATAAACTTCGTAAATATAAAAAGTCTCCACATTGGTTTAATACGTAGCCTATGTATTTAAAAAGCTGGATGTTTTCATATTATAAATTATAGTTTAAAATTGTAATTAGTTTATTTAATGTTTCATCTCTGCAAAAGACTTATAACTAAAAAAAAATTATGTATATTATATAGAGTACGCAATCTCTGTAAAATGAGCTGCGTACAATACATACATTTTCATTATTTAAATGACTATCTTTATTTAATATCCAACTCATCAACAAGTGATAAACTGTCACATTCTGTCAGGCTTTCTGTTCTTTATTGATAAAATATTGACGTTCGAAGGATTTCGGGTCAATATAAAACTAGTTTATTGCAAATAGCTTTTTTCCAAATGCTTTGTTCTTAAAAGCAAACTAAACCCCCTGTAACAATATTTAATTATAAAAGCTTCTCATTTGTTTCTTAGTATACTGAGGTAATACAGTGTAAACTAGTTCTTCGTAGTTGCCATACATGCTATTATTAACTTGATTATTATTTACTAATATCGCCAAATCGATTAGCTAACCATCAATGAAACCCTCGTACACTCTAAGGCCTTGATCGTAATGGGGATTGTAATGGGCCTTGTATAATGAAATGAGTTGGAACGTTACAGTCGGGCAAAAACATCGTTATATATGTATACATGGTAGCTTTTAACAGCAATTTTAGGAAAATGTATATAAATATACTGAATATAATCATTAAACTATTAATTAAAGTACTCAGCAACGCCATAAAAGTCACTTAAATGTCAAATCATCATTTATAATTTTTATGGATTAAATAATAATCTAATTTATTTAATTATAATTAGACTTACACAAACTAATCAAGTTTTTTAATTATAATAAATTTCCAAATGAAGACAACGTCCAGTTTCTGATCTGATTTTACTTATGTAAAATTACTCTATACTTAGTAACAATGGTTCATTCATTTAAAGAATGAATATTTAAATGCCCATGGCTATAATCAGAACAATATCTTTATAGTTTGTTCAGACGTACTAAGTGTGTTAGTTTAATGACTGATGTAGGTAGACTTTAATAAATTATATTCTCATAGATATCTCAGTTTTGACTGGTGAGCGAAAAAGCAAATCCCGATCAAGGCAATTACGTTTTGATGACCTATCTCTGGAGATGGTTGGAATCTATCACTTTCTAGAACTGCGTCACTGTAATCTGTTATCAATACACTGTTGTAAATCGTAATCCGACCTCTCATACTTGCGCGCCATTATTTATTATTCACTATAGTTTCCGAGTTCACAGCGTGCTAAAATATTTGCTAAAACACTAAGAATGTTAAGACATTCCTGCTTCTCCTTTGGAGAAACCCCTTCAGCGAACCTTGCAATTAACTGAGGCTTGGAATCTCTTGAGTTAAGGACGACAGTAACTTAGATGTGACGTCAGGAGATATTTCATTCTTAAACTCTTGAATAAAGGCACCTTTCTAATGTGAAGCTGAAATAACTCATTTGCACTACCTATATTTTGATGCAATAAGAGCGGGAAAATTTTGGAGATGATTAGTACATACTGTTTATCGATTCCGCAGGCTTAAGGAAATTTAATAGACATATTATCAAAAGTAGAATAGTGGTTCTATAAACAAAATTAGTTGTTTATTTTTTGTTGATAAATACTTTAATCTGAAAATAAAGACTATGACCTACGGCTATATTTAAATAAATATAAGCCATAACATTTCATCAGTTATAACTAGACTGTATTAGAGTAGGATTAGAAGTTGTAAACAATCAATAGTTTGCTAACATTATTGCTTTGATATAACTGAGAAAACAAGTTACATACTTACTACTCAAATCTAGTTCCACATATGTAAATGTAAATTAATGGCATCCATAAAATTACTACGCCCATATAATTACCATAATCTACGTTTTCCAGTTGATACCTGGTCGAAACATTTATCTATTTGTATGCAGCAATACATTTGTAGTTGGTGGTTAAATTACATAGTACATAGGATTGAAGGAACCTTAACACTTAGTAATACATAAACAAGAATACAATTAAAAAAAAAAAATACAGTGTCAATTTACATGTCAACGGATTATTCTTACATTGTGAATGAATGATAATAATCTATAAAAAGAGAAACAATAATAGCGAACATAGACTAAGCAAACCCAACAACGATAGAAGCAAACATTTCTTCAAAATCCCAGTTTGGAACGTAATATTTTCTTAAATTATCGTACTTCATGCTATATTATTTTTATTCATTGCAAAACGAAATAGTATATTTGGTGATGAATCAATTAATTTTCTTTAATTTAGTATATTCCTTCGCTCCCAATCGATTTCATACCTTACTATCTGTAATATATAAAACCATATATACTCGTATATCACACCTTGACCCATTGTCAATATAAAACATACACTAGATCAAGTATCTGTCATGTCTCCGTGTGTCGAAAGTTTATGTAGTATTGATTCGGTAACTTCCTTTCATGTTAGGTATTATCATATATTTATTTTAAAATAATAGCCTATGTAGGTTAATTATTGGTTAAAATATTTATGAATATGTTAGATTGAAGAACCGTTTCAAAGTTATCAAGAACCGTTTATTCCATCGTTTATACATAAGAATAAAATATAAAGCCATAAATAACTGTGTATTGTCCATTTTTTCCACTAATTTGGCCTTAATACCAATTTATTGTGAGACCATAGGCAATCAACGTCGCGGCGCCAACAGGAACAAGACGGCGCCTACAGGTCGGGCGTCTGCTGTCTGGCTGTAATATGATGTTATTTACTTATCCATTCAGCTCCATTACGCATCATCCGAAGCATCACAGTCTTATCAATACTTTAGTTTCTAAGTGTTTTCCAATAGCAACTTAGTAAAAAAGATAATATATCGAATATTTCCCATCGCTATGTGTTACAAGAGGGGAACCCTATGTATCAAGGATTTCAACCTTGTGGCGTTTGCCACTTTATTTTGTTGGTCTTTGGACGGACCGGGAGCTGTTTCCTTACAGCTGGTCGAGCCATCTGTTTTACCAGATGGTTGTTCTCTTTCTAGATGTTTCTGTGGCTTTCTGGCTTTTTGATTGGTTCTAGTATTTTCAGGTTTTCTAGATATCGGGAATTAGGTTTCTTGTCTCTCTTCTCTTCTGACTTCGATAGGGCAAGGACATCTTGGAGTTTTCTGTGGTCGGAGTTACAAAATCAAAAGCTGGCTGCCCGCTCCCTCTACGAACCGGCACGGTGTTTTGGTGTTAATATCGTATGCCTACCTTCCAATCAACGTTTCACGACCTCGTTTATTATTTAGGACCCAGTCTTTCCAAATTCAGTTTTCGAATATCGTCGCAAATTGGTAGCAGAGCGTGGTTTGAAATGGAAGGCTAGGCTTGCCGGTGGGAGCGGAGGAATTCTTCACAGCTATGAGAGCTAAGTCCTAGTTTTAAGTTTTTTTTAAAGGGGTAGACGTTTTTCTAAATTTTTTTTAGTTTTCTAAATTTTCCTTACACTGCCTTTTTTACTCAAAATGTTAAACTTTTTCGAAGTAGCTTGTTTTTTAATGTGCAAGTCTGAGCCAAGCAGTTCTTGCAACCAACTGCTACCTAAGCCTAGTTGTGTAATAATTGAACATGTGAGTGGCAGTATTTCTTAAACTTTAGTAACTTATTCTCACTAATTATTTAGGCATAGGTATTTGGTTGATTTTTTCTAGCTTAAAATTTTACTTTAAACCAATTTTAATAAATTTTTTTTTCTCTCACCAAGTTAACTCTTAACCTAACTTTTACTTTCACCTACAGGGTAGCCTGTTGCCTTAAACATACCTGGTACCTTAATTACTTGTGCTTTCTAAACTTTAATTAGCACCTTTTAGTATTTTAATTTAAACTTTGGCTCAGATCTGTGCAAGTAAAGTCGAAGGATTTCATAGATGCTGTTGGTGACTGCGTATTGTACTGCCGCCTATGTATAGCCTACCTTTTGTTTTTAAAGTTCTTAGCTTTCTGGTTAATATTTGAAACCCCCATTCAGTTTCACTAGATTATTTACTTTGGGTTGGCTTATAATTAAAAGTGTTCTTTTTTATATAACTTGCTTTCCTTCTGATATTTCATCTCTACATCTGATTTAATTAAAATTTTTTAACCTTTCCACACCTACCCTTAGTTCCAAATGCATTTAATTGTTGTTATTCTAGGATTTAATTAATTATTTAGTTATTTATTTTATTCTTCCAGCGGATTTACTCCACTTGTACATGTTTTAAGTTGATAAGAGTTTAAATTTTTAATAGCTCTAATTTGATGATTTTGTCTACTGCGTTGAATTTATTCGAGTCTTACACAATTTTTTTAATTAATCTAATATATATACAACCGCATGTGTAACTGACTGACTGACTCACTCACTCACTCACGTATACTAATTCTAACCTACTTCCAGATGAGTTAGAGACTTGAAATTTGGTACACAGATAGCTTTCCACGTGTAACCACCAGGAAAATCCCGAAAAAGTGAGAATTTTTCATTTTCAACCCCTCAAAAAAAATTCCCAAAAAATCGCGCATTCTTCACCCCTGCAGGCATTTTTTGTAAGCCCGATAGCGGGCGAACCGTTGGAGCTAGCTCGGATCTGACGGAAAAATTCATGGTCAGGAATGAAGTGAACTACAAAAAAGGTCTAATGACTTTTTGCTCTATCTTCCATGGTTAAGCGACAAAACGCTCGAACATTTGAAATTCCAGAGATTTTTTCTATAAAAATAATGTTTCAAGCCCGATAGCGGCCGAACCGTTGGTCGTAGCTCAAATCTGATTGACCCATCAAATTAGCAAATTGCGCGATCTACAGAAAAGGTCCAGTAATCTTTTTGCCCTATCTCGATTGGTTTGGCCGAAAAAACGTGATTTTGTACAATTTTGTTGTAACTTTTACGCGAAACTTTTGTTTTTGGGGTCGATAGCGGCGAAACCATTGGTCAGAGGTCAAAATAAGACTAACGTTTTATTTAGGAAATAAGATGACCTACAAAAAAGGTCCAGTGACTTTTTACTATATTTCCCTTAGTTTGACCGCAAAACGCGATTAAGTGAAAATATTGGACATTTTCGCCTAAAAATTTACATTCCGGGCTTGATAGCGGCCTAAACGGTTGGTCGTAACTCAAAACAAAATTTTAAACGGGATTTAGGAAATCACGTGATCTACAAGAAAAGGTTCAGTGACTTCGGGAGTTGGCTGAGCGTTAGCTAAGCGTCAATAGTAGATAGGGGACAGAGGAATATTTATTTATGTTCACAGACACAATACCCTCTAAAAAAGGCCCAAGTGTGTCATTAACCCCCGGTAATATTAACCCCCCCCGGGGATTTCCTGGTATGACCTGATAACCTCCTGTACATTCAACCCCCTGATGTGTTAACCCCCCTGGTAACATTAAACCCCCCAGGGAATTTCCTGCCATGACCTCATGTCCGAAATTTTACCAGTCACCAAATCTCTTAACCCCCCCCCCTGGGAAGATCCTGGTATGACCAGATAACCCCCTGGAGACTTATCCCCCGGGTTAACGTTAACCCCCCCTGGGAATTTGTTCATATGACCAGACAATATCCTGACGAAATTTAAACCCCCTCTTGTCTTAACCTCCTTAACATTAATCACCCACCCAGGGAATTTCTCGCCTTGACTAGATAGTCTCCTGGTGATATTAAACCCCCTGTTCGACTTAAAAATACTGCCTTGAGGTCGGTTTTTATTATGTTTATACTAAACAATTCAAGATAGCTGACCCGTGCAGACTTTTCTCCCGAGCTCATTTCTGGCTAAACCATAGGTCGTAGATCAGATCTGAGGGCACAATCGAAAGACAAAATTAAAATTTCCAACAAGAAAGGTCCAGTCACTTTTTGTCGTATCTCTAACGGTTTAACCGCAAAATGCCCTCAAAGTCAAAAGTTTTTACGAATCCGGAAAAAAAATCTATGAAAAAGGTCAATTTTTAAATCCCTTGTCATTTACTTAATGTCCGGACTTAACCAGTCACCGAATTCCGCTTATCCCCGAATTTGCAAGCGTTTACTTTGGGGGCCTGGGGGCGTAGCCCCCAGCGAGCCGAAGGCGAGTCCTATATTATATACAGCCGCACGTGTAACTGACTGACTCACTCACTGACTGACAGATATATACAAATTCTAACATAGTTCTAGAAGTGCTGGAAACTTGAAATTTGGCATGCAGGTACCTTTCGCAATATAACCCAGAGGAAAAGTCTGAAAACCGGAGTTTTTTACTTTTAAGCCCCTCAAAAAAATTCCCAAAAAATCGCACATTCTTTACCCCTGCGGGCCTTTTTTGTAAGCCCGATAGCGGGCGAACCGTTCGAGCTAGCTCGGATCTGACGAAAAATTCATCGGTCAGGAATGAAATGAACTACAAAAAAGGTCCAGTGACTTTTTGCTCTATCTTCCATGGTTTAAGCGACAAAACGCGGGAACATTTTGACATTCCAGAGATTTTTTCGCTAAAATGAATGTTTCGAGCCAGATAGCGGCCGAACGGTAGGTCGTAGCTCAAATCTGATTGACCCATCAAAATTAGCAAATTTTGCGATCTACAGAATAGGTCCAGTAACTTTTTGCCCTATCTCCATTAGTTTGGTCGAAAAAACGTGATTATGTGCAATTTTTTTGTAATTTTCACGTGAAAACTTTGTTTTTGGGGTCGATAGCGGCGAAAACGAAACAATTGGTCGGAGGTCAAAATGAAACAAAGGTTAGATTTAGGAAATAATATTATCTACAAAAAAAGGTTTAGTGACTTTTTACTATATCTCCATTATTTTGACCGCAAAACGCGATTAAGTAAAAAATATTTGGAAAATTTTCGCCTACAAATTTACATTCCGGGCTTGATAACGGCCCTAAACGGTTGGTCGTAGCTCAAATCAGATTTTCATGTGGATTTATAAAATCACGTGATCTACAAAAAACGTTTCAGTAACATTTTGCCCTATCCTCAACGGTTTGGCCGCGTAACGCGTTTTAAAGTTTTGATTTTTTGAGTTTTTACGTGAGATTTTGTTTTATGGGCTCTATTTCAGACAAAAACCTTTAGTTCTTAGCCCAGAGTAAAAATTTTGTTTTTAATAAAAAATAATGCGATCTACACAAATGGTCCAGTGACCTTTCACTCTATCTTCCATGATTTAGCCGTAAAACGTAATTATATTGTAAATTTCACTTAAAAAAACTTACTTTTCGTGCTCGATAGTGGCCGAACTGATGGTCCTAGCTTAAATGTAAAACTTTTTGTAAGTAGCTATTCATAGGATCTACAAAAAAGGTCCAGTAGCTTTCTGTCGTTTATCTTTCCGTAAGCCTGATAAATGCTATAAATGGCTAATTCTTTGTCGTCAATTTTAGGTGTGTTTTAAATTTTGCTACTATAATTAGTGCGATTCATGCTGGTTCCAGATTGGACTTGTATTACTCCGTTAACGAGTGACTATAACCCCTCCCTTCCACATCGGGAGTTGGCTGAGCGTTAGTGAAGCTTCAATAGTAGATAGGGACAGCGTGCTTGCTTTTTAAAAGGAAAAATAGTGATTCCTTATTAACACTCTGGTATGGAATGAAAATTTCCGAAGTAATATAAACCCCCTCATCAACGTGTTATTTTGATAAAAAATTACTGTACACATATTCTCGTAGCACAGACACACATTTTACAGAAAAGTACCACGCGTTCTAATAACTCCCGATAACATTAACCCCCCTCCCGGGAATTTCCTGGTTGATGCACTCCTGATTAAAACAAACCCCCCCTGATCAACTTAATAATCTAATAAGGCAGGCAGTTTTTAATTTATTTACACTAAATCTGTTTACACAACAGCTGACCGGTGCAGACTTTTATCCCAAGCGTTGTACCGACTAAGCCATAGGTCGTAGATCAAATCTGAGGGTCACAATCGAAACACAAAATGAAATTTCCGACAAGAAAGGTCCAGTCACTTTTTCTCGTATCTCTAACGGTTAAGCCGTTAAAAACGCTCTCAAAGTCAAAAGTTTGGGTAAATCGGAAAATTAAACTATGGTATACATACTGTACGTCCTCTGACTTTGGTTTTTTAAAAAACCAAATTCTTCTTGTCTCCAAATTTCACGAACACATAACTTAACTCTTCTACCACATCAATTGATTAATATTATACACCACACATCTTTTGGCTGAGCGTTAGCGAAGCATTACGACCCGTAAGATTCTCGAGAACGGATACATAAAATTTGGAAAACTTCACGTCTGGATTTAACCAATCACCGAACTACGCTTATCCCCGAATTTAGCCAACACCCAAATGGGGGCCTGGGGGCGTAGCCCCCAGCGAGCCGAAGGCGAGTCTAATATATATACAACCGCATGTGTAACTGACTGACTGACTGACTCACGTATACTAATTCTAACCTACTTCCAGATGAGTTAGAGACTTGAAAATTTGGTACACAGATAGCTTTCCACGTGTAACCACCAGGAAAATCCCGAAAAGTGAGAATTTTTCATTTTCAACCCCTCAAAAAAATTCCCAAAAAATCGCGCATTCTTCACCCCTGCAGGCATTTTTTGTAAGCCCGATAGCGGGCGAACCGTTGGAGCTAGCTCGGATCTGACGGAAAAATTCATGGTCAGGAATGAAGTGAACTACAAAAAAGGTCTAATGACTTTTTGCTCTATCTTCCATGGTTTAAGCGACAAAAACGCTCGAACATTTGAAATTCCAGAGATTTTTTCTATAAAATATAATGTTTCAAGCCCGATATAGCGGCCGAAACCGTTGGTCGTAGCTCAAATCTGATTGACCCATCAAATTAGCAAATTGCGCGATCTACAGAAAAGGTCCAGTAATCTTTTGCCCTATCTCGATTGGTTCGGCCGAAAAAAACGTGATTATGTACAATTTTGTTGTAACTTTTACGCGAAACTTTTGTTTTTGGGGTCGATAGCGGCGAAAAACCATTGGTTCGGAGGTCAAAATAAGACTAACGTTTTATTTAGGAAATAAGATGACCTACAAAAAAGGTCCAGTGACTTTTTACTATATTTCCCTTAGTTTGACCGCAAAACGCGATTAAGTGAAAATATTGGACATTTTCGCCTAAAAATTTACATTCCGGGCTTGATAGCGGCTAAACGGTTGGTCGTAACTCAAAACAAATTTTAAACGGGATTTAGGAAATCACGTGATCTACAGAAAAGGTTCAGTGACTTTCGGGAGTTGGCTGAGCGTTAGCTAAGCGTCAATAGTAGATAGGGACAGAGGAATATTTATTATGTTCACAGACACAATACCCTCTAAAAAAGGCCCAAGTGTGTTCATTAACCCCCGGTAATATTAGCCCCCCCCCCCGGAGATTTCCTGGTATGACCTGATAACCTCCTGTACATTCAACCCCCTGATGTGTTAACCCCCCTGGTAACATTAAACCCCCCAGGGAATTTCCTGCCATGACCTCATGTCCGAATTTTACCAGTCACCAAATCTCTTAACCCCCCCCCCCCTGGGAAGATCCTGGTATGACCAGATAACCCCCTGGAGACTTATCCCCCGGTAACGTTAACCCCCCCTGGGAATTTGTTCATATGACCAGACAATATCCTGACGAAATTAAACCCCCTCTTGTCTTAACCTCCTTAACATTAATCACCCACCCAGGGAATTTCTCGCCTTGACTAGATAGTCTCCTGGTGATAATTAAACCCCCTGTTCGAAATTAAAATACTGCCTTGAGGTCGGTTTTTATTATGTTTATACTAAACAATTCAAGATAGCTGACCCGTGCAGACTTTTCTCCCGAGCTCATTTCTGGCTAAACCATAGGTCGTAGATCAGATCTGAGGGCACAATCGAAAGACAAAAATTAAATTTCCAACAAGAAAGGTCCAGTCACTTTTTGTCGTATCTCTAACGGTTTAACCGCAAAATGCCCTCAAAGTCAAAAGTTTTTACGAATCCGGAAAAAAAATCTATGAAAAAGGTCAATTTTTAAATCCCTTGTCATTTACTTAATGTCCGGACTTAACCAGTCACCGAATTCCGCTTATCCCCGAATTTGCAAGCGTTTACTTTGGGGGCGGCCTGGGGGCGTAGCCCCCAGCGAGCCGAAGGCGAGTCTTAGTCTATACACAAGGTAAGTGAAGTGTTACTGTTAAATTTATCTGATATTTTTTCTACTTAGAAACATGTCAAACTTTTATGTAGGCCTATGCTATTTGATTGTTCGGGGCAGTTCAAGCTTAAGGGGTTGATTTAGTCTAACAGTTTGCTATTTTTTTTCTAAAACCTTCTTCAAAACTTTAATGTTATTGTAAAAATAATAATTCTTTCATAGTCTATTATTAAAAGCCCTTTGATTCTTTTGACTAGTGCCTGTTTAAATTAAAACAGTTAAAGTTAATATGGAGTACACCTTTAGTTTCAACTAGTATTGAAAGTAACATAGGCCTAGGCTTGTTTTGTAATTTTTATGAAGTTGCAGCTTGGGGTTGGATTTGACGTGCTGACATACATATAAGTGATTTAATTTACTTACAAACTAAACTTTCTTTCCAAAATGTTGAAACATCCTTTCTTTTACAAACTTTTTAAAACTATAGTTTGCCACCTTGAGGGTTCACTATTTTATAATATACCAAACCCTAGTGGACTCTTTGGATTGATTGATATGTCAGCTTGCTTGATTCAGCTTCGGGTGTTTAACTTACCTAAATTTCAGTTTAGCCTAATTTAAGCCTTAAGTGGTTTAAAATAATTTTTTTTTTCCTTTGGTCTTTAATTTCTTAATTTTTTAATTTTTTCACTGGGGTTTTTTTTTTTTTGGATTCTTGGCCTCAAAGAGAGTTTTTTTTTTTGGGGGTGTTCTAAATTATTTACAGTTTAAAGGGAGAGAGTTTACTATTTGGGCTTGTGTCTTATTCACTTGGGACTTGTTGAACTTTATGTAGTAGTTACCTGTAGCGCTACTTTACGACTTGCTCCACATATTTTTTGCTCTTCTACGGTACAGTTGCTCTTGCTTTTGTTTAATTCTTTTGTTTACTTTGTTTCCCTCTCTTATTCTTTTAGGTTTTGAAAGGTGTGTTGTTAGTTTTTTTGAACTTTTTTTTTGAAATACTTTGAACTTTCTCAACCTTTTGAGAGGAAACAAATTGAGTCTACCCCCGGCTGATGGCAGCCGACATTTTTTGCTCTGAAAGCCAAAACTTTTGATTTTTTTTTCTGCCCTACACCTATTAGTGATACTGGAAGTTGGTTTCATGGTAATAATAAGGCAATGTTCTTTATGCTTTTATTTATTTGTAATACTATAAATTTATAATAGTTTTTTTTTACAACTTGTACTTTTTCACACACCACAGTAAAATTGCCCTATTGTTTTTCTGAATTTTTTTTACTGCTCTCTAGTTTGTGTGGAATATCTGTCCACGCTCCCTCATGTGTCTTTGATTAATTTTATTGTTTAACTTGTTTGTTGTGATTTGTGTTTATTTATTGTTGATTATTGAACCTTTTACGAGATGAAGTTCTTCGATTTAAATAATGTTTCCAAAGACTGTGTCTTGGATTAAAAAGTTGACTATTGAGGAAGCCCGCGAACAATGCAAGCTATGGGGAATTAAACCCAAGGATAAGCTTGATGCCATGCGTGTGCAGCTAAAGTGAATTTGTGGCTCGGTCTAGCGAAGGGGTCGTGAGTGACTTGGAGGAATCTGCGGATGAACCAAGGGTACCCTTAACGGATGATTTAGTGGATAATCCCTGTTTAAAACAGGACGAAAGTAGGAACTTGTACTGTGCTGCCCCCTGTAGTGCCGGTGGGATCTTGGTTGGTTTAGTGAAGAGTCTGCATACAATGACCTTAAAATGCTATTGAAGCGACTGCTAAGACGGTATATAGGCCCAAGAAATTGCAACCCAAAATAGGCCATATAACAGGGGACGATGTCTCATTCCCTAACATTTTGCGGGATATGCTTAGAGAGGTACCCATTACTTCTGGTACAGATTTATTTCAGCTAACAGAATTTCTCGTTAAAAATCCACAAAAAAGTAGTAGAGTTAAAATTTAGGTTCAGTATAAAACTATTCTATTAAAACGCTGTGGCACGCACTGAAGGCAGACTTCGTGATGTGTGGATGGGTCTCGTGAGTGCTGACTCTACCTGGCCGAATGCTCTGCAGACAATTAGGTTTACCTTTTTCTCATCTAGGGCCCATTAGAGACATTCAGTCTAAAACTCATGTATAGACAACAACGACTGTCAGAACCTTTATGCTGATTATCTTACTGACATTGTTTAGCATTTTCCAAATTCTTGGACCAGAAATAAGTGATGGCGAGATTTTTACAACTATTTTTACCGGTCTCAACCCTTCCATACTAGGGCAGCTTTTGCAGGTCTTCAACCCCCTACCACAGTTACAACAACTGAAAAACATGGTTTCCATGATTGAGAGTTTGACGGTCAACACTGTTCAAGCTCCGTTAGGGGTATGGCAATTCTGAATCTCAGGGAAGCTGCAATAGATTCTAATAAAAATGTCACTTATGATAATAACTAATTTACAATACGCTGGACATCTTTTCCAAAATAATCGTTATAATATAACAGAACATTTTACCGTGGTTCGGGTACAAACTTCGACCGAGACGCCGCTAAGAGAACCCCCTATAGCACATTTTATCCAAACCATTCATTTGGAGGTAACCAAAGGCAAGGGAAGCGGGCCTTACAATAATAGTAGACCTTACCAGAACTTTCATTTCTCAACCCAATAATTCTAGGCAGGGCCAAGTAAGGGCAAATGGCTATGATAATGCTTTCAATCAGCGGCTGAACCCCCAAGTTTGTAATTCTAATCAATTGCAAGATAATATGCTACCAGGGAACAATAGTAGGCCAAACCAGGAACGGAGGTTTTCCTATAATAGGAATAATCAAAACCATAATTATAGTTCCGCTAATCCTGCGGTTAATTTAAACTCCCAAAAGGGGAATTCGCTGATTGAAAGGGCCGGCATTCCCCAAGAAGACTAGGCCCATTAATCCTTTAGCTCCGGCTTTGCCCAAGGTCAAACCCCTAGAAAATTCCTATTGCTTTTTCTAACATTAAGTCTTCTGCTGTGAGTGATAACTGGTTCTACCAGATCTATCGTAGCTAAAAGCGTATTTGATACTCTCTCTAAACTCAAGGGTGTCGTGAAGAAAGTTGAAGAAACTTCATTGACGGCTACAGCTGTAAATGGTTCAGATGTCTCCTTTCAATTTTTGGCCCATATTCATTTCAAATTAGCTTGTTCTCTTGGACTTTTCCCATTTTCTTGTTACTAACAAACTTACCGGTTCCTGTTTTTGATTGGAACTCGACTTCATTCAGGCCTCTGAAATGAGCATTAATGCGGCTCAACCGCCAGGTGTCTTTTCCCTTTGGACACTTCACTAGTTGTAGCCGAAAACCAAGAGGATGAACAGGCAGAGGATGTTAGTTTGGGACCTATCTTTGGAGAGAGGGCTTGATAATTCCCAAGTTCAGACATTTAAAAATATTCTGCGGTGTTTTCCCGAAACTGTGACCCAAACAGCTGGGTAAAACTAACCTTTTGACTTATTCTATCACTGTCAAGTCAGACAAGCCGTTCAGGTGCCGTCCGTATTATTATGCTCCCCCGAAAATGGCTTTAATTCGCGAGCATATCGAAGGCCTTCTGGAGAAAGGCGTTATTAGACCTTCAACTTCCCCTTACTCCAGTCCAGCATTTTTAGTACCTAAAAAGGGAGGTTCTTCACGCCTGGTGGGTTGACTTCCGCGCCTTAAAACAATGTCTTGGAGCTCGATTCAACTCCGATGCCTACGGTAGAGTCTTCTTTTCAATTTCTAGGCAAGGGCTAAGGTCTTTTCCTATGTTAGACTTGGTGTCCGCTTACAACAACCAGATACCCACTTGATGAGGCTTCCAAGAAGTACACTTCATTTGTCACAAGCACTGGCCAATGGGAATACAATTACCTCCCTTTTGGTCTAGCTAGTGGTAGCATGATACTCACTCAGTTGATAAATAAAATCTTTGGTGATGTGAAATTTGATTTCTTGTTCTGCTATTTCGACGACCTTGTTATTTTTTCTGAAAATCTGGAAGATCACCAAAGACATCTCGATTTAGTCCTTGACCGACTTAGTAGGGCAGGGTTAACAGTTAACCCAGAAAAAATGGTCATTGCCTCTCATAAAATAGAATTTCTAGGCCACGTCTTCGAAGATGGGAAAGTTACCATCAACCCAAATAGAACTCGCCCTATCGACAACTACCCTCAACCCAAAAATACTAAGCAGGTTAGCAGGTTTCTTGGAATGTGTGCCTTTTATTCTAAATTTATTCCCAAATTTCGCGTCAATCTGTGAGCCGTTGAATAGGTTAAAGAGAAAGGATGTAAATTTCATATGGGGTGAGGAGCAACAGAATGCTTTTCACAAACTTAAACGGTCTTTAGTCTCTGCTCCGGTCCTACGCTTACCAAATTTTGATGCCCCGTTTTATTCTGTCAACTGATGCTTCAGGTACTGCTGTAGGTGCAGTGCTGTCTCAGGAAATCCAGGGCCAAATATACCCTATAGCTTTTGCGAGCCGTCCTTTAAATGTACACGAGAGGAACTATTCAACTTTCCATTTAGAAGCTTTGGCAGTAGTCTATGCCTTTACAAAATTTAGACAATATTTAGAGCATCGTTCCTTCACGCTTGAGACTGACAATTCCTCACTCTCATGGTTACTTAACAAATCCTCGCCAGGTAGGAAAATAGCACGTTGGACCACTCTCATCAATGCTTTCAATTTACTGTCAAGCATGTTAGGGGCACAAAGACAATGTTGTGGCCGACTGCCTCTCGCGTTTATTTGAGCCCCAAACCGAATCATCACAGAGTTCTACTATTCAAAATAAAACCGACCACACACAGGCTTTTATTCTTTTTTCTGTACCGGAAGCCTTCAAAGACATCAAAGGCCACCCAAGAGCAAGATGCTCAAATTCGCAATATTGTGAAATCCTTGAAGGGTACTAATCCCAATCAAAATTATTCTGTAATTCAAGGCATTTTAGTTCACCAATTGCCTAATCAATCCAAACCTAGAGTAGTGGTACCTAGCAAACTCTACGACCTATTGTTTATAAAGTTTACCATGAGTCACCTCTCGGAGCTCATCTGGGATTCAAGAAAAACTTGGGATCGGATTAGTCAAATTTTCTTTTCTACCGACCTGAAGCAGGCTATCCAAGAGAGGGTAAAGGCTTGTCCTTTCTGTCAGAGATGCAAACAGGCTCAAAATACTAAGGTAGGGCCCTTTGGCTTCTCAATTAGCAACCAGGCCTTTTCAACGGGTGTTTGTTGATTACGTGGGACCTCTTCCTAGAACAAAAAAAGGCCACAAATGGCTTCTTACAATCGTTGACGCCTTTTCAAAAATTATACTGTGATTTTGCCTGCTAAAAATGCTACCGCTCCTACTACGGTGAATCTTTTGCATAAGGGCTTGTTCGCGTATTTTGGCTTCCCCTCACAACTCGTCACCGACCGTGGTGGTTGTTTCAAATCCAGACAGTTCGATAACATGTGTCTGGAACTTGGTATCAAACACGTTATGACCTCGCCATATTATCCGAAGCCGTCAATTGCTGAAAGAGTTAATAAAAACCTCGGCGTTGCCTTGAGAATTTTCCATTCTCAAAATCATACTGACTGGGACACTAATCTCCATTTTATTCCAAGTCGCTTTTAATTCGGCTAAGCATGAGTCAATTGGCACCTCTCCTGCTGAAATTTTCCTTGGCTACAAAATTACTTCTCCCCTGGAAAACAATTGGAATTTGGATGATCTCCTCCAAACACAAGATTCCAGAGACATGCAGAGGAGATGGTCTCAGGCCTTGGATCGGTTGGAGGTTGCACACCGAAAAGTTGCTCGGCAGTACAACCAAGGTCGTTTACCAGTTAATTTTCGTATCGGTGATTTGGCAATGTTTCGACGAGTAAATTTGAGTAATGCGGGCTAATCAAATTTCAGCCAAACTGCAACCTCTGTGGTCTCGCCCTCTGGTTATTCATGATTTTACCTCTCCAGTCACCGTGACATTGAGGTGTCCCAAGTCAGGGAAACTTATTAGGTCGGCCCATGTTTCCCACCTAAAGAAATATTTTGGGCCTATCTAAGACCAAAAGCACCGCTGCCGGGACGTTTATAGGGATGGTTTAGGGCATAGTGATGTTAGTTTAGTTTTTCCCTCCTCCTTCTTCTTCTTCTTCTCTTCCTTACACCACATTAACACTCTGATACTTTTACTCCTCTTCTTTTACAGTACATATACACGGGGGGATTCAGGATTAGCATTGGCTGTTTAGAGAATTTTTTTTTGCTTCGGCAATTTTTCTAGGCTGTACATTGGGAGTGAATTTTATGTTTATTTATTTTTAACATTCCCTAATGCAGTCGCGCAGCCTGCTATCCTTGGTTCGGCCAACCCATTTACATTTTACAAACACAAGCTTACATTTTCTTTCCCTTTTCCTTTTCTTTGTCTTTCTCTTGCTTAGTAGGGTCAGTCTTTTGGCAGTAGGTGGAATTCTTTGTTATTCAGGTAAGTTAGCAGCGATGGATAGGTTTAGTTTTTATTGTTGAAAAATATTGTTGAAGATTGTAGTTTGTCTATATAATTTTTTGTAGTTAGTTGTTGCTGTTATCTCTTTGTGTATTTAAGACTTTATAATTTTGTCTCTGAAGCTGCTAAATGTTCCAGCAGCTATCTTATTTATTTGCTGTTTTAGTGTTTATATTGGATGTGTTTTTTTTTTTTACTGTTGTTACTGTTATCCTTTGAAGGCTTTTTTTTATTGTTATTGTTTTAGAGGTTTATTGATTGTTAACCTAATTTTTGTTGGGTTTTGGCCCAGTAGTTAGTTTTTTTTTGGGTCTCTTTTCCGTAGGTTTTCAGGGTTTTTTTTTTTTGCCTTTCCTGGCCAACACTTAGAAACTAGTTGTTTTTTTGTTTTTAAAGTTCCTAATTTAAACCACTTTACCACGACCAAATGATTTCCTTACTCCATTAAGCTCTTCCCGTAGCTCTACAGTTTTTCTTTCACGCCTTTTAAGAGCCTGAATTTATTTGCTCCAAGTCTCTAAAATTTAAAAAACTAGTATGGAAAAATAAAACTTTATTTTGTCTTTTCCCACTGGCCACCAATTTTTTTTCTCAGCCGTCCCGTAGGGGGAGGAGAGTACTGGCCCACTTTTGCTAAATTTTGCCAGTACCAGGTTTTTACCTAATTAGCCTTTACAACACGAACTTGGGTCTGTTGATATTATGATGGGTGTAATTTTCTCATATTTTTAATTTTCGCTTTGGAATGGTCTCTTCATCCCTTCTGTTCCTCCCATCTTTGAAGAAAAAAAATACAGACCTTATGTCTGGAGTAATACTCTCCCGGTGGTCCAAGGAGTTCCGCCAGCCGTTCGGGGTTTCCATTCGGGTGCTTAAGTGGGCCCTTGGGTTCCGGGGTGGAGATACCCGGATGGTGGAGACTTTAGGAAGTGCTTTGGCTAATTAAGCTTTGGCTAATAAGTGTACACTTATTTAATTTCCTTCCCAACCTTACTGGAACACCCTCTTGTAGCCTTTTGACCACCAAGCGTATTAGTGATGTAGAAAACAAACGAAAAAAACCCATCCTTGTGTCAACACTTCAGACCTTTATTTATTGGTAGCTACCACAGAAAGTAGTTAATTTTGTTCAAGTTTTTTTTTACTACTACTAGGCTTTTTCCTCAAGCCTCTTTAAACTAAAAAGAATTAATCTTGAGTAGTGTGGTCAGTCGGAATGGATTCTAGCCGTTACGCTTTTGGAGCGCCTCGCGAGCGTGCAGGATATCCATACTAGAGCTATTTCTAGCTGTTTGCTAACGACAGCGCAAGTACCAGTTGTAAGTCTCTAATCTTTCCGTCCTTGTCTTCCTACCTTATCCTTTTGAGTTTTTTTTCTTTTCTCTCCCGGGGTAGAGGGGGAGGATGTGGCGTTTGCCACTTTTATTTTGTTGGTCTTTGGACGGACCGGGAGCTGTTTCCTTACAGCTGGTCGAGCCATCTGTTTTACCAGATGGTTGTTCTCTTTCTAGATGTTTCTGTGGCTTTCTGGCTTTTTGATTGGTTCTAGTATTTTCAGGTTTTCTAGATATCGGGAATTAGGTTTCTTGTCTCTCTTCTCTTCTGACTTCGATAGGGCAAGGACATCTTGGAGTTTTCTGTGGTCGGAGTTACAAAATCAAAGCTGGCTGCCCGCTCCCTCTACGAACCGGCACGGTGTTTTGGTGTTAATATCGTATGCCTACCTTCCAATCAACGTTTCACGACCTCGTTTATTATTTAGGACCCAGTCTTTCCAAATTCAGTTTTCGAATATCGTCGCAACCTGTCATATTATGAAGATGTAAAACTCCTAATATAATACTGAAAATAGTATAGAAATACTAATACTGTATTAATATGAAACTGAAAAGGTATACATTTTCATACAACCATTTTTGATAACAATCTCTTGTGTGCGGCTCAATTTATGTAGAACCTCTGTATTGCGAATCTTATAGTTTGCGCTTCCTCTTTGCCTGATGAACGTAAGTATATGCTTGGATCTTTTCGACGTAAAAATGTGCTGCTGCCAATATGTCTAGACTTTGCCGAGTATATTAATATGAACATCTGATTACACTCGTTGGTTGAGTTTATAGTGTATAGTTTATATAGATAGCACGCTGAAAAGAGTATAGATTTTCATTCCGTGATGCGTAATCTTTTTTTTTGCGTAAGATATAACGATGGGAAATGTAAAAAAATCCTGTTAATCTTTCAAGGACAGCCATCGCCAATCATTTTCAAAATTATAAATATTGCATGATCAGACTACACTAGTCTCATGAGTCTCATATTTTTCCATTTTTAAACATTGTTCGTGCACGGGCAAATTTGTTTTTAAATCTGAGGCTTTACGTTTATTGCAGACTTGACTTGTAAAAACATATCGTCCAATGTTTCACAGATACACAAAATGTAAGCTACAAGCTACGCCAGGCAGTGTGAAACACTGTGAGGGGAAGGGTGACACGTTCCCCACGTCCCACAAATAGACTACCCCGGTCATGGCTCGACCGAGTACAACCCATTCCAAAATCCAACACGGTACTGACCTCTATATTTCTCCCTGCCCGACACAGAAAGTGACAGTACTACGTCTGGCGTTGATTGTACCATGTGTATACCTGTAGACCGGTAAGGGAACTATGTCATGTGTTAATGCAATGGTCACTGTTTATTGTTAACTGCTTAGTTCTATAACATAGACATTGCCATTTTGTGTCATTTCTATTGATTTCCAGTTTACACAAACCAGAATCTGCGTGCCTCTCAACAAGACTATGTACAACGGAAAGATGTCTGATATCACACAAAGACACTTTGTCATAAATGTGTCATGGCAGCTCCTTGCCTGACATACACAGCTGTAATGGAACTGATAGTAGAAGTGTCAGGCATTGTGTTGATTGCAGCTGGAAATAGAGAATTAAAGATGTGTGAGCGAAAGGATGACAAAGGCATAGTGTTAAAAGTATCCACCGCCTTATCCGATGCTATTTTAACTATGCTACATGTTTAATACCGATTGAAATACCCTAATCCTAATATAATCTATGGAGCTGTTTATCAGTTTTATGCCTAGATATTAAGTTACCCGTTGTGTTAGTTACAGGCAAATGTACCAAATTTAACAGAAAGATAACCAAACTATCGATGACCGTCCTATCTAGAATGTACAGTTCAATGGAGATAAAATATTTACAATATACATTTTATTTACATTATATTTCATGATAACACTAAATTTTGGAATAGTTACATATAAACGTACGCATAAGTCAACTTAGTTTGTCTCGAATAAATAAGACATTTACGAGAGTTTTTCATTTACATCTAGTTTTCAGACCGATTAAAGTCCCGTAAGTCTAACACTATCTTCAATATTTATGCTTAATAATCCAAACTATCTCTCAAAAAATATATAATACATGTGCCAATTCTACTCTTAAAAATGTTTTTCTGGGGAACAATAAAAGGTTGCAATATTTTATGAAACTTCTTATCCGATGAGAACTCCGTGCAATATTAATAATGGTAAGTGGTTCCCATCAGTTAGAACCTTTTAAACTGCAAACCCTCTGAGGTTCAAACTTTCTTCATTTATTTACAGAGTTGAAAAGCTAAATATATGTATCAAGAAATTCCTTGGCGTTTATTTATTCAACTTTTTCAATTATTAAGACATACAATATAATGTAAAACACATAATTTATTAAGTGCAGTTTGCTCGGGAATGTGCTTTCTATTTGTATTCAGTCTTATTGTTATAACTTTCACAGCAATAATTTAACAATATTAAAGCTAATTTATTTTCATTTTAACAATCTTAATTAAACGATATATTTTGTTCATTGCTGTAACTAGGATTTTGATTTGGGGGAATAATCAAATCGAAGAGCTTACTACACCTTTGCTTATGGGATAAACTTGTAAGAATACTCATATAAATTTAAAGGCATAGGTCAAAGTTTGAAAATTAACTGGTGAATATCATTAATTAGCAATACGTATGCTATAATTGTGTAAACCTGTAATACAGGTTTAAAAAAATCAGTTTGGAATTCTTTTTGGTATTCTATACTGTCATCACTTTCCCCGTCAGTTACTTCACTGATGTGTAGTTAAAACGCCAAAGCAATGTGTTAAAGACTGAGGTGGGGAATATCTTTTCGCTAAATTATTAAATTAGCAAATAGAAAATAAAGATTAGGATTTTCTTAAATCTTAGCTCTTAGATTGTACTCGAGGTATTATCAGAAAAATTTCAAAGTTTGAATTCTCAAAATAAAAAAAAAATATTCCTACATCGTTTTAATGAAAAATTATTTTTCATAAAAAAGGGGGTTACTCTTTTATTTTTGTTATACTGAAAATTTTTCAGAATTAAAAAAAAAACTATATCTCAAGTTTCTAATAATTAAGTAAATTTCACAAATAATTTAATCCCTAAAACAAATTTTCTGGTCAGCCTCATAAGCACTGTTCAAATCCAATTTAAATCTAAAGTTTTATTAGGCAGGGGAGTAAACAAAATGTTAGAATTGGATCTACTGCAAATGATTTAACCAGAATAATGATTATAAGATAAGGATGGTAAATATTTTATTCTTAATTTTGGGAAGCCCCTTTAAAACCTTCGTTGATTTAAATAATGATAAAGTAAAGCCCACGTACATGTTTATACCTCAAAGGTGCATATTGGCTTACTAAGTATTATAAGCTAACATTAAAAAAATATTTAAAATCTTCCAGAATACGCTATCGCATCCAAAGCCGTTGAAACACTTTGTAAGTATCGCATACTTTACGTATTAGTCTACTTTTAACTTAGCATGCTTTTACGTTAGTCTATGTAAATTTAATAAAAATTAAATTGTAAAATAAGCACACATTCAATCCTCATAAAGGGTATGAATAAAGTATAAATGTGCATCAATGTACAAGAACAAGTTTGGTGACTGGAGTTGAATGCACGACAGTATTCAACTGTAACTTTAAGAAACACAATTTCCTGTTGAGGATGTAATAGAGTGTAAGCTGCTGCATATTCAGTACAAACTTTGATTGCAGTAATCCTCAAGTCATAGTTTGGGAACTGCAAGAGTTGGGATTTCATGTTAGATATATTGAACTTTCAGAAAGAACAATTTCTTGTTGATGTTGTAACAGAGTGGAGTATGGTGCACATTTAGTCCATACTTTGGTTGCACACAAATCGCCAAGTCGTAGGCAGTGAACTAAAGGTGTTAGTTTTATTTGATGGGACTCTATGATTAAGAATTGATGTAACTGTAACTTTTATAAATAAAATTTACTGTTGAATATTTAGCAGATTTGAGTATACTTCATCCATAAACAAACATACAAAATATACTTCATCCATAAAAAAAATAAAAAAATTATGAACTTTTATTTTTGTAAAATGTTATTTTTGTTGGAGTGTTTGTTTATAAATTAAGTATCTAACGTTATGTTTGTTACACCTAAGAAAATATTTTGGTTTGGGATTCAAGGTTTAACTTCAGTTTTTAAAATTTATAAATTAGTAAATAATTTATACACCTTACAAACACACGCATACACACGTAGTTAAGTATACGTAATCATAAACACGTATAATAAATTACAAACGAAATTATTCCTTTTCTAAATTTTCTTAACTACGTTCAAATTTAGAAACGATGTATATTAATGATTATCTCATTTTCATAAAAAGAATAATTATTCTCTTCACGCCAACCTAAAAAAGACAACTCTATAGCTGAATGTCACAAATCATAATTTATCAATGAATTAATACACGGGATCTCAAACACTTTACTAAAGGTTAAAGGGAGGTGGGCTTTAATAACAATATTAAAATTCATTAACAAACGAATTTGTTTAGAGCGTTCTTTCAAGTTTGAGTTGCCAGTGGAGCAGCCGTACCCGCTAACGGCGCTTATCAGGAGATAACCAAACAGGCAAAGTCGAGTCCGGTTGGTCCTTAGATGGATGACCTCAGAGCGACACAGTCGTTTGCAAGAAGCTCGCCTGCCTTGCCGATGAGTGGTGGTTTAGAAGTCACCTTTAAGTTGGTGGTCTCCAGATTAAGTGTTGTAGAGGGAATCTTGGCGGTAGCTTTGGCTTGTAAAAGTGAACATCCATGAATCTAATTCAGGTTCAGTATTAACGGACATTAATTTTGTAATACATAGTTAAATTATTACCTGTCCCAGACAACACCTTGCTTTTTACTAATAATATAACATTTTATTTACGTGAAAACTTCCTTGTTAACAATATGAGAATAAGTATGTAGTTAGTAAAAAACTCTCATTAATATTATGAGTGTTGTCAATCAAAATTACCAATCAGCACATTACAAAAACTTTTAACGTATTAAACACCACTCTTTTTAACGAAACTTAGCCGTTGAAGGTTTAGTCGGATCTAAGTTTCGAAATTTTTATGGAATGCTTCTAAGATTTCCCAAACTTTTTGTTACAATCAATGTTTTATCTGTAAAGTTTGAATTCAAAATAGAATAATTTTTATTTAATAATAAAACCAATGACATAAGAAGCTGCAACAAGTTGAACATTTATCTTATACACAACTCACATTTACTGCCAGCGTTGGTTGGCCATCCCAGTTAAATATGGTAGCTGTTATCAATCCTAACCAATCATATCTGTTCTATACGTAATTTTTAATAATAAATGTATTCTATATCAAATGGTTTTCGAGATGATGAAGATTTGTATATTCTATAGGAAATGAATAGTTCAGTAGTCACACAATCTGCCGACGGGAGCAGGAAACAATATGAAGGCCATAATGTATTATTAAATACAATAATAAAATGGACCTGCGTTATACTTAGTGTGCCCTAAGAAGACACGTTTTAAGTAGATTTAGTATACAAAATCGGTTTTATTGCAATTTTCGCAGTAGCAGGGGCTGGCTGTAGCTGGGTGACCTTGAGTTTTTCACTTAAAAGAACAATTTTAAACCTTATGCACATTTACACTCTTTTTTATCGTAAACGTTATAGATGCCATCTCTTTGTTAAGATCTGCTACTACTAATTCTGATCCTTACGCTTCTATAGTTTTCTTGTAACGCCTGCAGTTTTAAATATTTAAATTATAAAACACAAAAAAAGTTTTGAGGTTGTGCATTAAAAAAATAATTAAAAATAAATTCGCAAAAATTAATGAGGTTTGATAATGTTACGGAGCCAAAACCGAACACCTTTTAAGGTTACACTACTAATTTAGTTTTTAATATTTAGACAGTATTAAGGCCTACATATTCAAAAAAAATTTTGTTAGACCTTATCAACAACTCCAAAGGATTTTCTGTACCAAATTTTGTTCTTATAAGTTTTTGCAGTTTTTTATGTTGAAATGAAAATAAAAATGTCTTTATTACAACTTAAAGAAAAATACATCCAACTGGTGAGGGTATGACTATTAAGTCCTCTCTTACCGTTAATACGAAACTTAAAAGAAAGTACTATACGGAAGTGTGATAACTTTAAAAGCAGTAATCGAAATATTGCATTATATTATCATATCCAATATGCACTTCCTCGTATATTTCATCTTATCATCTGATTACGAATTAAGTTTATATAACGAAATCATATTCAGTTTAGTCTAAGAAATAATAAAAAACATGTGTTTTCTATTCATAGATTTAAAAGTATGTTTTCCTACGAAATTTCGTCCTACGAAATGTATATTACTATATGTAAGAAATAAGATAATATAACGTAAGATTACATTTACATATACTATCTAATATAATATTTAATGAAAATGGGGAAATTAATACTGAAATACTTAGTAATAATGGAATATACTAATGCATGCTATTGATTTTCAAAGTCAAAGTCAAACAATGTCTTATTTAACCACGAGAAGTTAGGGCTAAGGGGCACCCACTAAAACTTAACCTGGGGAATAATAGCTTACAAAGAACTTCCAAACCACCACCAATGACTGGAATAACGGATCGTTCGGCGGTCATCCATCCAAGTATCAACCACGCTGGACGTTGTTTGATTCGGTATCTTGAGATAACCGCCGTACCCGCTACACTTGGCAATTTGCGTTCGCAGTACCTATAAAATGTACTTTTATAAAGTCTACCTCAATTTACTCAATTTATAAAATGTTCGCTTTATTAACTTAAAAATTTGCCCGTTTACAAATATATATCTTAAACGCAAACCGAGATCAAACACAAAAATAGTAAAGCATATCTCTCTTTAGAATTTGAATATTAAAGAACTTTAATAAATGGCTAACAAAAAACTCGTCCAATGTATTTTACTAAAAAAATTCGACAAAATATATACAGTATTGGTATTAGGAAACAATTTTAAAAATTCTTGCATTGGGAACAGAAAAATAATCCAAATTCGGGATCTGGATGGACATTAAAACGCTGCAAACACATAATGATGGGCCTAAACAAAACAACAAGTTATGAATGCCGGGTAATATATCGATGTAAAAGTGAAACTCAAACATAAAAAAAACTTTTGTGAACATCACGAATACATTCATGTTTTATTTACTCAACCTTTTTCTATGTTTTAATTTAAATTATAAGACATTATCTTGTATTATTTTAATGAAACGATATTTTTAAAGCTAACGTTATCTATTTGTACTTCAAGGGATCCTAACAAGTTGTACTAACTTAGGGTAATTTATACGTAAGGAACGGAACTTGAGTGTAATTAAACAATGTTCAGACCCTTAGTCAGGGCTCGGGTAGGATGATTCTGGTAACAAATGGGATCCTTACAATAATTGAAACTCTTTTCCGTCTTTCACCGGCAATTATATGAAGCACTTATCTAAATTGATTTTATTAACTTTAATTTTCGAATCACTCAGTAAACACAGGGTGTTCCACGAGAGTTGAGCAAAACTTCAAGTAGTGATAGTAAACACAAAAAGAAGGTTCATATGAACAAACGCCATAAACCTCTTAAATTTTATTGCTTTCTGTCTATATGTAACCTTTGGTTAAAAAGATCCTTCTGAAAAACTGGTAATGTGAACAACTTGAAACTTTGCAGACATGTTAGCTAACCAAAGCGTTTTACACCTGAATGTATCAAAATTTAACTTTCCAACTCACGAAGAATATATGTTTATTAAAATATAAATATATCAAAAACGTTATTTCTACTACACTTTTGTATGAATAATGTGTTTTTGTAAATAAAATAACAAACTACAATTATTATTGTTATTTTATAAATTAATTTTTGCCTTCTCATCCAATCACTATTATTTATGTTAGTCATTTAGAACAAAACAAAAAATTCTATAAATCTTTATTACGGGCTGTAATTATTTAAAGTGATGTTTAAAAATTTTCCATGGAAAGCATTAAAATAAACATATTCTAGTTCATCAAAGTAATTTGAAAATATGAAAAAAATTTGCCTAAATTTGAAGGTACTGTACATGCCGTATAGTAAGGGTTCCCACCTTTTGCTAACACAAAACGTGATGATTGGACCCATCCTTTTACCACCAGACCAATCAAAACAGTTAGTCTGTTACCTGCAGCCCAATTCTCCAAACCACATCCATTATTGTGACTGCTACGGCAACTATACGGTACATGGAGTGTCAGCGTTATGGTAAGGAAACTAATCCATTCCAAGGTGTGCGTAACGCTACTTCGGCACCTGTTTTATTTGATTCACCCTAAAATCTGGTACTCTAGTAGTGATAGTATTAACACAGGTAGTATATTGTGTTGTAACATGCAGATTATTATAGGTGTAATAAGCCTTACTTCAATAGCACTGTTTTGCAATATTCTCTATATGCAAAACTCGTAGTTAATACGAGGGTTATTCAGTAAATAAAGTGACAAATTAGTCTGGACAAGAAACAGTTTATTTTTACAAATTGAAACAGATTTTAACATAGTTCCCGTAAAAATTTTATGCCATTGTTCCAATTGATTACAGGTCTTTCTATTCCCGCTGCAAAGTCCACTTTAATTTGAGGTTTAATTTTAACCAATTTTTCACACAGACCTTTTTAGGTCCTCCTCGTCCTGAAAACTCCTTTCTCGTAATAACTTCTTCAGTTATAACTAAAATAATCAAAATCACCATGTGCCTAATCAGGACTGAAAGGAGGACAAGACAGTAATTCTTTGCCTTTTTTTTTTTTTTTTTTTTTTTTTTTACAGGGTAGTGAGTTGAGCAGTATGAGGATGTGCGTTATTTTGCTGGAGAATTTCACCTCTCCTTGAGGGTCCACGAATTTTCTCTTTCATGGCTCGCTTTACTTTCCTTAAAATCAAAATATGAGTAGTACTGGTTGTTTTACACTTCTCTTCGGAATAACCACCAAACCTTCAGACACGCAACACGTTGTCAACAACCTGTCCCTGATGATGCATGGATTTTGAATTCTTTGACAGGCAATATGGTTGTGCTTCGACTCCATGCTTTGTCTTTTTGATTTTGACTCATGATATTGAACACAAGACTCATCAAAACTTAAATTTTTTTTTGAGAAATTTCTCAAACTCCCTAGCATAGCGTTTCTTTAGCTCTGCACACTCTCAAAACCCGTTTCCTTTCGTAAATGCAATAAATCCTTTGGGACCCATTTTGGACTGTGGGCGGTACTCCATCTTATCAAGAGTAACGCGGCTGTTGGCAGAAATATTGTCATAAAATCAAAATTTCAAGTGAGGGAGTTTAAACTGCGATTGGTCTGCTAGAGCGGTGTTCGTCAGTCACAGAGTCGCGACCACATGAAAACATTTCGCACGATTCAAACAACTGTTAATATACCGTACTGTAAACATTCTACAATTAATAAACAAATGGTTGTCGCCTTTAGCATACAAAATCGGATAACCTAACTTTGTTTACCTAATGTAGAATTTTTCAAGCAGACTCGCTATCTCAAATCCCAAACACAAAAATAGTAAAGCTATCTCTCTTTAGAATTTGAAGATTAAAGAACTTTAATAAATGGCTAACAAAAAACTCGTCCAAATGTATTTTACTAAAAATTTCGACCAAAATATATACAGTATGGATTAGGAAAACAATTTTTAAAATTCTTGCTTGGGAACAGAAAACTAATCAAATTCGGGAATCTGGATGGACATTAAAACGCTGCAAAACATAATGATGGGCCTTAAACCAAACAACAAGTTATGAATGCGGGTAATATATCGATGTAAAGTGAAACTCAAACATTAAAAAAAACTTTTGTGAACATCACGGAATACAATCATGTTTTATTTACTCAATTTTTCTATGTTTTAATTTAAATTATAGACATATCTTGTATTATTTAATGAAACGATTATTTGTTTAAAGCTTACGTTATCTATTTGTACTTCAAGGGATCCTAACAAAGTTGTAGCTAACTTTCGAGAGGTTATAAAAATGTTGATTTATCAGCTGATCAAGGTGTGTAACCCCAGTGTGCCACCTTAAAGCCATAAATGCCACCAAACGTACCCAACCTACGCCATTGTTTGGCTTTTTAATGAAATCAATACGCCAGTATAATTTTAATTTTAGATTTTATCTTTACCTTGTGTAGGAATTATATGAAGCACTTATCTAAATTGATTTTATTAACTTTAATTTTCGGAATACACTCAGTAAACACAGGGTGTTCCCGAGAGTTGAGCAAAACTCAAGTAGTGATAGTAAAACAAAAAGAAGGTTCATATGAAACAAAGCATAAACCTCTTAATTTTATTGCTTTCTGTCTATAGTGTAACCTTTGGTTATAAAAAGATCCTTCTGAAAAACTGGTTAATTTGTGAAACAAACTTGAAACTTTGCAGACATGTTTGCTAACCAAAGCGTTTACACCGAATGTATCAAAAATTTTAACTTTCCAAAAAACTCACGAAGAATATATGTTTATTAAATATAAATATACAATAACACGTTTTTCTACTACACTTTTGTATGAATAATGTGTTTTTGTATATAAGAAATAACAAAAACTACAATTATTATTGTTTATTTTATAAATTTATTTTTTTATGTTAGTTCATTTACCAAATTAACAGAAATTATTTTAAGTGATATTATTTGATAAGAAAAACAGTTTATTTTTATCAAATTTCAGTGAAAGTAATATACCGTCTGTTACATTCTAAATTAATGAACATATGGTTGTGGATCCTGTCGATAAACCATAACTTTTATTTACCTAATGTTATAAAATTTTCAAGCGAGACTCGGTATCTCAAAATAAATTTTGTTATAAAAAATGTTGGATCCAGGGTGCCACGGTCTATTAAAGCCATGCACCAAACGTACTCAATACGCCGTATAATTTTAATTTGTTTAAACCTGCTCCTAAAATTTTCTAAATTACGATATGGTATTGTACATGTCTATATATTTTAAAGACCATTATGGGTTTAATGCAGATCCAGCTTCACTGATGGGACATTTTATGTTAAACTCTCTACGACAATTTTTACCTCCAAAATATTTATGACCTTATCCTTATCGTACATTTTTAGGGAACTAATTACAATTTTAATACGCATCTCATTCATATATAAACTCTGATATATTACCACATGTAACGGAACAGGTTTAGTTAATGTTGATTGATTGAATTATGTTACGTATATATAGATAATTTATTAGGCTATAGCCTACATGTCAAATTACCCAATATTAAATATAATTGTAAAACTGTGTTCACAAATTTAGTCATCTTTAAATTTTCCCTTTGTGATTGGGTCCCTTTCGTGATTGTGTTTACCTCTTAAGATCAATGTGAAAATATTCAAGAAATCTCTGTCGAGTCCCGTGTACATGGACATCATTTAAACTCAATGTTGCATATATAGAAATGAAGCGGCGTGCAAATCTAAAATCCATAGATTTAGATTTGTTTTCGAGAAATCGTACAGGACATTCAGACAGATATGTCATTGTAACCAGTGTGTTAGGTCTAACATTGTGCTTTTTGGAAGAACACGCCAAATTTTTTCCCATCCACCAGTTTGTAATATATGAATTGTGTTATCGAAATACAAACATAAAATTATTAATGCCACATTCACCTAAATTTCTCGAGACTTTCAATATTAAAGTCAGCTAGTGAAGAACCATCAAATTTTAGAATTTATATACACAATTTAGTTGACTGTAACTTACAAATTAAAGTTCTAAGAATGGCGCTTTATTTAATAAAGCAATCATTGTTCCTTTAGCAGCTTCAAAACAATCATGGAGAATTGTCTTTCTTTAATGAAAAAGGCAAAATGACATTTCTCTCAGTATTGTGAAAAGCTCAACAGGACTTCATTATTGCAAAGCGTTGATGTTAGATATTGGAGAGCTGGTGGAACAATAAAAACAATAAAAAGTATAAGTATTAAAATATGTTATTCCATATTTTTTAAACCTTATATTTAGAATACAATAAAGAAACATAAACAATATTATGTGGAACAAAAACATTCTTGTATTTAAAACTGTTGAGTAGTGTGTAAACCTAGAGAAGCTCACAACGTTTTCAACGGCAAAGTCGTCAAAAACTACCAAAGGGTTCATAGTATCTACAAAATATTGACCTTAGGATAGCAAACCAGCTTTAAGATTATGTTTCTGTAGAAGTATGTTTAAGTACCGACTCACAGAACCAGTCAAAGGCGTTTGATTCTCCATTAGAGCAAATAAAACGTCCTGAAGCTCTATTTGGACCAGTTGCCGTCTCCCACGTATATTTGGTCTCCGTCAGTTTACCTGGCTGACTGAGAAAATGGTATTTTCTTATAAATCTTTATACTGTATTTAACTAAGTTTATTTTTCCTGTAATGAATATCCCAACCAGATATTACAAAAATATATAAGTTATTTTTCCGACATGTTCTTTTTTGTCTTTAGACAAGTTTTAAGTTAGTGTATTGTATAAAAAAATGGCCTATCGCAATTTTTGCCCATGGTAGTCGGGTCGGCCGTGCCGGAAACAACATTGAGTAGTAAACTTGAGTGTTTCCCCCTAAGAGCAATGATAAAAACCTCATGGACATTTAAACTCGCACCTTTTATCTTAGCACATTATAAGATATTTTCAAAGATGATTTCTTATTCTACACTTTTAGTTTTGTCTTGAAATTTTATGCACTTTCTATTGCAAATAATAAATATATTCATAAATGTTTAAGGGAATCAGCTGTCTTTACATGTTGGTTACTCTGGGCGTGTGTATGCAAGCATGGTTTCAAAGTGGTATTTATGCTTGCTTAGAGCGTTGCCAGAATTTGTTTAAAAAAATTACTGTAGGAACTTTACAAAGTTAAAAAAGTTGGTAACTTGAAAATTTAATATAACTGTACTTATGTTTTCTTATTTCACTTTACCAAATTAACATGACGGAATTTTGTTAAGTTTTAAAGGAAATAATACAATTATTTTTTATTTTCTTAGTAACATTATTAGTCGTCGTAATTATTTGTTACGTTTGGTATCTATAGCCTTACTGGATCTAAATATAATTTTAATAAATAATACAAAATATCGGCTGATAGCTATATAAAAATGGTTTGTTGGACATTTTTAGTTTGAAATCATTGTGTACCATCAGCCATGAATACCCTTCCTCTGAAGACTATTTATAATATGTTTAAAAATATACTCTATTCAACTCTTGAAATTAGTACCATTTTGTTACACTTTCACATTGGTTTTACTTCCCAATTAAAGTTTCAGGTAATTTTGTCAACTACCGAGTTTCAATAATAGTAACAAACAATAAATGTTCTGTAATATCTTCAGCACAGTATAATTAATATTGAGCTCTCTTCATTTAAGTTATGTTTTCTAGTACATATTTCTTATTACATCTCTAAAAACTGTTAATTTTTAATAACCCAAAACATTGTAATCCATCTTTAAGTCAATTAAAGAGCATTAGTCTAAAGTTAAATTATATACTAGTTTAAAAATTTTAACTGGCAACCCTGTATTTCTACAAAACGTATGCTGCATAATTTTTTTTATCTTTTATTGAAACGTATATACGAATAAAAGTAATCTTGTTATTTAAAATTGGTTGAAAACGTAATAATATTTACCCCTATTTTAGAACAAACTAACTGAGGGGAGTTGGGACCTATGAAATGTGAACATTGCTTGTTGATTTGTGAACTAGAAGTTTTCCAAAATCCCGTGAATAATAGAAAGAGAGTTCTATATAATAGCTTGTTAAAGACAAAAAGTAGTTTCAATTATTAAGAGAATCCTTCATTTACCCGTATCATTCTAGCCAAGCCCTGACCGAGGGTGCTGAACAATGTTTAATTTACACACCGCCTTCATTGCTGACGTAATTACTCTAACTTACTCCAACATTTGTTGGCTTATTCCAAACACTGTTGCATATATTCATTATTCCAATACAAAACTAAAAACTACGCAATTAACTAATTCTTCATATAACTGCAATCAATTAAAGTGAAGTTTAAAACACTTTCGGGCCAGGCGGCAATATATTGCCGTTTTGATATTCGTCGTTTTCTTAAATAAATACGACGTCAAATGATAAAATTTTTTGTTTTTTTTATTCCCTGGTATATTTGTAAATAATTACTATGAATATCATTTTTATTTTGGAGGTCTCTGCATTTTTAATTTCGTAATTGTCACGTGATATTATCAGCTGAGTCGATTCTATTGTTGTTAATTCTTTATGCTTTAGTTGTAATCGTAGTATTGTATGCTGGAATTCTTCTTCATTATTTTATTTTGTGGTTTTAAATATTAGTAGTGTTAGTAGTTACGTGCTTAGCTATTTGTGTGTGAGTAGTTACAATGACTTGACAATTTGCGATGTCACGGGAGTGAAATTGGTAAAGTAGCATATTTGTAAATAGAAAAAGTGTTAAATAAATTTCAAATAGGAATTGTGTAAATATTTCTTGGTATATAGTGTTTTTAACTGTATTGAAACTGTTTATGATTCCTACAATAATCTGTTTACCGGTACATCCTTAATGTGAATATTTATTTTAAGTTTCATGCAGTATACGAGTCAGTTGCTTTTATCTATTTATAAAAGGTTGCGAAGTACAATTATGCGTATTTTATACAAAATGTGTCATAAAAAATTTATTTATGAGGGAAATAACACAACATTTTGTATGGTTGTTCCTTTCTAAATTTAGAATATAATAACATAGCTTCCCACGGTAAAATTCATTTCCTTTTTTAGTTATTTACAACAAAAATTTAAAATATGTTTATGTAATCCATTTAAAAATATTTTTTTTAACATTTTTAAGTACTTAAAACTACCTTCTACAGTATTTTGTTGTATAATATATATATCTATACGAGTAATTTGGTGCAACTTTTAGGTCATTCTCTAATTTGTATTAAAAGTTATAAATTTTAATCTATGAGACTGCACCAATCGCCATTTTTAGCCTGGCAACTTTTGACTAGTCACATATATATGTGAAAAATTTTGCACAACTCATATTTGGTCCTGGCCCTGAAATGAGTTATAACTGGTTCCGTCATAAAGAAGAATTTTATAGTTTATTAAACTGTAACGTATCATTTCAATATTTCTAAACTGTGTTACATACCTGTATATGGAAACACAATGTATAACTTCGTGTCTTTCCTTGCGTTTGTAATGCCACATTTCATCTGGAAGAAGAACAGGAATAAATAATTGTGTGCGTATGCCTTTAAATAATTAACTGGTTTTTATAATATCGAAATCTGTATTTTTTTTATCCTAAAGTGGGTCTCGAGGTAATGTATGTTTTTTTAAACTAACTTTAAAAAAGAAGGTAACCAATACATCCTTATTTTATTTTATTCTGATTGTGCATTTTTTTTCACAAACGAAAGATTAGTCTGTATATTAATAGCTTATGTAACCCGTGTTTTGCAAATATTATCTCTTATAAAGGACGACAACAAAAACGGTACGGTTCTACGATGTTCATAAGTTTCCAGCAACCTCAGACACAAAACGATCTATACAGACAGGTTTGACATGTATAAAGACGTATTTAGTGACTTACTGCACTACAGGTGTCGCTATAGCCTAACTCACTGCGCTGTTTCAGTAACAGCAGACAGCCGCGCGGCATTGATGATCCTTGAGCCTTATTTAAAACTCAAACGTATCATTTCAATATTTCAACCTGTGTTATATTTATGAAACACATTGGATAACATCTTCACTTTCCTTGCGTTTGTAGTTAGTACACATTTCATCTGGAGAAACAGGAATAAATAATTTGTGTGCGTATGTTTGGTTGTGTATACAGGTTAATAATCGAATTCTGTGGGGTTTTTTGATCATAAAGTGTTCTGGAGGGTTATGTATGTTTTTTCAACTAACTGAAAAAATAGGCAACCAATACAAACTTATTTTATGTTATTCTAATTGTTCATTGATTTTTTCACTAAAATAGAGCAATCTGTATTTTTATTAGCCTATAAAACCGGTGTTTTGGAAATATTATCTCTTAAAAGATGAGAACAAAACGTATATGATTCTACGATGTTCATAAGTTCACAGCAAAATCAGATGAACGGTCTATACAGGACAGGTGGCGCCATGTGTAAAGACGTATTTAGTGACTACAGCACCAGATTGCACTAGTGTCGCTAAGCCTAACTTCACTGCGCTGTTGTCAGTAACAGCAGACAGCCACGCGCACTGATGATCCACTACCTTCTACTGATATTCTTGCTTCCTTAGGTTTGAGCCTTCGTACCAAAGTTTTACCTCCGTGCTGAGAGTACAATATTCAATTGTTCTTGTTTGCGTGGGTTGGAGAATGTGAAATATTTGCTGGATGGCAATGTAGAATTGTTTCTATAGTAGTGATAAAGAGTACAGATAATTGGAAGTAAAACGTTATGTGTATGGCGGAGATACAGTGGGAGAAATTCCACTTATATGCCAGGGTACAAGAAGACGAGTCTAGCAGTTAAAAAAAAATAAAACACAGTGTAACTAGGTTGAGATATTCAAGAGTGCATTTTTACAATGAACATCATTATCTCAAAAGACCCTCAAATACAATAGTAAGTTTATGATAAAGTTATTGGCAATATATATCCTATAGTCACGAAAAACTCTACAGAAGAAGGGACTTGAATAAAATTCGAATTGAAGGTCTTCTAAGGATACTTCAGGGAAGACTCTTTATAAATTTGCCCCAGTTCGAACCAGTTTCATGTAACTTAAATAACATGTAACTTAGTAACATAATATCTCGTGGTCTATATATTTGATTACATATGTATACAGTCCACGAATATGCACCCTTTAATTGATATTTTATTTAAAACTTTAATGCCATTATTACTGAAAATAATCATTTTAATTAGAGCAACAATAACATGTATCTGTGTGCATATATGTCAATTTTACATTGAACTTTGACTTGTGTCGTAAAGGAGTATGTTACATTGGACGTTGGTGATAAGGAGTGTGTTTGACACGTTGGCCTCCTTAACCAAAAATCACAAGAGGAGGGCCGGGTTCTATTCGAGATATATGCCAGGAAAGGTTTTATAATTACAAACACAAAGAAACTCAGTGTCAGGAAAGACATACGGGGTAGATGAAAAGATGAATTTAAATTTAAAAAAGTTATTTATTTTCCCAATGCAACATCATACATGTAAGAAATGTCTAGCATTGATTGATTTACGAAGTCACAGACCTTTTGGAGACCTGATAGCACCACTAGGCGGCAAATTTAATTTACAAACGCACAGTTCCAATTATCTCTCTAACATGCTTGTGCATGTTTAGAATCTTGGATATTTTAAAATCATACTTTTAGTATTTGTTTTTAATATTTTAATATAAAAACTCAAAACCACTCACACAAAACAAACACACACACACCCACACACACACACACACACACACACCACACAACACACACACACACACACACACACACAACACACACACAACACACACACACAACACACACCACACACACACACATCACACACACACACAACACACACACACACACTCACATATATATATATATATATATATATATAATATCGATGTGTGTGTTTTTAATAATTTACAGCACCAAAGTATATCCTGAATTGAACCCGAGCCTGGGAGGATTTGAATGTTTTAGTTACTATCTTTAATTTTATGATCACCAGATATCACAGTTTTTACTAGATAAAAAACCAGCCAATCTCGAACAAATGAATTGAGATGTGATGACCGATCTCGTTAAATGGTTGGGAAATCTCTCACTGTCTGGAGCTTCGTCACTGTAATCCATTATCCAATACACAGGTGTGAATCATAATCTCACTCTCAGACCTGAGCAGTTAGCTTTATTACACGCTAAGTTTTCCATTATTGTCTGACCCGATCATTTTTAAATTTTATAATGTCCGTTTACTCTTTTTTAAATTTGTGTGATAATACATTAAACTAACCCTAGTTTTAATTATATTATACTGTGGTAGTGTTTCATTCTTCGACCTGGACTTAGTGAATAAAAATAAAAAAGGTAATATGCGATCAGTAAAATTGGAGTACCGAATGTTTAAGGTTTTGTACAGAGGAGGCAGGTTACTGAAACGTAAAGTCTATTCAATGCTTTTACAAATTATTTTGTTTTCAGCGTAACTAAAACTCCTCATATGATAACAGCATTGTTTTCTAAAACAATTGCAAGTAGGAACGTTACTACTTGGTTATAGCTGAGAAAACAAGTTACTACTCTTAATCATCAAGCTTAGTTCTACAAATTTAAATGTTAATTGAAGACATCAATAAAATAACAACGCCTCTATAATTACCATGAAGTTTTTCAGTCGATAACGAGGTTGAAACATTTATCTATGTACACGCATCAATACACCTTTGTATAAATAGGTTACAGTTGGGGCAGGTTTGAGTTACATATCAAAAAGGATCGAAGAAATCGTAACGCTTAATGACTACATAAAATACATGAATACATAAGAAGCAAAAACTGTAGTGGCATTTTACAAATAAACAGATTTGACTCTTTGCATTGTGAATTATTGATAATATCCTAAAAAAAACGAAAACAATAATAGTAAACGTAGACTAAGCATAGTGGTAAACGTTTTCGTCGCCAATTCATTCTGGTTTATAATCACAGGGTTTTTTAAAAATTATAGTACTGCTTAATACATAATATAATTTATTACTAAATTATGTTTTGTAATATTTGGTGATTAATCCATTGATTTTTCCCTAATATAGTATATTCCTTCTCTCGCAAAATCGATTCAATAATTTAATATTGTAATATATCAAACATATAGCCCGCCTTGATCCAGAAGTGTCAATATAAAATATAAACATCACTTAATCTGTAGTTTCTCCATGCATTTGAAAATTTTTGTGTTATTTTATTCGGTAAACTCCTCTCTTTTAAGGTTATAAATCATAAATTTAAAATAGTATATAGGTTAATTTTTGGTTAAAAAATATTTTATTAAGATGTTAGTCTTAAAACAAAGTTATCAAGAATCGTTTATAAAATTTTTTATAAATAAGTATAAACAAACAAGGCCATAAATAACTGCGTATCGTCCGTGTTCTTGGCCTTAATACCAATTTATTGTGAGACCAGAGCCAAAACAAAGCGTCCGAGGCGCCAACAGGAACAAGGACGGCGCCTACAGGTCGGCGGGCGTCTGCTGTCTCGCTGTAATATGATGCTATTTACTATCCATTCAGCTCCATTGCTTATCATTCAGGTGCATCACGCAGTATTTATTCATTACTTTAGTTTCCAAGTGTTTTCAATAGCAAACTCAGTAAAAAAGATAATTTCGAACATTTTCCACAGTTATATTTTACAAGAGTGGAATCCTACGTTTCGAGGATTGCAACCTGTTCGTCTTCTTAAAGGTGTCAACAAAGGTAATATATAAGAAAACTAAAGGAAGTATACCTATGCCTGGCACATATCTGCGGAAAACAGTATCTTGTAATTTTTTAAACCATTACACTTGTAAGCAACACATTTGTGTAGTGCGTTTGTATTGTGAAATCGTATAGATTTGCGCTTCTTCTTTGGCGATGACCGTAAGGTACATATGCTTGGACCTTTTCGGCCTTAAAAAATTTGTTTGTAGTGAATACTTTTAGACTCCTGAAAAAATATGGAATCAACATATGAAATTATAGTTGATATTGGAGCCTGATTTAAAATTCGTGTGTTAAGTTGTTTTAAAAACACGCGAGAAAGAGTATTATTCTACTGTTTGATGCGTTGTCTTTTATTACTTGTAATTATAACAAAACATATGGGAAAATCTGTCCTGATAAGTCCTGTTACCCTTTTCCAAGTCAGGACGCATTCGCCAATAATAATTTTATAACAAAACAGAAACGTTGCGATGATAAGGCTATACCTACTCTCATTAATACCTTGATTTTTGTAGAATATTAGCTATTGTGAATAGTCCCACCTTTTAAGTACTGTTGTAAATCTGAAAATGATAATATTCTCCATAAGTAATATTTTTCCATTTTTTAAATATTGTTAGTGCACGCTCAAGTTTGTTTAATAATCAGGAGGCTTTTGCGTTCATCGCAGACGTGTCTTGCATAATATGTCGTTCAACGCTTCATAGTAGGCAAAAATTTGTAAGCTACAATCGTTACGCCAGGCAGTGTGAGTGGAGGGTGGACATGGTCCCCCTCGCCCGCAAATAGTTTACCCTCTTTGATGGCTCGATCCTCGAGTAGAAGCCCATTCCAAAATTCCGTCCCCGTCCGACGGTGATAAGTGACAGTACTACGTCTGGCGTTGGGGAACTGTACCAAGTGTATTCTTGTGGAATGGTAAGATAATTATTTCTCGTGTGAATTTTGAATGTTACATGCCTCGTTCTGCAACACATACATTGCCAGTTTGGTGTTTATTTCATCTTGTACTCCCTGTTTATACAAACTAGGATCTGTCTTGCCCTAAACAAGACCTTGTACAACGAGGAAGAAGATGACTGATACCACACAAGGATTGTGTGTTATAAACGTGTGGATGATGATAGCATATTCTGGCATAGAAAGCTGTAATGGAACTAATAGTAGTAGTGTCAGGAATTGTTGTGATTGCAACTGGAAATAAGGAAGATAAAGGTGTGATAAGCAATAAGGATGAGAAATACATAATGTTAAAAGTATCCCCACAACTTATCCGGTTCTGGTTAATATGTGGCCACGTGTTTTAAACACCATTGAGAGATATCTAATCACTGATATTACATATGAAGATGATGACCATTTATATGCATAGGTATTAAGTTACACGTTTGTGTAAATTACAAGAAAAGTTACTTCAACCTTAACAGAAAGATAACCAACTATCGCCAGGACTAGTCCTATACTTAGATTGTTACAGCGTGAATGGAGATGACATATTCCACCAATAAATAACGTTTATATTGTATTTCCTTGATAAATCTAGATTTTTAAATATTTATATACTCGCACACAAAAGCTATTACTTAGCTTTTTCCCGAATAAACAAAAAAGTGTTTTTATTAAGTATTTTTCAGTTACATCTAGTTTTCTGAACAATCATAGTCGCGGGTAAATCCTAATAATATCGTTACTAAACTATCCTAAAATCCTAACACTATCTAGAAATACATTACGTACATGTGCCCATCCTACTCTCAAAAAATAATGTTTTTGCTGATCATGAACAATAAAAATGTGTTGCAATATTTTATGAAACTTCTTATCCGATGAGAACTCCGTGCTAATATTAATAAATGGTAAGTGGCTCCCATCAGTTAGAACCTTTTAAATACTGCAAACCTTCTGAGGTTCAAACTTTCTTTATTTTATTTACAGAGTTTAAAAGCTAAAGCTGTGTATCAAGATAATTCCTTGGTGTTTTATTTTCCTCAATTATTTCAGTTTATTAAGACATGGACATACAAAAGATTGTGAAACAACGTAATAATTTATCAAGTGGAGTTTGCTTGGGAATACGCTTATTATGTGTATTTACGCTTAGTATGAAAAACTTACTGGCAAATTAATTGACGATATTACAGCTCCTTTTTATATTTATGTTATTACTCACAACGTTAAGCATAATATTTTACACGCAGTGCTGTAACTAGGATTTGCACTTTGGGGGGCTTAGAATCAAAATAAAACAAGCACGTCACAACTTTAGGTATAGGGATAAATGGTATAAATACTCATGTAAATTTATATAAATTAAATAGGCATACTTCAAAGTTTAAATATTTAACTGATAAATATATAATAATCAGTATATAGGAGAGTTTGCTGTAATATTGTATTATGTAATACGGATATTTTTAAAATTAATTTGGAATTTTTTGGGCAAAGTTCTATACTTGACATTACACTCCCCCCTTATGTTACTTCACTGATTTAGTATAGCAAATACGCTAAAGCAACGCGTTAAAGACTGAGGTGGTTATTATGTTAAACTTAAACTTATTATTTGTATCTTTTACAAAAAATGTATTTTAGAATTTTCTGATATCTTAGCTCTTAGATTGTACTTGAAGTATTATCAGTGTCTAAAATTTCAAAATAAAGGTTATTAAAAACCAAAGTAATATTTCCTTTATTGTTTTGTATCAAAAATTTATTTTCATGAGATAAAGGAGAAAATTGCATATATATTTTTTAAAAACTGAAAATTCTTTGTCAGAATTAAATAAAAAAGTATATGAAACATGTTACGTTATTTTAGTTAATTTTTCAAATTATTTATTGTCAAAATAACTTTACTATACTGGTCAGTCACATAAGGACTGTTCAAATAAGGTTTTTTTTAAAATACTTTATACATATATAACCCTTTTTTAACATTATAGTCTCTATATGTAATTTCAACGTACACTTAAATTTAAAATCAGCGTACATAGCATCCACATATATGGTATGTATAAAGTATAAATGTGCATCAATGTACAAGGAAGGAGTTGGTAACTGGAAGTAGTTGAAGGCACGACAAGATACAAAATGATAATTCTTAGGAAACACAATTTCCTGTTGAAGATGTAATTAGAGTGTATAAGATGCTGCATATTCAGTACAAACTATGAAATGCAGTAATCCACACCAAGTATAGGAGTGAAGTAAAGTGTTAAGTTTTTATTTGATGGAAACTCTATGTATCACTAAATGTCATCCTTTTAGGAAACACAACATCCTGTTGAAAATTAGCAGATTGGATTATACTTTTATATTCAGTCTAAACACTGATTGCACTAATCGTAAGTCGTTGTAATGTGAACTATCACGTGGTATTATTTTATGTTGATGGGACTCTATGATGAAGAAATGTTAACTGTTAGAAACAGTGTTCGTTTTATTTTATTGGATTCTATGTTCAACACAAGTAAGAGCATTAATTATATCGAATTGGGGTTTAAACTAGCTATTCAGAGTAACGAGGCCCTAATAACGTTGAGAAAAACAGATGAAAATTTAGGATTGAAAATTAAATTGTATTACTTTAGTAAAACTTTCCACTTTAAATGGATAATTATAGAGAAAAACTCATATTTCCCACCGCGTTTGAGAGAGAGATTAGTAATAAGATTTAGCAGAATTGGTTATATATTTTAATTTTCTAAATAGAGTAATGATTACTCAGCATGTTGATTAGTCACAATAGTACAATGAAATGAAAGTCATAGAACCTAGAGAAAAAAATTGTGGGTATGGTCAGAGGAGAATATCTTATTTCTTTGGATGTTGATCAGGGGGTCAATTTCAGATATTTAAAGCTGTGATAATACAAGCGTGAGAAGGGTGCCGGTGTTTCTGAGATCCAATTCATAGGACAATTCGAATTGCAGAAAATAATTCATAAATGGTGTGGTGGTTTCTTTAGATCTGGGTAGCGATCAATTTAAAAAGAGTACTCACACACAAATCTCGGTTGTGAAGTTTTGATTTATAAACTTTGATGGTTGAAAGCTTTGATCAGTGGATGCAGGGGGTGAGAACGGAAATCCACTTTCACTTTGATGGAATGAAAACAAAGGAACTCTGAACAAAGAAACACGTAGAGAATAATCTTTCGATTAAGAAGTGCTTTTACAATTTAGCGTTCTATAAATATATATATATATATAGGTATATAGTTTTTATATAGTATATATATATATATACTATACTATCATATATAGTTATACTGTTTTGTAATACCCAACATAACATGTGATGAAGATTTGTCCCTTTAGTTACTAATATTGTTATAGTAATGAGGGTTAGTGAAAAACCTATAGCTAAAGGGGTCTTGAAAATTTTAATTTTCTGTGACTTCTTGTCTGTCTGTCATATCACCTCACCGATATCTATCAAAAACGAACTAGCCTATAAACGTTGAAATTTAGCTTTGCTTGAAGATTCATTTCTATATAAGCAATATCGTAGATTATGGGTGTTGAGACATATCCAACAAATGAGATTTATGCTTTAGCTGATAGCCAAAACCTATAGATTAGGTAGATAATATCTCGAGATGATTAATTGAACTATAAAAACTTGAATTTTCTTTAAACGGTTTTTGTTATTAACTAAGGGATTCTGGCAAACATGGGGGGGACCTGATCCTCTCTTGAACCATTAATATATTGTTAGCATAATAGATTATAAATTATGGCTTTCATGGAGAGATATTTTATATGTTTTGTGTAAATTCAAAACTTAGACACAGGTGCATTACGCACAGTCTAACTATCCTAGAAAACATTACCACATCGTAATACATTACAAACGGACATAATTCCTGTTATACATTGTACTCTAAGAATATACGTTGTTTCACGCGAAAGATTGATATATTATTTAATTATATGAATAATTTTCTCCTAGAAAAAGGGCGGCAACTAGTTAATCACAATTTACCAGGTAGGGTCATAAATGACGATCATCTAGACTGGAATTGTATATAATTAAAACCCAAGAATGCTATTTGCCAGTAAGATAATTTTTAAACAAATCAATACATATACCTCTCAATGCGTTTCCTGAGGGTTTTTTTAAAAAGAAACGGGTGGCTTTAATTAACAGTATTAGAATTATATTAAAAACCTTCGAAGTGTGTTTAGAAGTGATCCCTTATTCTTTGAGTTTACCAGTGGCGTCAGTGTAGTTGGGATACGGCGTTCTGTTAATCACGATGGATTTAACCATATTCAAGCAAAGTCGGAGTCCTTGCATACTTAGAATGCGGTTACCTCGGCGGAGCGATTTCTGTCCTTGATAATGAGCGAGTACGCCTGCCTAGGCGTTGAAACGCATTGGGTTTGGAAGTCACCTTTTAAGGACACAGTGGCCCTGCAAGATTAAGTGTTGTAGAGGGAATCTCATCGCTAGCTCTTGGCTTGTTAAAAAGAAAACATCGTTTAATTTTCTTTCTCGTAAGAGATCACTGTTTTACATACAGTAATTTCAAGTAATACCCATCCAAAATATTGCCTCTCTCAGGACAACACCTTGCACTTATAACTAACTAATAAAACATTTTGCCTATTTAGGTTGAAACTTTCTTTCTTCATAAATGATGAAAAATGGGTGTAGGTAGTAAAACCACGCTTATTAATATCATATCCGTGTTCGTTCCATGGTCATTTCCCAATTTGCACATTAGCAAATTCTTTTAATTGTTTTAAACACTCTTGGGCCTAATGGTTCCACTTGTTTACGAAACTAAGTGTAGCCGTTGAAGTTTCGTCGGATCTAAGTTTGCGAAGATAAAATTTACTGGAAACATAACTTATTTCTATAGCCCTATCTTACTTTCACGTATTTAAAAACCCAATTTTTAAACTTTATTCGCATAATTTCATAAAATAATTAAAAATCTTTACATCGTAAATTGGTAGATTAATTCAACTCCAAATCTCCCATTAACATCTTAGTTTATTGTTCTGCTCTTATTCCACTAATTTATCACATAGCGACCCTAAAAATAATCACTGTTATAGAATTTTTGGTTATCCCTAGTATAAAATGTGTCCTCTGTTATTGGTAATTGGGATTAGGGGTGAAAAACTATATTGTTGTTCATTAGTTATAGGAAAGATTAGTAAAATAACCCCCCCATTTATGATATGATTATTTGATATGACTTTTGATCATACTCCCAACCAATATAACTTTCTACAGTACTGTTCAATCAAATAAAATACCCCAATGGGGCCTTGTTGACCTTTCTAGTCATTGCACATCCCCTCCTGTCCGCTTGATATAAAGCTCATAAAAAACTTGGATAACTGATGTATATAGGTTCTTATGATCCTTTAAAAAAATCTTTTAGGTCGAATGATATTATACCTTGGGGTGTGACGATGTCGCCGGCCGATGAAAACCAAAAGCAAATTTACTAATATGTGGCGTACAAACTAACAAGTATTACAAAACGCTTCTATATATCTTAAACTTTTTGTTGCCATAGCAATTTTATCATCGGGTAATTTTTAAATTCGAAAACTGAAATATTTTTTTCTCTCTCAAACCTATTAGAATAACGTATTTGAAAATAACAAGATTTACAAAGTATAATCTTAATCACAAAAATTATTCTATATGTAATTATTGTTCATAATACCTTTATTTCCATTTAAAAATGGTTTTCCTCTCTCTCATCAGAGAAAATCTGTATACCCTATAGGGAAATAAATAGTTCTGAGTAATCACAAAATCTAGATACTGACGCGAAGAAGCCAATATTAATATGCAATAATATAATATATCAAATATAATAATAAGTATGTGACCTGTTCGTATTTTCGTCGTGCATTGTTGGACGCACTTTTTAGTGTCAAATGCCAACACCACACACACACCATAGTTTTTTAAGATTAACACTAATTATATAGTTTTTATGATTCCAACACATTTAGGTGTCTAAAATATTCAAAACTCCGTTCTTATTCCCTCACTCAAACAACCCCTAAGGATTTTCTCCACAAAATTTCGTGATTAAAAGTTTTTGGCAATTTTTTCTATATTTATTTTATACTTTTGGATTTATTCGGTGGAATAAACGTTTTAGATCCACTTAGGTAAATACATTCACAAGAAAACTGAGTTAGGCCGGGTTTTAACAGAAAACTACCGCCTATATATACATAGTCGGGGAAATAATTTCCCGGTTTTATAGCAAAACATTTTAAGGGAATGTGTTATGAATGGCGCTTATGCCACAGGTGTGAGGGATGTCGGTAATGTTTCTCCGATAATGTAATCTATTGGGTGCGAGCCAAAGGCGCTGAAAAAAACTGGCACTCACTTTAAAATATGAAGTGTAACGGCTATTAAAAACGAAACACTTATGCAAGGACAACATTAAATGGGAATTACTAAATCATTTCACGTTTAGAGGAATATTTTAATGTTGTGTAGTACCAAGTATCTTAAAAGTCAACAATTATTATGTAAATGTTTGGTATTTATTTGAATTTATTTCTCATACTAGATGTATTCCAAGGGGATAGTGCATTGTATTGATTTTATTAAATATATAGTGGACTGAAAAAGGGATATAGATCACGGGCGAAAGATTTTGGAAGAGGTGGGTGGCATACTGTGGAGCATATAACGTTAAAAGCCTAACTTCATCAAAAAGTTATACACAAACGGAAACTTTTAATATGATTGTCAATACGAAAAATTATTAGGAGCTTGGGTAAATGCAGCATCTACTTAACCTATCGGCTGTGCTAGAAAATTAAAATAATTGCGTTTTATAAAACTATCCTTCTGAGGTTTACAAGGGACTCGTGGATTATGTTGCTGATTTTAATGAAAATTGGTTATCGACATAACTGATACAGTTCATTTGAGGGTATGGCGAAATTTTCAAAATCATATATTTAGACTTACTTAACAGCCGTCTACATAAACACAATCATTGCATAATATTTCGATAATTTTACCAAATCAGTGTTCAAACTATCTCTACGACCCGTGGGACGGTGTGTAGGAGCCTTGATTGATGTCAACAGATCTGTCGGCAAGCAAGCAAACCCACTACCGCTGCTGGTGTAGTCTATAACGGATCACAGTTTGTGAAGAAAAACTGTCCTTATTGTTTTATTTTATAACCAACTTAGTTTTTGTAATCCTCAATTTATTAATTTTTTATTTTTCAATTACTAGCTTAAATCAGTCGCCTCTCTGTAGTTATTACTTTGAATTTTGGGTATTATAATTAAAGAATTTAATTTCGAACTTCGAATTTCATTAATAATAATTCACATATCAACACAACTATTATAATAAAATTGTGTGGCAGCTTTTATTCAACTAAGGATTTCCGCGTTTGTTATAACTTTATTTGTTAAGATTTGAATGGTTAGGGTATAACGGTTTATATACTCAAACTGCTAATGCGTGGCTACTTGCAATAATAAAAATCGAAAAGTATTTATTATCGTTTTTTAAAAACAGGCCCTATAAATCTGGTGACTGTATATTCTTGTTCATAGAAGTTGTATGACGGTGATAAAAACTGTTATTTACATGTCTTACGACGCCCGTTTATAAATCACGTAAAAAGCTTTTTAACAAAGTACCTGTGTTATAAATTTCAGGTAGAGGTTTTAAATTTTAACCCTTAAAATACCCTCATATTCGACCTTACAGTGAAACAAGGTTTAGTTTGACGATCGGTTATTTCTCAAAAAGAAATGTTTTTTAATTATAAAGGAAAAAATAGTGATGTCCTTATACAATACAAGCGGCTCACTTGGCTCCTAAACTATTAGGCACGGGCGATGATGCTATCAAATCTATATACAAATATTACTGACTACAAATATATTTGGATGGTTTTTACTCCTCACGAGTAATGATAAATATGATACTCGTTTTGTTTTATTTTGAGCTTGCGTCACTAAGCAGTGACAATGCCTGGACTAGACTCTAAGCAGTTTTTGGATATGTGTTGAACCCTTATCTTTCCCTTCTTTTCTTCTTTTCTGTTTCTCTATTTTTGTATGTACTAATTACCTACCCACGTGACTAAGAGGATGGATTCTTAAATCCTCGAAACGTTGTGTCGTACCTTTTGCAACCATAACGATGGCAAAAATATCCGAGATCCTTGCTATCCTGTGAAACCTTCCATCGTCAGTAATAAACTTTAAACTACTTAGAAAGATTATTAATAATTGGTAGTTAATATATAATCCGTAGTAGAATTTATGCCTACAAAGAGTAGGAAGGATGGAACGTCATAAAAAATCTTGCGTCTGTGTTATTACAAGACAAGATATTCTTTGGTTTTTTTTTTTCCCTAATGTTACAATATTTCAGGTGAAAAAAAACAAGGGGAGAAAGGGGAAAAAAGAAAAATTGCATTACAAGCTTCTTTAAACGGAAAAAGCTCTCCTTTTCTAATTCGATTTCTTGTGTGTATTATTCTTTTGTCACTGCGGATTCAATTTGTGGAGTTCATTGAGGAAAAATAAATAGAAAGAAGCTCTTTTCATTTACTTCCTGATTGCACATCATCAATGGTTACCAAGTGTATTTTTTTGTTTTTTTATATAACGAAGAAAATGTTTAATTACCTGAAAGAGACTAAATACTCCAATTAAAAGATTTTAAATTAAGTGCTTCTTGCTTAAGTTAACCCTATATTTTCTGCAAAAAAGAGACGACTAATGGGATAGAACATATCTTTTGATTAAAATTACTTACTAACTAATTCATAAATCTTATAGGATAGGTAATTATCAATTTCGGATTACATTTATTACGTTTCCAAATGGTAAATACTATCATTTTTACAGGGTGTCAAAAACCTAATATAAAGATTAACATGTACAAAAAAGAGAACACAAAAGTGCGGCTATGAACTTCACATTAACTAATGTAATAATTAACAACATAAGATGAGTTATATCATCCATCGTCAGTAACATAACATTAAAAACTTACCTACAGGATATTGTCGATAATTTCAAAAGCAGCGATCGGAAAATTTGTTTGTATTATGAATATCCAATGTTTACATCCTCGTATAACATTACAAACCTTATCATCTCATGACACGGAATTAAGTTTGAATAATGTAATCATATTCAGGTTTAGTTTTAAGAAACAGTTAAAAGATTTTGTATGTCAATAGGCTTTAAAAAAGTCTATTCATAACAAAATTTACGTCCCTCTCACAAAGTTATTAATGTAATATTACTATCTTATATGTAAGGATATATGAAATAGGATAATATAATGTTGAAGGTTCTAATTTAGATATAAGATTTACATATAAAATGGAGGAAACTAATGCGGAAATACTTGGTCATTAATGGAATACATTCGTAATGCATTTTACTGTCCATCAAAGTTTAAAGAATTTCTTATTTATATCGGAGAAGTTTAGGCCAAAGTTTAAGAGGGCCCCCCACTAACACTTAACCTGAGGGCCCAATCGGCCTAGAAAGGACTTCCCAAGCCACCATCATCGGCCGGACCAAACGGAGTCGCTCAGGGGTCATTCCTCCAAGCAGCAGCTCCGCTAGACGTTTGATTCAGTTTATGTTGCGAACACCCTGGCCGCACCCCTCTATATTGAGGCCGATTTGTTATTTGGGGGGCAGAGTAACCTCTCTAAAATGAATCTTTTATACATACAAATATATATATATATAATATTATATATTAAAATATATATATATATATATATATAATATAAATTATATATTATATTCCCAATTATAAAGTTAATATATATAATATATTGCTATAAGACCATTTGTAGAGGGTGACAGTCACCAATCAATGTAGAAATAACTGTTCAAAGTAAACCATTAAAAAGGCCACTGTCTGTATGAGAATTCTGTGTCAACAGATAAACGTCCCAGCCTTGTTCTTCTATAACTGTTGTCATTACATAATTTTTAATCACCTTTTGGGAAGTTCTGCCTTAAAAATGTACTGAACATTATCTTAAGAAGCAATGAAAAAATGTCTGTAAATACATCTGTAACAGTCAATGAATAATATCTAGTAAAAAAAACTCACAAAAAAACCTGTCCATTAATTTATAAAAAAGCGATGAGTTTTGTAATTTAGAAATTTTGAGAAATATTACCCACTTCTCCGTTTTTATACGTCCATAATGTTTATTTTATACCGGTTCAATTCTGTCGCTACTCTTCCCCAAATACCGCTTTGATATATAACGATAAAGAGAGTGTGTTAAAAAATACTTAAAAGAGCCAATTTTGTTTCTAAAAATTATTATTCCAAAACACTTCTGAGTTAAAAAATATTTTCTAAAATTGTAACCTTTAAAAAATAAGTTGTTCTTATTAAAAAAAGAATGGAAAATATATTTATAGGATGCTTCTTATATTATTGAATTATTTGTAGGAATATTTTTATTTTTTAATTAAGAGAATTGTAAACTTATATAATAGGTTGAAATTGTAAGAATTGTGAGGCTTCCGAGCAGTGCTGAATTTCTTGTCCAATTCGGGTTCAAGGGAATGCTAGACAGAAGCTTCCTTTTGTAGTGTAGGTATTGAGCACAAGGATACATGTCTGGGTTTGGATAGGTACCATTCAACACAGACATTGTGTATGCTCAATTTTGATTGGCCAATGTTTAGCTTGAGTAGATGGTGGGGAGGGACTTTCTAGAATCCTTCACGGTGGCACTTCAACCACGTTTTCAGGGCATTCTTTGACTGAGTGCTCAGGAGAGTGTAGGAGTTTTAAGGTTTTAGACCTACTCTTGCCGTTTTGATTTTTCGGGAGGAGCAAGGTTGAGTTCTGTTGAGTTGTAAAGAATTTAAATTTCTTTTTCAAATTGTAAAGTAGAGTGTTTCAATTAAGTAATATAGGAATAGACCATTATCGGTTACTTGGTGAAGTCTTCTGGAGAAGTGCGAGGTACTGTGAAATTTAGGATTTAATATTCGAAGATAGAAAATTTACTTGATGATATTTTCCTGATCAATTTGGTTTAATCAGGGGAATAATCTACTGAAAAAGAAAATTATATTTAATATTCTGATGTTTCCCTATTTATATTTAAATAGTTGCCTAAATTTAACATTCAAAGCCAAGCGAAACAAATTAAGGATAATTCATATGATTTGTAAATTGGAAAACTTACAGAAAATAAGTAGTTTGAAATTTTATATAAATTTTTGACTTTTAACTGGTTGGACATTGTTCTTGGTTCATATATTATATTTTTAAATATTACCTTAATTGTTTACATTTTTTATTTTGAGAAGAAGTATTGTTTTATTATTTAATATCATTTTATAGTTGAAAGAATGATTATTTGATTTTGAAGTTTAATGAAAGATGTTTAATTTTTGAGTTTCTGTGGAAAACATTAGCACTGAGAACTAGAAGGATACAATTGTTGATTGACAGAATGATTGTTGAATTTTAAGAATGGGACTTGTAAAGTTTTGATGAGTTATATTATAAATAAGATTTAATTTGAGAATAAATTAAAAGTAAAGATAGGATAGCTTGGGCGTTGCTGTATTATTGATTTCAAATGTTAATTAAAAAAATCACGGTTAATTTATACTGTGGGTTAATTATTGAATTCCATTGATCCCGCTTATACTAAAACATAAATAGTTGTAATCAGTTTATAATAGATAATGCTTACTTTAGGACACGTTACAATATTGAAACAAATTAAAAGCTCAAAGGATTCATTTAGAAAACGAAAAAGGCAATTTTACGAGAATGTGATAAAGTTGTTTAAGAACGTTTCACTGAAAAAATACTATAATTAATATTACCAACAATAAACGTTTATAAATAATAGAAAATATACGGGAATTTAAGACAAAACTATAATAAAGAAAATAAGAAAGATTCTACATTTATTTATATGATGAAAGATTATCAAGCAAATCGTCTGATTAGAGTTTTCCTGTAACAACTGCTGATAATATGAGATCTTAAATTACAGAACAAATAGACGCAATGCTTTAAAAAAAAACCAGGACCCATCTTATTTGAATGTAAAAAATGTTGTTATACTGCACACACACGTGATCTATTTAAGCAGGAATTTAATTCTAAAGTAATTCTTGTTGAAGAATTTGCCCATTTACAAATACCGTATTTGTAATGCCGACCGGCGAGATCAAACACATGGTCAAAAGTTCTTAGAAAATGTGAAAATAGTAAAGGATATCTCCTTTAGAATTTGAATGTGAAATAAATTTTGTATTGGGCGAACCACAAACTTGTCCTATTTTAACCATCCCAATCTGGCGATTTATACAGTATTTATGATTGTTTAACGAATAAATTAGAAAAATGCATGCATTAGGAACAGAACAAGTAATGCAAAATTCGGGATCTAGATGGACATTCAAACGCTGTAAATACAAATTTATGACCCTTAATAAACATTAAGTTATGAAAAGCCGGGTTATGTCTCTATTTGACCAGAACAGAAACTAAAAGATAAAAACTGTATTAACTATAATTCTGCTTTATTTACTCAATTTTGTATATGTTAATTCAGTTTATAAAACATTATATTGTACTGTTTTAATGACCACGACCACGTCATTTCTAAAAGTCAGATTATCTAATAGTACTTGAAAAGGAGCCTCAAAAAATGTTGGACTAACTTGGAGTAATTAAGCAACAAAACGAAGTTAGAAATGTTACTTTAAACAATGTTCAGACCCTTGGTCAGAGCTCTGATTCTAGTAACAAATTGATTCTTACTTTAATATGAAACTTTTTTCCGTCTTCAACCTGGGCAATTATTATGAAGCACATATTCACAATTGTTTTTATTAACTTTAATTTTCTAATTACTCAAGTTTGCCTAAACAACACGGTGTTCGCACGAGAGTTGGGCGAAAACTTCAAGTAGTGATGGAAACAACAATAAAAAGGTTTAATAATGAACAAAACGTCACAAACCTCGACTTTTAGTGTCTAATTGAACTTTTGTTAAGAAAAAGACTTCTGAACCATTTCTAATGTGAATTTACTATCGCAACTTTGAATTCCTTAGCAAACATGTTAGCAAACTAGAGAGTATATACGTAGCTGCTAAATTTAAGATTCTCGCCTCAAATAACGTAATAACGTAAGTCTTTAAAGATAAAATCCCGAAAACATCACTTCAACAACACTTTTGATTAACATAATGTTTGTTTATTAAATTTAAACCCCAAAAAAACAAGAGATGTCGTATTTGTTTCAATCAGTCTGAAAAATAATTTTGGTTATTTTTGAATTATATAATGATGACCCTCATCCAATCACTACTAGGTAGGTTGGTAATGTTGTACAAAGACTAAAACATTTCCGTAAGTTAATATTGATTATGGTCTATAATCAGTTAAAGTGATGTTAAAACATTTCCCATGGATCACAAACCACTAAAATAAACTATTCTAGTTCATAAAAGTTTATGGACAAGAAGGAAATTTGAATTACTCACATATAGTGTCCCCACCTTTTAACTGTCTTGAAAACGTGATGATTGTACCCATTCTGTTATCGCCAGACCAATCGAACCAGTTAGTGCGTTACCAAATCTGCAGCCTAATTCTCCAAACCACATCCATAATTGTGGCTGCTGTGCCAATTATGCGGTACATGGAGTGTCAGCGTTATGGTAAGGAAACTAATCCCATTCCCAAGTGTGCGTAACGCTACTTCGTCTCGGCACCTGTTTGTAATTGATTCACACCCTAAAATCTGGTACTCCTAGTAGTGATAGTGGTTACAACATGGCAGATTATTATACGGTGTATATAAGCCTTACTTCAATAGCACTGTTTTGCAATATTCTCTATATGCAAAACTCGTCAGTTAATACGAGGGTTATTCAGTAATTAAAGAGACAAATTAGTCTGGACAAGAAACAGTTTATTTTTTACAAATTAAAAAAAGATTTTAACATAGTTCCCGTAACAATTTATTGCCCGTGTTCCAATTGATTACAGGTCTTTTGTATTCCCCGATGCCAAGTACACTTTAATTTGAGGTTTTAACCAATTTTCCACAGACATTTTTTACGTCCTCCTCGTCCTGAAATCTCTTTCCACAAATTAACTTATACTGTTCACCAAGATAATCAAAATCATTAATTTAGCCTAGTCAGGACTGTAAGGAGTACGAGACAGTCATTCTCTGCCTATATTTTTCGATTTACAGGGTAGTTAAGCAATATGATGATGTGCGTTATCTTGCTAGAGAGTCACAACTCTTTTCTCTGAGATCCACGAATTGACGAATTTTCTCTTCCCATGGCTCGCTTCACGTTCCTTAAAAGCAAATATGAGTATTACTGGATGTTTTCTATACACTTCCCTTCGAAATAACCACCAAAACCTACAGACACGGAACACGTTGTCAACAACCTTTCTCTGATGATACTTGGATTTTGAATTTTTTCTTGTCAGGCAAATATTGGTTTTCTTCGACGCCATGCTTTGCCTTTTTGATTTTGGGCTCATGATATTGAACTCAAGATTTAATTCAAACATAAAATGTTTTTTTTAGGAAATTGCTCAAAATCGCTTGTATAGCGGTTCCTTTTGCTCCTGGCACAACTCTCAAACCTTGGTTTCCCTATTGTACCTGCATTAAATCCATTGGGACTCATTTTAGACCTGTTTGGAAGGTCTCCAGCTTATCAAGATAACATGGCTGTTGGCAGGAATAATTGTCATCAATTCAAAGTTCAAGTGCTTCAAACTGCGACTGGTCTGCTAGAGCGCTGTTCGCCAGCCACTGAGTCGCGAACTCACTTGGTAACATTTCTATTTCACACGAAGCAAAAATACCGTAACGCACTATAAAACATTCTACAATATATACACACTGTTTCTTCTCGCCTATAGGCAAGGAAAATTGGATAACCTAACGATGTTTAAAATTTTTAACTAATGTAGAATTTTTCAAGCGGACTCGCTATCTCAAAATAAATGTTCGAGATTATAAAACATTTTGATACATCAGCTGATCAGGATTTAACCCAGTGTGACACTTAAAGCCATAAATGTACCAACCATTTTGGCTTTTTATTTTATTTTTAAAACCCTGCACCTGAAATGTTCTAAATTACGATATGGTATATACCTATCTATATACTTGAAAGACCATTATGGGTTTAATGCAGATCCAGATTTACTGTCGTACATTTTATGTTAAACTCACAAGGACAATGTTAAACCTCCAAAATTGTTATGACCTTATTTTTATCGTTCGTTTTTAGGAACTAAGTTTTTTTTTAATACGCATCTGATTCATATATAAACTCTTATACATTACCACATGTAACTTAACAGGTTTAGTTAATGTTGAGTGTATCCCCACCCCCCCCCCCCCCCACCCCCCCCCCCCCCCACCCCCCCCCCCCCCCACCCCCCCCCCCCCCCACCCCCCCCCCCCCCCACCCCCCCCCCCCCCATTTCTATTTTTGTGATAGTTTTTTACAAAATAACCGAAAATTTAGGTATTAATTTGCATCATTGTTTTTGAGTTTTTTGCATGTTTCTCCTTTGTATAAGGTTTTGACACACATGGGAGGAGGGTAGATATATATATCTCGAAACACACACGAATAATTCTTGTAAACATATAACTGACTAAATGCCTAAAATACGATTATTCTTACCGTAGTAGTAAACTTTATTTTATATTAATTGGATGTCCATATCTGTACGGTAAACATAGGGGAACTTACGTAAGGACCTAATATCGATTTGGTAGTTAGGTATTTAACTAAGTTTTTGACAGGCCTAAAGCCATTGTTTTTTTACTAACCCTTAATCAAGGAGCTTGTAAGAATGAATTAGATAAATGCTCCTGTTTATTTCTTCGTGAACTCAACGAATGAATCCGCAGGTGACAAAAGAAACTCAGTAAATCAAATTAGGAAGGAAAGGTTTTCCGTTTAAGAAGATGTAATGCAATTTCTCCCTTGTTCCCCCGTCTGTTTCATGAAGAATTATAACAAATGCTTTCAGGAAAAATATCAAAGGAAATTCTTGGTTTATAATAAGATATACATGAGTTTTAGGATAAAATCCTTCTCCCTAGTTGTAGGCTTAATCCCATTACTTTTTATTTACCAACAGTCCATTTATAATAATTCCATGTAGTGTCATATAAGATTATCTTTTTCAAATGACCCTTAGAAATAGCTTATTTCTGAACACAATACTATATATTCACGTTGACCATTGTTTTACCAACGTTAGCTGCCAAAGGTATTTTTTGAAACTTCTCTCAAAATGCCATGTAGGTCAGATCTGGCCGGCACCGTATATAATGGTTAAGACTTTCTGTCGGCCATATCTGACCGGCAACATCAAAAAGCAGGGTTATGTTAGGTTATGTTTTTTTTACTATGTGCTGCGGTCTACAGTCAATTTGTTGAACTTCTAGCGATCTTGGAATATCGCTTATTTACCTTACAAAACGACTCCCGTTGTTGTCTACTTACTTTAGCGCGGGAAATTAATACTCAAATATTGACTTGTTGTCATGGTATTGTGTCGGCCAGAAATGGCCGGCAGTATTTATTAAGTAATATCGATCATTTTGATACTTACAAAATGAATTAAATTCTTGTTAGAAACACATTTTACGTGATGGAGTGATTGTTCAAGGATTGAATAAAGGTACAGCCAATGATTTACAAATGTTTGGTTTAATTTTTTACATAAATCAGACATATTAAACCTAACTATCATTTTTTTTCAATAAAGTACATTTCCCTTGTAAAATATTTAGTTGTGAAATAAAATAAAATTGTAAAAATTTGCAATATTGATAATAATTACATGACACTTTGTTATAAAACATGTTATTTGTGAACTTCACGAAAACAGTCTTTACATAAGTATGGCTTCTCAGGACACTGCTCACAAAATGTGTTCACTTTGCCCAGTTTCTTGGCCACATCACGTCCACTTACTTGTACAGCTTTTTTGTAACACATTTTGCAGTACCTTCTGACCCTGTGTCTACCCTTTCCCTCTCCAGTAAAGTTTTTGAGATATAGTCAGATAATGGTGCCCTGTACCTTTTACAGGAGTAATAGTGTTATTATCTAGACCCATAAGTGAAACAGCCAGATTTTCTTTAAAAGTTGTAATTGACATGCAGTGCTTTTTTCTGATGTCCGCCTGCTGTAGGTCTTGCTTTCACAGCATTAGTGTAGGCCAGCCAAGAGTTTTACAACAGCGGTTCCAAGAACTATTTCTTCTGCTGCCTTTATTGGTACCATCTTCTTGACTTTCGAACACCAGTGCTATAAGATGAGAGTTGGTCAGACACATCGATGCCCATCTTTCCCTTGTTGTACTCAACTATCACTAATGGCTTTAAAAATGTCATTGCCTTTTTTTGTCTATTTTTTCCTGTGAGAACGTACTCTACTTCATGTTTGGTGGACAACATTCGCACTCCTCTCTTGTCCTTCCATTTGGTAACTACAATACCATCTTCATTTTCAAGGGCTTTCATTTCTCCTTTTTTTATTTGTGCCTTTCATAACATCGGCAGGGAGACCTTTCCTGTTTGCTCTCACAGTACCAACAAGGTGGGTTTCTTCTAGCTAAAAGATTTTTGGCAAGTTGCACTGATGTGTAGTAATTATCTACATATAAGATGTGTCCCTTATCCAAGTTATGTTCCATGAGTTCCATGACCACTGAGGTTGAAACTAATTCATTATTTTCATTCTGGATGGTCCCTTTACCCATGTAAACTTTTATACAATAGGTATACCCTTGCTGGTCACAAAGTTTGAAAATCTTTAGGCCATATTTGTGGGCCTTGTTGGGTATGTACTGTCGAAATGACAGTCTGCCCCTAAAGGGAATCATGCTCTCGTCTATTACGAGATCTTGGCCAGCAGATTTCTTGTTCAAAAAAATTTCGTTCATCTTAGAAATTAGGGGCAAAAATCTTTGCGATACGCCCATCACGTTCCTCAGCAGCATGATCGTTAAAATGCCAAAAGCGTAGCATTAGCTGGAAACGGTTTCGGCTCATAACTTGAGAAGCAACAGTATTCTTATACAAAATGTTGCCAGACCAGTAGTCTGTTATGCGGGGATGATTAGACAAGCCCATCCATATGAGGATACCAATAAACTTCCACATTTCTACATCATCTGTGGGAGCCCATTTATTAAGTCTACTACTTCGGTTCAACCTCGTTTCTCTCGCAATACTTTACTGGCATTTCTATTAGTCTCTACGACCATCATTTGTATAATGTCGTCAGTAATGAAAGCTAAGTAATAGTCTACAGGTTTTAGCATCATTGGCCATATTTAAATGGTACTCAGAAGTAGAAGTGAAAAGAAATTCTTGTTGCCTACCTTTAAATTCAGTCCATTCATCCATCATCACTTCTCCGTCATTTTCACCAGAATCGCCACCGTTCATATCATTTGTCTCTATTTCCATTGTAGCCTCGCCTTCATCATCACTACTGTCATGATCCGATTCACTTGGCAAAAAGTCCGGATCTTCATCCGTGTCGTCAACACTTGAACCTATGTTTTTCCTCAATTTCATGTTGAGGGTCTGGTTCACTGGACATTGGACAGTCCAAAAGTCTTTGGAATTTGTTCTTCATTTACGTCTCTACTACTCCATAATGAAATCGTTTACACAAGTTTAGTTTCGTTCAAACTAGGTTAAAAGAAAAGATTACGCACGCACAATAGGTTATTAGAAGATACAATACACTATGGCGGGAACGCAGTGGAATGCACGGACGAGCAATGGTTACTGCGCAGGACAGTGGCTGACAGCGCTGACAGTGGCAGACGGCAGCCCTAACTGATACCAACATCGGCGCACAAAATAGTCGCAACAGTGAGCAATATAGTGCGCCGGCCAGATCTGGGCGGCAGTGTTATTTTTAATGAAAAAAAATCACAACGAAAAATGTTGTGCCGGCCAGATATGGCCGACGCTCAAATTGCATTATATTCAAGAGATTTCAATGCAGTTTTTGACAGAAAATGAATTTTAACTAACAAAACAATTCGAGTTAATGAATAAAATAATTTTAGAAACTTGGCAATTTCGGGGTTGGGCAGTAAATATGAGCGTGGCATTTAGGGCTAGTTTACTGCCGGTCAGATCTGACCTCCATGGCAGCTAACGTGTTACAGAAGCTAAGACCATATCCGATTGTACAGTATTTTATGGGAGTAATAATAATATATAGATTAGATAAAATCATCAGCCACGCCTAGTAGTTGAGATGCGAGAGCCATTTTGTAATGCATAATTACCCTCTTTTTTATTGACATTTTAGAGGAATGTTTCCTAAGAAAAAAGCGAAAAAGCAAATGGTAGTTGTGATGGAGGTCTAAACGAGAGGAAATATTTATAATTTTTTAACATATTTTTAAATTTTTTTTTATATTTTGAAAACGGTATTTTGACAAAAATGATTATTATATTATATATATATATATATATATATATTATATATATATATATATATATATAAGTAGATAGTAATATGGGGTTCCTGGCGCACTTTCGGAGCCAACCGAAAAGCAATGTAAAATACTGTTCAATGTACCATAAAGGAAGCTGAGAAATAACACAGCAAATCTCAATGAAAAATTAACCGAATCTACAGTCGTTCGTCTCCAAAAGCGATCGGTACATTACTATCTACTCTGTGGAATGAAAAAATTAACCGAATCTGAGCTTCTACTTTCTTAAGCTGTGCTTTGTAAAATGTTGTCAAATCTGCTACGAATAAAGGATTTATCTTAATAAAATTTAATCAATTTAAAAACATTTTTACTAAAAACATACTGTACTTTAATAAAAAACTTTTCTATTAAATAAACAACATGAACTCACCAAGCTCTCTTCAGTTTTCTAGCATTTCAAAAACTTACAAAGAAAGACAATTTTAACGAGTTCAACGAATTACCAAAACATTTTTAAAGAACAGTTGATACTTTCCTTAAATGATACAGAATTCAAAGAACTTGTAAAGTCTTTTGCAGAAAAAACGTCTAATGGAGTGTTTTACTATCGGCAAAAAACTAAAAAAGTAAGGGATTACATATTTAATATAATTACGAAAGATATTGAAAAGAAAGTAAAAAATAAACAAACAGAGAGTTTTCATCGTTTTTTTATGACATTTTTCCCATATTATACGTTCTTTCAAGATAATCAAGACTTAATTGATGAATTTCTTAGGAATTTTTGTGAGTATCAAGATTTATCAACACAATTCATTAAAGAGCATTATAGAATTTTTCTTATAGAATATAGCCACATTTTGTGTGAAACAAAAAGGTATTACTGTAGATAATATTCCATGTGATTCCTATGAAGAAAGACACCAACTATGGTTATCAAAACAGTACTATGACGTGGGGAGGGACTGCAAGTTTTTAGAGTTAAGACTTTATTCTACAAAGTTAATTGTTATAATTTCTTTATCTTTAATAGTCTTCTTTCCAGTAACAATCAAGTGTAATTTTTTCATTTTTGTTTAATTCTTTAATCTTTTTCTCATCCAAAACAGTCACAAAAATCTGTTCGGCAAGTGTACTTTTACAATCTTCCAACTCGGCAATTATTGTAAAACCCGAATTTATCTTTCATTTTCTCCAAATTCAAGATTCTATGTTTCTTCCTTTCTTCCAATTCATTTAACTTCTTATACTCTTTAAACTTACATTCTCCAATATCATTTAACTCTTTCAAGAACTCCATTTAAATAGAAAAAATTTAAAGACGGAAAAAATGAAATTCGCTAACCTTCACTCGAGAAGTCGGGGGAGAATGTGAGTAAAACCGCATTCTTTTCAAGAGGTTTCTTCGTTTAATTTTCTCCAAATGTACTATAAAATCATCGAGGATTTCTGGTTCAAAATCATAAACAAATTCAACATCCAGATAATGAAAAAAATACAGGTAATATCTTTTTCATAATAAACGTGTGTAATCGATAACCTACAAACCTAATGTATTCTTTGAAAAGGAAAATAATTTTGTCAATGGTTCCAAGAGATAAGTAAAAATTTTTATTCTGTTTTCTAAATTCTGTAACAAATTTTGTTTGCTTCTTGTCTCCATATTGCAATTTTGTAAGCAGGTTATTCAAATGTGTTAATTTATTTCGAAATTTCCTAGGTTTAGGTCCTTTCGTACAAAATTAAATTACAATCTCTACAAACTAAATATTTTTTATCAATAATTTCTCCTCTATTATAACACTTGTAACAGTTGGCATTGTACTCTTCCATTTAAACAAAAAAGATTTTTTATAAATGGAGATTATGGAACTAAGTCTGCCGAGATATAAATTTTTCAGCGCAAATGTTTTGTGTTTACATTTCTACAACAGAGATAAATAGAAATAATTTCATTCTATTGTACAACTATTTAGGATATTATGTGTACGATTATAAAGATTATTACGGGAGAAATCGGGATTTTTCAGTGGCGAAAGAGTATATTTTTGAAATATTAGAAGGAATGAAAGAGAATAATATGAACATCATTAACTACTGAATTTCTCTAATATCGTTCTTAATCACATCATAGGCTAAAAATTTCTCAGAGACAACAACAACATAACAAATCGCGTTTGTAACAGCTTTTTGAAAATCCATATTGATAATTATATCGTTTCTTTGAACCAGAAATATTTGTCAAACTCTTTGTTGTATCAATGACATAAATAGGTCTATTCGCTAAAAATTCTTTAGGATTGTAATACATTTCCTTATTATTACAGTAAACTTTCTTAAAATCTTGATACATCTGATACATGATTCTGAAAAGACCTCCGGAAATGTTTTAATTTTGTAATTCATCTGGATAATAAGAACCGTTCAATTTTACTCTGATATTTTCTACATCCAAACTATCAAACTTTGAAGGATTTTTTTTCTTGATTATTCTGTCCTATCTGTTTGAAAAACCTAATGATAACGAACTTGGGATTGAAGATATTTCTATAAATATTTGTGATATCGAACGAATAAGTTGTTCCGGAAATACCTTTTTGTTCAATACATTGCCAATCTAGAAAATTAAACATAATGTTTTGACTTTTTGTAATTTCATCAATCAACCTTATTTTACTCGTGGTTTTATAATCAATCATTGGAACTCTAATAAAAAAATCTGTAATTGTTATTTTTTCCATCAACAGGCATAACATTTCCAGTTGCAGTCTTCAGAATCACATCATCGTCTTCTGCTCTTATAAAACTTAGATAAAATCCTCCTTTATAGATCGGAATAGTAACATTTTCAAAAAATCCTAATCTAAAATGAGATAAATTTCCAGCTGCTTCAAAAACACCAAATTTAAAATCTGATTCAAAGCCATTAAAAGTTTGAGAAATAACATCACTTTTTGAATACGAAATAGTTCCTTTAATTGTGCTTAATTGGCCACAGTTTTCGACTTCTTCTATCAATTTATTGTGTTTTCTTACTTCAATCTTAGAAAATAAAAACGGTATAAAATTATCGATTAATCTAACATTATCAGTTCCAAGATATGCTTGACCATCTTGTTTTGTTAAAGTTCCAGAAATATAAAACTGGAAGTTAGACGAGCAAAAGTTATCTCCAAAATCAATATTAAACTCAGTTCTTTTATTCGGTTCATTCAAATGTTGTTTACTAATTGGATAGAAATTTTTAAACTCCGCCCTTTCAATATCACTAGCATATTTTCTGTAGTCCCGCCATTTAATAAGAGAAAATTTAGAAATTTTAAACATCGTGTATCATTTTTTCATCGATCTAATGTACGTTTTTATAAGAAAAGATATAAATTTTAGTAAAATAATTAAAAAGATTAGAGTCATTTTTAATGATCTACTTCGTCATATTCAGGATTCTCTTCCTTAAAATTTTGCGATCTCGGTCACATATTTCAATAAAATCTGCACAGGATAGTAAACCGCTATCTATAATATTATTCCAATCAACTGTATCTTTATTTTCATCCAAAAACTTTATACTCAAGTGTTGATAGAGACAAAGAACAGACATATGATCTTTTAATTGATAATGTATATTTTCTTGAATGAACTCTGATGATAAAGTTTGATATTTAGCAATGTTATACCAATTCAATTTGTTTACGTATAATCTCATCATATCTTCGGATAATTCATATTTTTGAGAAATGTCATCCCAATGTTTCTTTTTTCAAATCTCTTTCGTGTTGCATGATAAAAAGATCGAAAGCACTGTAATGTCCCGCCATCTCTATTTATTAGGAAAAAATTTCAAAATCAAGTTTTTTATAAATTGGCTCTTTTTTTTTGCGTTACATTCAGCACATTTTCCAGAAATTCTCTTAACTCCATTGATATTTGCGTAATATTTTATATCATTTGTTGCAGTTTTTTCTTTACATCTCACACAATATATGAGCGCCATTTATATAAGGAAAATTAGTCATCATAGCCGCCTAATCCATTAAATCTGTTATCAATATTTTCAAAAGTTTTATTAACATCTTCTTTAAATTTATTAAAGTTTTCTTCTAGTTTATTTACTTTATAGAGATATAAATCGTTGTATTCAACGAGTTTATGATCAATATTCTCAAAAGTTTTTGTGGCATCTAAACTAAACTTATCAAAAGACTGCTTATTTTTTATAACTTTTTCATTAATTTCGCCAAAGTTTTCTTCTAGTTTAATTAATTTATCATGAAGTAAAGATTGATTAGTAAACTACTCTTTTAAAAACTTCACCATTTTTTCTATCGGTTTCATTAAAACCCTCTTGAAATTTAGCGAAATGTTCCAAAAAGTTTGTTATTTTTCCATAAAGATCGCCTTTATATAGATTGAAATTTTTCTCAAAATTTGTAAAATTTTTCATCACAATTTTCTATAGATCTTTTACTTCTCGCTTCAAGTTTTTCATAGACTTCTGTTGTAAAATCTTTAACATGCTGTTTATGATTCTCATAATTTTGTTTTAGTTCATTAAACATTTTTAATAGGATCTTCTAATTGAATCATTACAACGACATCAAATGGATTAATTCCTTTACTAACACCGCTAATTCTTTTTTTTCCTTTAAAATCTAAGGCATTTTTAACATTCGGATCATGTAAATCAACAATATCGATGTTTTCTGATAATTTTTAGAGGTTTTAAAATTTGTTCTTTAACAACAACATCATGTTTGTCAATACCAGGTCGAACACCGACAATTCTTTTCTTATTAGCCAAACTAACATAATTCTTTTCAACTTTGATTGCTTCAGTAATTTCATCAGCTTTTTCGATGTGAGACATTAAATTGGTAAATAATTTTTTTTACACCATCATCAACTTCTTTTTCCAATGTTTTTTATTTTATCAGCAACTTCATTTGAACTCATGAAATTTGCAAGTTTGTTATCATATTCTGCTTTAAAATCTTCAATCTCGACAGCAAACATATCTGAATCTGGAAGGTTTTGTAATAAATTTTCTAACTTGTTATCAAACTCATTTCTCAAACTATCAAAATTGAAAACTATTATCTACATTTTGAATAATTTGTGTTCCAAATACGTCAAAAATATTTTGTGAATCCATATTTATTAAGTAATAATTTGTTAACAACTTCTTTAAAATCTTTACCAGTACTCAGTTCATTCAAAACAAAAACACATAAATGACCACAAAATTGGGGGATCTTTATAGTCTTGAATCTGAGAATCATTGTAGTAGACGCTTGATTTTTTCAAATATTTGATCAATTCTATAGGTGGTTTGTCCTCAATTCTTCCATACGAATCAAAAATAACATGCATTCTTATCATTTTTATAATAACAAATCCAATGCGTTCCACTTCCCATAATCGAGTCTAAATTCACAATTCCACATTCAAATTTCTTAACTTTTTCAGGTAATGTATCTCTCATGAAGATTCCTCTAAAATGTTTAATATTTTTGCAGATTTCTTCCAATTCCCCCCCGAATGTTAAAGGTTTAAATTTTTTTTTCAATGTTTGATTTCACGTAATTCAAAGTTTTTTTTCATCTAATCCAGATCCTGTAACATCTTCCAACTCTTTATCTAACCAATTTTAAAATGTTTCGAACAATAGGAATCACATCTTTTTTAACGATTGGAGCAGCTTTACGAACATAAGGAACAACATTTTTAACAACTGGAATATTTTCTCCAAAATCTAATAAATCTTTCAAAAGTCCACCATTTTTTAAGTTCTTTCAACTGATTATAAGAAAATTCTATTCTGGTTCCTTTATTGTTTTTCTTATGTTTTTCGAGTTTATTGTATTGTCTATTTGTTAAAAATATCTTATCTTCGCCATTTTTTAGTTGATCTATTTTAAATTGAATACTAACGGGTATATTTTCTTCTTAAAAGCGGATTTTATTTTTTTCTTTCTGATTTTTTGCTGAAATTTAACGTTCACCTCCATTTATATAGTTAAAATTTCAAGTTCTCTTCGATTCCCATTCCTAGTTTTCTCTTCAAAAACATTGCTCCAGCTGTTGGAAGCGCAACAAATCTTTCACCTAAACTAGCATCTTTTGATAAAAATCTATCCATTGCCTTATCTTGCAAAACTTTATCTGCGATATGTCTGGAATTTGTGTCTCTATGTTTTGCATAAAAAATATCGTGTTCCATAGCAGCTTGATCTAATTTATTTATACCAGGATCTCCTCTTTTTAGTCTTTTTTCGAGTTTTGTGCCAGGCCCCAGATACTGATAAGTTGGTACGTGTAATTCAAAAGGTAAATTGTTGATAAAATCATTCAAAAGTCCACTACCCTCAATCATAGATGAACTTATTGCCGGCAAAACTCGTTTTAAATATTTAATTCCATCAGGTTTTTCAATCATTTCGTCAAGTTTGTTCGAAATAAAATCTTTAATCGCTTTCTTTTCGTTCAAAAAATTGTTGTTTCCAGCCTTTTCTTGAGCATAAATATAATTAATAATTCCATCGAGTTTTGTCAAATCGTCGATATATCTGTATTCAATCTTATTATCACTGTATTTTCTCACACCTGATCCTTCGATTCTTTTTTCCCAAATTGGTTTAATCAAATTGAGATATTTTTTACCTTTACTTGACTTTGGTTTCTTAGTTGATGGATCATTATTTTTGTAAATTGAATCAGATTTCCATAAAATTTCAGTATACTTTTTCAAGTCTTCTTCAGAATATAAACCGTCTTTTGGAACATCAGTGCCTGTTAATAATCTCCATAAACCTTGAGTTCCTTCATATGTTTTTTCATTAATAATGATATCATTATGCTCAAAATTCACGGGCAAATTTCCAATCATAAAACTTTTCTTTTTTCTGTCCCAATACAAACCAAATTTATCATCCTTTGCTCTAGGAAGAAATTTTTTACCAATTTCACCAATTATTATATCCGTTGTTCCAGGACTTATTGGTTCAACTATGGTAGAGTCTTCAATGATTCGAGGTCTAAATGGTGTTGAAGATGGTAATTTTGGCAATTCAAACTCAGATTCTGGTATCGAAATATCAGCAAATTGTCGTACAACTGGAACCAAATTCATCAAATTTTGATTATCGCTTAAAACATTTTCAATTTTGCCCTCAACATTTTTTATTGCAGATGTTACAGGTTGATTAATTTTTTGAATAAATTCTTGTTCTTTTTCATCCATTCGAATCTGTTCTTTAAATTCTTTGATTAATTTCTTTTCGATTTGATCAAGTTTTTTTCGCTTCTTCAGAAGTTACGTTCGCCATTTATTTAGGAAAATTTTGAAACGTGGAACGTAAAAAACGTGAACGTGGAACGTAAAAACGTGAACGTGGAACGTGGAAACGTGAACGTGGAACGTGAACACGGAACGTAAAACGTGAACGTGGAACGTGAAACACGAACGTGAAACACGAACGTGAAACGTAAACACGAACGTAAAACATGAACGTGAAACGTAAACACGAACGAAACGTGTGAAACATGAACGTGAACGTGGAACGTGAACAGATTTACCGTTTTTCTGTTATTTTCATAATGTAAATAAAAATTAAAGATAATATAAAAATAATTGTAACAAATATTTTATCAAGTAGATTTGTCAGACCACTGAGCAGCATTTATGTTAGAAAATTTATTCAAATATTTTCCATTTTTAAGCTTCAAAGTTAGATTAATAGTTAAAAATCCGTAGTCTTCCTTCCAAATTTTATCACATAACTTAATAAAGTGGTTAAAACTCATATCAGATCCCACATAATTGTTATAAATCTTTCTCGAATAGTGATCATCTTGCTTAAAAATACACAACATATTCAGGTTATTTCTTATAACCTTGTTTTATCAACCTTTGAAAAGCATTGGGAAAGATAGATACAAGATATGTTTTTGTGACGGGACATTACGAAATATTCCTTAATAACGTCTTGATTTTCTAAAATACAATCATCAAAAACGATTAACGAATTGGGTTTACATTCGCTTAACGGAACTATGTCCTCAGAAGCATTATAAAAATGTGATATTTTTTTGTTTAAGTTTTTCTCAATATTTTCAAATCTTTCTTGTAATTTTTTATAGGCGTCTTGTTCTAAAGATTTACTAAAGACGTACAAATTGGAATAAGGAATCAACCTATTGTAGATGAAATTCAATAATAAAGTTGTTTTTCCACATCCACTTGAACCAACAATTAACAATCTGATTGGTTGATCTTTCTTATTTTCTTCAAACGTTTGAAGTTTTATCTGATCTTTTTGCTTTAAAAATTTCTCCATTTAAATAGAAGATTTTCATCTTGAAGCAACGCTTGCGAAAATGAAGCTGTTCAAGTTGACTTCAGAAAGCTCTAAATTAGTTTTAAACTTGGAACATCCTATACACTTAGAGGAAGAATCAAATTATTTTATCGGTTTAAGCGGTTTTTATTCTGACAATTTTGTAATAAATATTAGTGAAAGTTCTCCTTATTGCATAGGATTTAGTGAGAAGAACATAACAAAATACTATGGTTTAAACAAAGGATATTATACTTTCGATCAAATAAAAAATTCCCTTAAAAATTATCTGAAAACATTCAAACAATCAGATAAATCTTTAAACTTTGACGAAAACAAGTTTGAAATGCAAAAAAATTATCTTTATAATAAAATTCAAATAAAATCACCAATAAGAATAATGTTTTCAGCAATTATTGTAGATTTGTTAGGGTTTGTTTAAGAAACTATTGAGCCAAATCAGGTATATTTAGGAAATAAAACGCCAAAATTTAGACCGTTCGATGTAATTGAAGTGCACTGCAATCTCGTTGAACCTAGTTTTGAAAATCATACCGAACATTTACACAAAGAATCTGAAATTTTGTACACATTTTTCCCAAATGTTGCTTATGGATCAAAAATCAGTGAAAAACCGAATGAAATCGATTATATTCCAATTAGAAAAAATATTAAAAGAATTCAAAAAATCGTTCTAACTATACAAGACTCTGAGGGAAATTTATTAAATAATGAGAGTAAAACAACAATATATTTAAGATTGAAAAAGGAATAAAATGGACCCCCAAAATATAAAAAAAGCTTCGAAAACATACATTCTGAAGGTAGGGGTGATTCGCCCCGGCCTTCAAACTTTCAAAAAAACACTGTTTTCATTAATTAATCTGGGCTTTATTCTCAAAAATAAAAATTACTAGTTAAATAGAGTCAGTTGTAGACCTACATTCAATAACAAAGACATTGTAACGATTGTAGACTAAAAACAATGTAATCTGGTTTAAAGCTAAAGATGTTGCAGAAATTTTACAATATGAAAATACTAGACAAGCTATCATAAATAATATTGATAATGACGAGAAAATAGCCTTTAAATATATAAATTACAAGAGTCTATGCCATAGACCCTTTCAAAATCTTCATCCTGACACTATTTTTCATTAATGAATCTGGATTTTATTCTCGAAATAAAAATTACTAGTTAAATTTCTTTTCTATCTAAATGGAGTCAGTTGTGAATCTACTCAAATTCAATAATAAAGAAATTTTAACATTTGTTGACGAAAATAATGAATTTTGGTTTAAAGCAAAAGATATTGCAGAAATATTGGAATTTAAAAATACGATGAAAGCGATTAGAGATCACGTTAAAGACAAATATAAAAAAAGCTACGATAACATAGATTCAGAAGGGGGGAACGAATCGTTCTTACCTTCAAACTTTCAAAAAAACACTATTTTCATTAATGAACCGGGCATATATTCTTTAATACTGAAAATCAAAAACGAAGATAGTTTCAATGTTTCAAGATTGGGTTTTAGAAGAAGTTTTACCAAGTATTCGTAAATTTGGTGTGTACAAACTTGAAAACGAAAATAAGCAGTTAAAAGATGAAATAAAACAGTTACAAATTTCAGGTCAAATGAAATCCTTGAAAATAGAGAATCAAGAATTGCGAATGGAATTAATGAAGAGAGATATGGTATGTAAAGATTTTGATAAGAAAAAACACCATGTTTTTGTGTTAATTAAGAAGAATCACATGTGGGAATGGCCTTATTACGTTATCAGAGCTCAGAAACGAGAAATACCAAACCGATTAAAACATCGAAAAATAAATTATCCTGAATTAGAGATTTTTGTTCATTGATGACGAACCAAATTCTATCAATCTCTACAACCAAATGAAAGAATCTTTGAATATTTTATACAACGGAAATCATTTTACTACAAATATGGCAGAATCTCGACTGATTTATAGAATATCTAAATTACACGATGAAAATGTTTCTAAATTTTACTAAAAACTCTCGATTTATTATATTTTGTTTGTAAATGTTTAGCATAACTAGGTAACCATCGTAGAATTTTTTTTTCATATTCACAAGGCATTTCGTTTTTTATAACTTTCGCTGAAAATTTTTTTAGCACAATCTTTGCAAAAAGCATCTTTTCTATCTTTACTATACTGCCAGTTATTAAATTCAGAAATATTTTTAATTTCTTTACAAAAGTAACACTTTTTCTCTTCTAAAGTTAATTTGTTCATTTTATCATATAATTCCTTACAATAACAGTCTTTTCTATTCTCTTCTTGACACTTTGTACATTTCTTTTGAGACTCCATTTATATAGAAAAAATTATTACACGATGAAAATGTTAAACTCTTAACTTATGATATTTGGTTTGTAAATGTTTTTGATAATTATTTAACCATTTTATAGTTCTTCCACATTCACATTGAGTATCTTCATAATATAATCTATGGTGATTCTTCTTTACACAATCTTTACAATATGAGTCTTTCTTATCTCTACTATAGTGATCACTATTAAACTCTGAAATTTTTTTAGTTTCTTTACATTTAAGACATTCTTTATCTTCCAAAGTTAATTTTTCTATTTTATCATATAATTCTTTATGATATTCCCTTTCACAATCTTTGCAATTATAATGCATTCCATCTTTCCTATTTTTATCTTTATAAAATTCATTTAAATCTTTAAATTCTTTGCACTTTGTACATTTCTTTTGATGCGCCATTTATATATAGAAAATTTATATTACAGTTTTGACTTCTTCAATTCATATTCATAAAACTTTCCGGTTATTTCTTCATTATTTAAATCTTTTATACTATAAGTTACAGGATCTGTGTTATTAATTTGATAAATCACAAAGATTTCTCTTGACCAATTGTTCTTATATTTGTTCGAAAATGTTTGTTTTTTACTAACAATTCTTACATGATCATTGACTTTAAATTTAGTTTTCGTGTGAATTTCAGGTGGAACATACTTGAAAACGGTCTCTAATAACTCCTTTTCTGCATCCTTATCTACGTCTTTCGGTTTCATTTTGATTGTGCTGTGAACTGTATCGTTATAATTGTTTACGATTTTTTGAAGAATATCGATCCATTTAAAGTTTTTATTAATCTCAAAAATTACTTTCATTCTCTCATTTTGAGTTCTGTTATATCTCTCTACAATACTTGATTTCTCTTCGTTTTCAGTATGATAAATCTTAATGTTGTATTTCCTCAAAACATCGTTAAATTCTTTATTTTTAAACTCTAAACCCTTATCTGTATGAAGTAGGTTAGGAGATTTGTGATTCATCCTTATGGCATCTTTTACTATATCTTCGAAAGCTTTTGAAATATCCTTGCCGTTTTTTTCTTTTGATAGCTCTTGACCAAGCATATTTTGAGAAAGTATCAATAACATTTAACATATACTTAAATCCATCATTTTGATCTGAATAGTTAGACATTATAACTAAATCTGCTGCCCATAAATCGTCAATTCCTAATGTTATAATTTTTCTCTTTTTAAACTTTTTTCGTACTGTTGCATGAATTTCTCTAGCTTCAATCTCGATTTCTTCCTTATTCTTAGATTCTTTCTTTACTTGTTTTTCATAAGGATTCTTTATAAATTTACTCTTATTTGTCTTACATTTTGAACATTTTGCAGCAATTCTATACAATCCATTTTGAGTTTGAACGATTTTTGAATCTATATTTTTCGTTTTCTTTTTACACTTGTGACAGTGAATTAAATCATCTTCCATTTACATATCAAAGTTTCCAAGTTTATTTAATTCGTCTAATATAACAGATTTTGCTTCATTTTTATAGCCATACGGTACTGTATCGATCTTATTTTCTAGGACAATTCTCTTATCATCTTTAGCGTTCAGTGCCAGCTTGTTTATGGTAACAGTGTACAACTCATGTTTATAACTTTTGATGACTGTCATCTCCCTAAATTCTTCTTTATCTTCGAACAAACATCTCTTCAAGTTTTCGATATTTATTGTTTTTATTTACAACGCTTCTCTTAATTCCTTTTACACCTAACTGGGTTTTTATCTAGATATTTGTACGAGTACATCTTAGACCTTAAACCACAAAATTCTTCTAAAACTTCGCTATTTAACTCATCTTTGAATTTCCCTATTACCTTCTTATTTTTAGTAGTGAAACATTCATGATCTTTTGGATAATCACTTGTATCAAAGTCATCTATATTTTCTTTAATAATTTTAAAAGGATCTCGTTTCAATTCTAGAAAAATAACTGTCTGTATCCATGTAACACAGATTCAAATCTGGATCAAACTTCTTTAATTTGTTGTAATAAAACTCGTACATTAGCAATTTTGAGAGGTCGAGAACTGAAAATCCTATGTAAATCGGTTTGTTAAATTTAACCTTTTGTTTGTACATGTGACTCGCTATACATTTGTCGTCAAAGATGTTAAATCATTTGAAATTTGTTTTCTTAGCTTGTTTCATTGAAAATTCTTCATTTCCAAGCTTAATATCACATCTGTTTCTCACATTTTCCATAGATTTTCCAAAAACTGAGTTGTTCATCAGCTTATAAAAGTCCTTTTCAAAGTCGCTTGTAGCTTTGGTTCTCATGTTTGTGTTTAAAATCAATGTATTCTTTCATAAAAGGCTTCTGATCGAATGCAATAACTCTATTCACATGTTTCAAAATCATACCTTGTTCCAAATAGAACTTCAAATTTCTCGAATGAACAACGTATTCAGTTTTATCCAGTAGAGTTGTGCAAAGTTTGTTTTTAAAATGTTCTGGAGCAAGAGGTAAATCCTTGTGATGTTCGTTGTAAATTTGTTGGATATCCAAGATCGACTTCGAGAATATAGCCATAATCTTCGTCGCCAGTGAGTTCTAAAATTGTTTCTTGCCACTCTTCTTTTGTATACGTTTTTGGATCCATCCACTTGATATCACTAAACGGCAGTTTTTTGCATAAGACCATACCCATAAAGGTTATTAGCATCAACGTATAACAAATAGTTTTCGGGCTTTGTCTTATCGAAATCTTTCAAATATTTGTTATTTGCTTTAACATATCGCTTAATACACTGAGAAATGCCCCCGCGAATGCCTTTTTTCAATCATCAAATACATATCGTAATCGTGTATCAGTTGAAGCTCGATTTTCGTTAATTTTAACATAGCGTCCCATGCAAGACTGGGAGCTGTTAGATAATGTGCCGGATCGAGTTTATAGCAATTCAAACAAATATTCCTAAAATTTTCAAAGATATCAGCGAGCAATAGAACATCTTGAATGTTATAGAGATCAGAGTAATTTCCTAGATTTTTCTCTTTTAATTTGTTCCAAACATTTAAGTAGTGTTGAAAATCTTTCTCAGATATGCTCTCATCTGTCAAAAGTGAATAGAAATCTTGAATTCTCAATTCTTCTGTGTAATCAAGTTTTTCAATACTATCGATAAATTCATAGGGAAATATTCCTTTTCCAGATAGAATTTTAAAAATCTCGTCGTCGTCATTTTGGCTGTCTTTCTATTATCTCATTCAGTCCATCTTGTATAAAATGATTTGTATGTTTTGAAGTCTTCTCTCTTTAGATTTTTAGCTAACTTTTCTATAGACGAGGCCATGAATCTGAACGTGTCTACAAACGAAAACTTGATGAATTTTCTTGGCTTATCACCTTCGAATTCATAGCCATATCCAGAATTTACAGAATAATTTATATATTTTTCATCTGTGTTTGCGATCAAATCAACATTTCCATATTGTTTAGCCAATTCTTTTATGTACAAATGAGTATCGTAATTTGACATATTGTGGCAGAAAACGGGAATATTCTGAGGAAATTTCAAATTTAGATTGCAACATGCATGAGCTGCGCCTCGAAACTTGCCGGTTAAATGACAATGATCTCTCACTTTATTATAACTCTTATCTTTCCAACTATCAGGAGTAAAACCATACTGAATTGACCCAACATCATAAGCAGACCATTCACAGATATGACAAAACGTTTGAATTTTGATACGAAATTTCTTCTTCTTCTGTCAATTTCATAGGTTTCATGATCTTAGAATTATATTTTTTCGCTATGTATTTCGATAATTTATTGAGTTCTTCAAACAATTTTGTCGGGACGTTTTTCAAATCTTCTTCATTTTTGGCACGATAACATATCGGTTTGTACATGCGATTGGTCACATTCGACACTAAATATAGAGTAAAACCATAAGGAATGTGCCTCTGAATCTTGGTTGTAGTCGATCTTTGTGGATTGTTCTTGCATGTCGGAATTTTTTCTAATATGCTCTCAAAGTCCATATAAATTACGTACGGATGGTTAAATTTCTTTTGATAATTAGTAAATTTAGTTGTTTGACCTGGAAATGGCATAATTGGCTTACAAACTTCATGATTTTTACAAATTTCTAAGTGATCTGTTAAATCTCCAGATTTGTAAAAATGGCTTAAACATCTTCTACACAAAAATTTTCTTTCTTTTATGTTTAGACAACTGCGAAGAAACAAGCTTATTTAAATCGGTTATCAAAACATAATGAGATTTATCATCTTGTTTAACATACAATAAATCAATGTTTGTTTCAGCGTCATATTTTTCAGAAATTTGTAACGGAACAATGTTAATATTTTCATCAAAACTGTAGACATTGATAGACATTGTTGGATACTTATACTTGGAATTGTAGCTTCGTTTTTCAAATATTTGTATATCTTTCAGAGACATTGGATACTCAAAACCTGAAAATATTTCGTCATTCACAAATTTTTCGTATTGCTTTACACGTTCACAGTCTCTTTCTGGTTTTTCAATAGCACATCTTATTGAGTAAATAAAGCAAAAATCATCTCTATTTTTTATATTTATACAAGCTTTTTTATCTTTGATATTCTTTGGTAAATCGATGTATGATCCTGCATTCATCATTTCGTGTTTGTAAAGGCTCAAAACTAGTTGTTTACAACTTTTAAATGTCCATCCGGAACCTTTATTTGGATTATTCGTTTGTTCTCGATGTGTTAATTTATTAAATTGCTTAGTAATAAAGTCGTTTACGTCAAAGATTTCGTCTGCTTTGATAGTAAAATACATTAGACATGTTTGCGGTTCACCATTCACTAAAGTTCGTTCGTATTCACATTCCAAAGAGAGATAGCCCTTCATATTTTTAACATTTTCTTGAAATTTCTCGATTAAACTTTTAATTTCTGACCGCATAATTGAAAGATATTTGTAAATTGACATGGAATTGTCGTTCAAGTTTGTTAAAATGTATTGCTTGAAAAGACCGTGTATTGAGGATAAAACTTCTACATCAATGATATTTTCGGATTTTACTTTAAGAGTTTTATCAATTTCTTCGATCATTTCAGACTTGGTTTTATCGTTAGTACCGATAGCCAACTTTTCAGCTATTGAATGAAGTTTTTCATCATTAAATAGGTCGAGATTTTTCTTTTCAACTTTGAAATTTCTCTTTAATTCACGTAATTTCTCAATATTAAACATGTTTTCGTGATCGGCAATTTTATTTTCTCTAGCCCATTGTCTTAAATAATTTAGTTCATTATTGTAAATTTGCTTGTTTTTTTCATGACTTTTAGAATTATAATGGCGATCATAGTTTTTTCTTAAAATTTCTATTTTGCAGAACGGACATGATATTTTATCGCGCTCCATTTAGATAGAAAAATTTATTTAACTAAATGGTGCTTGTAAACCAACGATTGCGCCTCTTCACGGCGTGATATCACTACGGATATGACGCAGGCGAAGCGATTATCGTGATGGTCGGTCTGTAGTAGCACACCTCGACTGTCATTGATACACACAGCGCAATCTTTCGGAACTAAAATGTCGGTAATGCAGATTTGCTTTTAAGAATAAAAATTGTGTTCCCGTTTTACTATTATAACATTTTTCTTTTTCAAAATGTTAGATAGTTTTACCTATTTTAAATATGCGTACATTTTGTTACTTGTAATTTTCAAATTATATTTTAAATTAATTTCTTAAATTTTTACTTCTCGATTGGATGTTGTATTGTGTTGCTGAGTATATATGTCCGCGAATTCGGTTTGGTCGGTTAGGAAGTTTACTTCTGAACTGTTTCAATGCGAGTGGCCATAGCGGAGAAACAACCAAGTTTCAGAAGTATTCAGATCGTATTCCGGAACCATTTCTCTATCCGTATCTCGCTCTTCTCTCTCTCTCTAGCCTGAATATAGATCCTAGCCTATAAACGGCAGAAGTGATCGTGTCATAGGCATAAAAAGAGAGGGAGAGAGAAAGAGCCAGAGGGAGGAGAAAAGGTCGACCGAGAAATGGTTTTGCACTTTTTGACTTTGAATTTTTTTCTATTTAAATGGAGTTCTTGAAGGAGTTAAATGATATTGGAGAATGTAAGTTTAAAGAGTATAAGAAGTTTAAATGAATTGGAAGAAAGGAAGAAACTATAGAATCTTGAATTTGGAGAAAATGAAAGATAAATTCGGGTTTACAATAATTGCCGAGTTGGAAGATTGTAAAGTACACTTGCCGAACAGATTTTTGACTGTTTTGGATGAGAAAAAGATTAAAGAATTAAACAAAAATGAAAAATTACACTTGATTGTTACTGGAAAGAAGACTATTAAAGATAAAGAAATTATAACAATTAACTTTGTAGAATAAAGTCTTAACTCTAAAACTTGCAGTCCCTCCCCACGTCATAGTACTGTTTTGATAACCATAGTTGGTTGTCTTTCTTCATAGGAAATCACATGGAATATTATCTACAGTAATACCTTTTGTTTCACACAAAATGTGGCTATATTCTATAAGAAAAATTCTATAATGCTCTTTAATGAATTGTGTTGATAAATCTTGATACTCACAAAAATTCCTAAGAAATTCATCAATTAAGTCTTGATTATCTTGAAAGAACGTATAATATGGGAAAAAATGTCATAAAAAAACGTTTGAAAACTCTCTGTTTGTTTATTTTTTTACTTTCTTTTCAATATCTTTCGTAATTATATTAAATATGTAATCCCTTACTTTTTTAGTTTTTTTGCCGATAGTAAAACACTCCATTAGACGTTTTTTTCTGCAAAAGACATTACAAGTTCTTTGAATTCTGTATCATTTAAGGAAAGTATCAACTGTTCTTTAAAATGTTTTGGTAATTCGTTGAACTCGTTAAAATTGTCTTTCTTTTGTAAGTTTTTGAAATGCTAGAAACTGAAGAGAGCTTGGTGAGTTCATGTTGTTTATTTAATAGAAAAGTTTTTTTATTAAAGTACAGTATGTTTTTAGTAAAAATGTTTTAAATTGATTAAATTTTATTAAGATAAATCCTTTATTCGTAGCAGATTTGACAAACATTTTACAAAAGCACAGCTTAAGAAAGTAGAAGCTCAGATTCGGTTAATTTTTCATTCCACAGAGTAGATAGTAATGTACCGATCGCTTTTGGAGACGAACGACTGTAGATTCGGTTAATTTTTTCATTGAGATTTGCTGTGTTATTTCTCAGCTTCCTTTATGGTACATTGAACAGTATTTTACATTGCTTTTCGGTTGGCTCCGAAAGTGCGCCAGGAACCCCATATTACTATCTACTTATATAATATATATATATATATATATATATATATATATATATATATATATATATATATATATATTGAAACCTGCAGTTTACCACTTTATCAGAGCTACCGTGCTTGGTGATTAACATCTTTTATATACAATTTCTCTACCGTTGTGAAGAAAAATTATCAAAGTAAAATTATCACTAACGCCCATCTAAATCTCACGGATGGCCTCGCACCATCAAAGAAGTCTATGTTTTCAGAATACAAAAGTCTGTAATCCAAGTTTCATTCTTCAGATATCGTGTGGACAGTGAAACAGATAGACAGACTATGTACAAAAAATTAAAATGTTCTAGCCGTGGAGCTGGCTCGAAACAAGGAAGGGTGCAAAGGCTTCGCTAATTATTTTTCATCAGTAGTGAAACATTACTATAAAGTTTATGCATTCAAATACGACCTAAACATTAATTTGTAAAACAAATATTTAAGCGTTCATAACGATATTTTAAAGTAAGCGCCGGGTTTTTCAGCGTCTTGGCTCGCTACCAATATATTACATTATCGGAGAACATTACCGACATCCCTCACACCTAAAAGCGCCATTCATAACACACTCCCTTAAAAAGGTTGCTACTAAGCGGGAAATTACTACCCGACGGTATATAAGGGAGGTAGTTTCCTGTTTAAATCGCCTAACTCACGTATACGATATAATGGTACCTATAAGGTAATACAAACAATTTCTAGTGCGATTTTAAAGAAAAAGATGTAAATATGTATAATTAAAAAACTATTCACTGAATCACTCTTAGGCATTACTAAAAAAATTGAAAAAGCATGAAAATCGGTTTAAAAATTCATAGAGGTTGTTAAAAAATAAAGTAAATATTATCTTATTATAATTCGTGACATTAGGGAAAGCCCTCTCTGACACTTACAAAATTAAAAAATTTGTAAACATGAACATTGGTTTACAAATCCATAGAGGTTGTCATAAAAGTAAGTAAAAAGTTCTTATTTTACTAGGTTACTAGTTTTTTACTAGGGTTAAAAAGCCAACTTTTACACTTAACCTGGGGATCTATGGTTTTAAGGTGACTTCCGTACCACCACCAAAGACTGGGTAGGCCGTATCTCGAGAGAAGAGAATCTGACTTATTAAAAAAAAAGATAAAATACCTATTAGGAACACTTGAAAATTATTTACGATAGAACTGTCATTTTACTATTTATATAAAGTGAAACATGATATACCTGTCAGCATTATAAAACTAACCTAATTTTAATGAAAACCATACTTTATAAATACTTACAAATTTAATGTGGACGACATATTCTATATTTTAATAAATACTTGTATATATATTGTAATTTCATCCATGACATGAACTATTTCTATAAGATACTTTCTTCTAATATGCACGTGGATTAAGTTTCTGTAAGTTTACAGTAATTAGTCAGTGTTAACAGAAAGTTCAAAGAGAGGTAATTGCCAACGCCACTTTCCAACCACAAATTACAGAGCAGAGTAATCGACTGATTATTGCTTTGTGCGGAGGAAACTTTATCGATAAGGCAATGCTTTTTAACGAGCACAGCTTTTGATTTGAGTTATTTATAGATTTATTACGAAAGATCCTATTTCGAATTTAATTATTTGTAGGATTCTTGAGTCATTTCTAAAATAAATTCTTTTTATGATTCAGAAAATGCTTTTAAGGAACTCCTTTTGCTATTATAATAATATTTCATTAAATGGGTTCCTTCTTGTTTTATTAATTTTTATCTTCGTTTATGGTTTGTATTTTCGTGTTGTACAATTTTTAGTTTAATGGAAGAACTTTGGAGGTGTATGATATAAATAAAAACGTATGACAACTGCAGGAGATTCTGTAGCTTAGTTGGACATGTAGCAAAAGGTAACCTGCTTTGAAGGTAGGTCACTACTGGGAACAAAAGATGTACAGATGAATTGGAAATTTCAGTTTTGGTCCACCTTTTAATTTCTTATAATTACTTCGTCTATGATTTTGGCATCACACGTCTCAATTATTCTCACCCACACTATCAAGTGAAACATAGCTGAAACACATTTTTTTAAGTTAATGTTATTCAAAGATCACGAATTTGGTTAAAGACCATATTCACTTTTAATACTTGTACATTTGTGGTACAATTTCTGTTCAAATACTAAGTTTTAATATTCTTTTCAGCTTTTAAGTTCAAATATTGATAAAATGTAATGTCCAAATCAGTATAATTTATAATTCTTACTACAAATCCTGTATGTTTTGTGAGAGGTATTCTGTAGATATAAAGACTTTAATCAGAGGTTTTTCCTGATTAATGCGGGAATATTAAGCGAAACGGGGCATGTAATTGGTCATTTCTCAACCTGTAGTTATTTGGGTGATTCTAGTTCACCGTTATCCAATATGAATCGTTTATTAAGTTAGGAATCTATACTTTGTTTAAGGTTCGTTAATGACGATGGAAGGTTTGAAAGGATAATACTATTTCGGACATATGAGTTCGCTATATCTTACAAAATGTATATCACAACGTCCGAGAATTGAAATCTATCCACTTCGTCCGAAAAAAGGAAGAATAGGAAAGAAAGGAAGAGAAAGAAAAGAAGAGAAAAATACAAAAAAAAACTGCTTGGAGTCCAGACAAAAGAAAAGAGTCAAAATTCAAGTCAAAGGCACTAACATTCGTTACACTAGTACAGGTGAAAGTGGTCTGCGATAGGGAAATCAATTACAGCATTATTGAGACCTGGTTAAGAATCGTTTTGACTATAGAATGCTCGTTATGTAACAAGTTAGTTCTTTTTTATTTTTGTTTGTAAGTTATTTTTAACATAGCCTTGAACGTTGAAGTTCCTCTTTCTTCAAGTTAAAGTTAAGCTCAAACCAGCTATTAATATTAGCTAAGAATGCACACTGCTTTACTGATGCAACCAAGCTTATAATGAAATAGAACGGTTTAACAAGCACAATTTGAGAATAAAAAAAAATAATATTACTAGAAATTAAACAAACAATTTTTATCATATTCCATCTTGGAGGTAATTTCAACACACTTATAATAATTGTTATTAACGGTGTACGCAGAAATGTTTCCTAACTCTTCGTTAATATATTGTGTATCTTCTATTCGAGTTTAAAGCTAGTTAAAACAAATTCTTAAACACGGTCAGAGATGCTTAATCTATTTTCAATAAGTCGGGGCTTGTTTTAAGATTTAATTTATAGTTAAAAACCAGTAGCGATAAAAACACAAATTAGGCACAATTATTGTTCTTCATTCTCAAATAAAGAAAAAAAACATATTACATCATATCACGTTTCATTTTAACAGACAGTGGGCCTTTTTATGGGGTTTTTGTTCTCTTAGGTCAAAAAGCTTCTAAAATGCACTTATGAGTACCTTAGCGCTTCTTCCGTAGAAACAGGATATTCAGAATGAGTAAACGTTAGGGGGTAGGGGCCGCCTCCTATCGAGATTCATGTGGAAGAATTAGGGCACTAATCTCAGTCATGTTCACCTGGTAGAAGGGGAAGTCATCTCTGAACATGCCTCTCCAGTCAAAGCAGGCGGGGGATGGCACACACTTGATGAGGCTAGCAAGAACCTCTGATAGTTTGGGAATGAACCCCACCAAACTCTCATCTCCTGCAGTAGAATAGATCTATCCAAATGCCCTTGTACCCCAGAAACTCTACATTTGCCGGTGATGTGCCGTTCCTGAACAATCATAAGTTTGCTCAGATTTAAGTAACACATAGTTTTTTGCTATGCCCAGTGTTAGGTTCAACTGCAAAATATAAACCAGCTGCAAAGTTATCCCTGCTGGGTATATTTAAGGCTTAATAATATAAAAATTAATGTGTTTATGAAAAATTGGAAAGAATAGTAATGGTTTATATAAGTAATTATAAGTCGCCATTATTCAACCTAATATATACAAATATATCTATATTAATCTAGTATTAGGCTTTTAACTGTTGCCATGCAATTAAATACTTTCCTTGTGTACATGTTTACGTCATTATTAATTATGATTACAATAATAAAACACTTATTTTACATTATTTACCAACCACTTTTATGCTATAGCTGCAAACATGTTTAGTTATTTTAATTTACATTTAGATATTATTGTTATTCTTTACTAATCTCACATTACTTTTACGGCGTTATTCTTTAAAGAACTCAATCGTTCGTATAAAAATTCCGTATTAAAACTCATTATAATAATTATTTGTATCTTTATTTGACACTTAAAGAACAATAATATTGTCAAACTAGTTCTATAAAAATTTTTTATCTTTACTGTTTTCTAAAAGAAATCTAACTGACCGATTCCCTTGCAGGAATTCTCGTAATATATGTGTTTGTGGTACATTTTTTTGTTTGTTTTTACAAGAAAAAACTTTTTTTTAAATAGAGTACGTGAACACTCAATGTATCGTTTATACTGAAAGTCATATCGGAAAAATCTTTTACTCCATATATGATCGATAAGGCTAGTTATCAAGTACATTAATACCGAGGAACATATGTCATTTATGTACTGCCAAATTAAATGTTGGCCGGTTAATGAGGTAAATAAATAAACACTATTTTTTTCTATTTGAATTATGTATAATTGAAACATATATTCATAAACGGAAATATAATAGTTAAAAGTAAAATTTGTTAAACGTAACTTAAGGAGTATAAAGTGAAACATTAAACTATTTTACTTTTAAAGGCAAGTAAAAGTGGTACAGGTTGAAGTCGACTTTTCCCGTCGAGAATAATCTCCTTTGTCTGAAGATTGTTTACAAATTTGCGTTCGAGTGTAGAAGAGAACAAAAGAAGACGGTTGGCAGAACTGAATGGAAGTCTTGGTATCTGTAAACAGACGCTGTTGACTTTACAATTTTCAATGCCTCTACACAGAGCTTTGTGAGGCAGAACTCTGCCTATACCTGCAGAAGTGAACTTTCGTTATAACTGTAGTTTTGATGCAGACAATGCAAACAATGATACTGTTGGGATATTAGTGTATAACCACATTTAGGTACAAAGCGATGTACAGTATTTAGAGAGAAAATATGTATAAATAATATATTTTAAATCATCACTGGGAAAAGTTTGGTTTTGAACATTGTTCAAGATTACAGATTAATTATAACTAAAGATCAGTTATTAGTTCGATGCCCAGTTTAGAATTCAGTTGTATTAAATGTGGGAACTTAATAATTCTTACCAAAAAACCTACACATCGTTTAAATTAGTCATATGTCAACTGTTACATTAAACACATCATGTTTAGGTCTTAAACATATCCAAACACAATTGTATGTTTTAAATAAAAATTTTGCTAAACAAAGATAAATAAATTAATACAGAAGCATAACAAATAAAAAAATTTCAAATAGACTAGATCTAAAAACAATGCTTTTATGTATTTGGTAGAACTAAAGTTCTCTTTGGTGTTGGAATTTTCCAATTTTATTTTAACTTTATGTTAATCCAATTAAAAGGTTTTTTTATAATCTATTATGCTCTGAACCACTGAGGATGAACTCACCAATTTATTTGTTCTTAGACAAGTTCAAAGAGTAAAAATTATTATTAGGAAAAGTGCTCCTGTTTAGTTCTTCGCGAACTCAACGAATCAATTCACAGTGACAAGAAAAGATTTTTATATGAACATTGCTCCCAACTTGATTCATTTAGTATTATCTAAAATAGGTGCAACCTTTTATTTTACAAACTAATAAACTAATAAGAATGTTAATTCACTTTTATGTTACAAAAAAAACATTATTCACGCGTAGGTTTAGTAGAAATAAAGGTTTTGGGATATTACGTTCAAAAACATTCTTAGTAACACAATAAAAAAAATGTTTTATTATCTATTTAATTTTTAAATAATAATCTTTGCGTGGTTTAAAATTATTGTAAAGTGTTGTGTTATTTACGTTAAACATTTTTGATATGTTATTGAAAATCCCTTACTTGCATCTATAAGGTAATGAAAGGGGGATAATAAACATATTCATATTAACTTATTTGTTTATTGTTTGTATATTATCAGTAAACAAGCTATTTTAAACTCTCGTAGAACATTTCTATATTTTGCAATGTGATAATTATTTCTTGACTAAAAAAATACATTACTGGTCACACCTACCTAATTTTGTATCTATTGCACTTGTTTTATCCAACCTTTTGGCATTTTAATGTTCATAACATAAAGGCTAGTGAACGGCTTATTTTTGATAGTTTGTACAAAATAACCGAAAATTTTGGTATTAATAGCATCATTATTTTTGAGTTTTGTGCATGTTTCTCCTTTGTGTTAGGTTTTACCACAATTGGGAGGAGGGTAGATATTTATTTCTCGAAACACACGAGTATTCTTGTAACATATAACGATTAAAAATGTTCAAAATTCGATTATTCTTATTGTAGTAGTAAACTTTACTTTTATGTTAATTGGATGTCCATATCTGTCCAGTAAACATAGAGGAACTTAAGTAAGGACCTAATAACAATTTGGTAGTTAGGTATTTAACTAAGTTTTTGACAGGCCTAAAGCCATTGTGTTTGTTCTAAACCTTAAAAAAGGAAGAATGAATTATAAAAGTGCTTCTGTTTATTTCTTTGCGAACTCTACGATTAAATCCGCAGTGACAAAGAAACACAGTAAATCGAATTAGGAAGGAGAGCTTTTCCGTTTAAGAAGGTGTATTGCAACTTCTCCCCTGTTCCCCCGACTGTTTCCTAAAGAATTATAATAAATGTTTTTTAGGAAAATATCAAAGGAATGTCTTGCTTTATAATAATATATACATGACTTTTAGGATAAAATCCTTCTCCCTACTTGCAGGCCTAATCCCATTACATTTTATTTACCACCAGACCAATTATAATAATTCTATGTAGTGTATATAAGTTTATCTTTTTCAATGACCCTTAGAAATAGCTTATTCCAGAACACATTACTATATATTCACGTTGACCATTATTTGTAGAAGCTAAGACCATATCCGATTGTTTTTATAGGAGTAGTAATCACATATAGATTAGATAAAATCATTAGCGACGCCTAGTAGTTAAGAGGCCAGAGCCATTTTGTAATGCATAATTACCCCCTCTTTATTGACATTTTTAGAGAAATTTTTCCTAGGAAAAAGCTATCGTCAGCCAATGCTCTGGTCGTGATGGAGGTCTAAGTGAGAGGAAATATTTATAATTAATTGTTATTTATAATTTTTTAACATATTTTTCAATTTTTGTATATTTGAAACGGTATTTTGACACAAATGATTATTATATTGACGAAAGAAACGAGATAAAGAGAGTGTTAGTCTTCACTATAAGGGTCTTTATTTGGTTAACTGAATGTATATTCTTACGTGTATCTGAAGGTTGGTTTTAAGTGTGTAAACTAAGAAAAATATGATCTCAAAAAACTTATCGTAAAAAAAAATGTACTATTTTTGAAACTTTACTGTTTCAAACTTTATCAGAACTACCGTGCTTGACGATTAACATCTTTTATATACAATTTCTCTATCGTTGTAAAGAAAAATTATTAACGTAAAATTATCACTAACGCCCATCTAAATCTCACCGATGTCGCATCATCAAGAAGTCTATGTTTTCAAAATACAAAAGTCTGTAATTCAAGTTCGTTCTTCAGATATCGTGTGGACAGTGAAACAGATAGATAGACTATGTACAGAAGATTACAGTTCAAGCAATTCCAAATCAAACGTCATACATTTTTGCCTTCGTCAACAACAACTGCAAGAGCTTCGACCCGCGGTGATGGTGAACGATTTCCTTCTGGAAGAAACAGACTCTATTAAGATCCTTGGATTGTACCTTGATCGGGGGCTGACATGGGACGATCACATTGAAAACGTTTGCTCTAAGGTTGCTTCAGGAATTTATGTCCTGCGAAATCTTGCAAAATTTTGTTCGGTGGTTGTATTAAAAATGGCCTATTTCGGTCTGATACATCTACATTTGACATATGGCTTGCGATTGTGGGGAAGCTGTTCCAAATACAGATTTGAAAGAGTTTTCAGATCTCAAAAAAAAAGCCGTCAGAATTCTTTCAAAATTAAACCCCAGAGAGTCGTGCAAATATGCCTTTAGGGAGCTTGGATTGCTGACCCTTCCCTGTCTCTATATTCTCGGGGTGGCCTTGCACTGACGCCTGAAATGCGAGTTGGTACGGGGCAGGGATGTCCACCAATATGGAACTAGAGGCATGAAATATCTTTCGAGTCGAACAGCACAGAACGGCAGCTTTCTAACACTTACCATCTCAAGTTGGAGTCGGACTAATCAATAGGTTCCCTGAAAGCATCTAACAACACAATGAAACAAACCAATTCAAAACTCGACTAAAACATTTTCTTATGTGAAAGGCATTTTTACTCAACTGATGAGTTAATGATAGGCTGCTAGGATGAAAATTTTTTACATTAACAACAACCACGAAACCCCCGGTTCTGATGCATACAAGAATCGTATTGCATTGTATGTATTTACCTTGACCAACACCATTTCTCTCATGTACTTATGTATTTTATATAGTTACGTTGACACATGCCATGCAATATTGTAATTGTTTCACGCAATAAAGAATAGTATTATTATTATTATAGATTTTCCAGCCGAGGAGCTGGCTCAAGGACAAGAAAGAGTGTAAAAAGGCTTCGCTAACGCTCAGCCCATAATGTTTCATCAATAGTGAAACATTACACTAAAGTTTATGCATTCGAATACGACGAAAACATTAACTTGTAAAACGAATATTTTAGCGTTCATAACGGTATTTTAAAGTAAGCGCCTGGTTTTTCAGCGCCTTGGCTCGCACCCAATATATTACATTATCGGAGAACATTACCGACATCCCTCACACCTGAAAGCGCCATTCATAACACATTTCCTTAAAATGTTTGCTATAATGCAGGAAATTACTGCTCGACGGTATATATGGGAGGTAGTTTCTTGTTAAACCGCCTAACTAACGTTTACGATATACTAGTACCTATAGGGTAATACAAACATTTTAGAGTTTTTTTTAAAGAAAAAGATGTACATATATATAATTAAAAAATTATTCACTGAATCACTCTTAGCCATTACTAAAAAATTTAAAAAGCATGAAAATCGGTTTAAAAATTTATAGAGGTTGTTAAAAATTTAAAGTAAATATTATTTCATTTTACTTGGTGAAATTAGGGGAAGCCCTCTCAAACACAAAATTTATAAACATGATAATTGGTTTACAAATCCATAGAGGTTGTCATAAAAGTAAAGTAAAAAGTTCTTATTTTACTAGGTGAAGTTAGCGTTAAAAAGCCAACTTTTACACTTAACCTTGGGATCTATGGGTTAAAGGTGATTTCCGTCTCTTTATTTATTTAAATTCTTTTTTAAATTATAATATATAAAACAACTAACAGTTTTCCAAGGCTATGCACGCAATGTAGTAGGCATTTCACGTGGAAGACTATTGCTGGTTGGAGTTAATTCTATCTCCGGCGCTAATGTTGAGATTGCCTTGTTACCCGATATATATATATATATATATATATATATATATATATATTATACCTATATATTAACCTATATATATATATATATATATATATTGTGTCAAAAGTGAACTAGGATGGGTTTTAGATCAGTATTTAAGTACATAGTAAAACTTAGATAGTAGCATTGACTTTTAGATTTAATACTTAATATTAGCTAAAAATTTAAAGTTAGAATTACATTAACAATGACACTACACGTTTGCTTCTTTATAAACTGAAAAATATTGTAACGTTTTAGAACTTTTAGAGATGGAATTGTTACAATAGATCAAAAGCGTAGTCCATAAAATTTTTATCTAGCATAGTTTTGTCGACTGTTTAAAAGGGAGTATTTAGAGTCATATTCTAACCTTCATATGTTTAGGAGATTTTCTAAGGTAGATGAGTACTTACCTAATCGCTGAAATCTAAAAAAAACAGTGACATAAATATTTATTCCTCCTATATTAATAACTACAAATTTAAACTAATTGAAAATAAAAAACTTTGTTGTACAGAACAAACAGGATGGAATTTTTTTACTTTTCGTAAGTAAAGTCGGGCGCAGCCCGAAGGTATTTTTCTAATTGGAATAGGCCTATATTCATCCCAGAAACCGTGCGAATGTTTATGTAAATTTCAGTATAGTCCTTTGAATAGTTTACGAGTATAAATAAAACAAAAAAGCCACTTTTGCCTAACAAAAATTATTAGGATATGCTTTTTGAATTTTAAAAAATGTTGAGGAAAATAATTAATCTTCATAACACTACAAATACATATTGATCTTTACACTTTGGTATTTTCCCATTTTCCTATAATACATTAGTTAACGATCTATTTTGTGTGTTTTAGTTGACTCTATATGATACTTAGATAATACAATTATTAATATATTTAATAGTCCATATTTATGACAAGCATAGATATAAGATTTTATCTACAGAAAAGTCACAGCAATCTAAGAACTTATTTGTAAAAAAAAGGCTCTGTGAATGTGAAGCGGAATACTTATATTTTTGATCTAACGGCTTAAGCCCAATAACACTAAGCTTACTATCTAAATTTTCATGGTGAAACGACATAAACAACTTGCATAAATAGAAAATCTCACATCACGCAAGAGTAAAGTTACAGTGTGTAAGTTATTTTTTACGTAAACAGAAAAAAGTGTTACTTTGTTGTATACATAATAAATTAGAATAATTATTAAAATAAAATTATTCTCATTATGATTTATATCATAACATGCTTGAAACAAAACTTGAAAAGCGAAGATAAAATAAACTATTGAACAAAACTCAATTTTTACCATTAATTGCAATTTTAAATCAAATCATGGGATACACAAGGTAATGGAATCTGACTTATAAAAAAAAAAAGATAAAATACCCATAAAGAATGCTGGAAAATTAATTAAGATAGAACTGTCATTTTACTATACTGTATAAAGTGAAACATCATATACCTGTCAGCATTAAAAAACTAACTTAATTTTAATAAAAACCATAAATTATAAAGACTTACAAATTTAATGTAGACAAACATTCTAGATTTTAATAAATACTTTTTATATATAGTGTAATTTCATCCGTGACATGAACTATTTCTATAAGACACTTTGTTCTCATATGCACGCGGATGAAGGTTCTATAAGTTTACAGTAATTAGTGAGTGTTAACAGAAAGTTCAAAGAGAGGTAATTCCCAACGCCACTTTACAACCACAAATTACAGAACAGAGCAGTCGACTGATTATTGCTTTGTGCGGAGGAAACTTTATCGATAAGGCAGTGCTTTTTAACGAACACAGCTTTTGATTTGAGTGATTTATGGATTTATTAAGAAAGATCCTTCTTCAAAGTTTGTTTTGAATTATTTATACGATTCTTCAGTCATTTCTAAAATAAATTTTTTTCATGATTCAGAAAATGCTTTTAGGGAACTCTTTTGCTATTATAATAATATTAAATTGTATAGGTGACTTCCTGTTTTTTTGTATGGTTTGTATTTTCGGGTTGTACAATCTTTAGTTTAATGGAAGAACTTTGGAGATTTATAATATAAATAAAAATGAATGACAACTGCAGGAGTTTCTGCAGTTTAGTTGGACATGAAGCAGAAGGTAACCTGCATTGAACGTACGTCGCTACTGGTAAAAAAAAATCTATGGATGAATTGAACAGATCAGTTTTGGTCCACCTTTTAATTCATTATAGTTATTACTACGTCTATGATTTGGAAATCACATGTATTACTATTTTCACCTACACTATGAGTTCAAACATACCTGAAACACATTTTTTTAAGTTAGTGTCATTCAAAGATCACGAATTTGGTTAAAGACCATATTTACTTGTAATATATGCGTAAATTTGTGATATAATTTCTGTTCAAATACTAAGTTTTATTATTCTTTTCAGCTTTTAAGTTTAAAAATTGATTAAATGTAATGTTAAAATAAGTATAATTGACCAATTCAATTACAATTATCTTGTATGATTTGTGAGAGGTATTCTGTAGATACAAAGACTTTAATCAGGGGATTGTCCTGATTAATGCGAGAATGTCCAGCGATACGGGTAATGTCAATGATCATTTCTCAACCTGTAATTATTTGGTGATCTTAGTTCACCGGTATCCAATATTAATCGTTCATTAAGTTAGGAATCTATTCTTTTTTTAAAGTTTGTTAATTACGAAGGAAGGTTTGAAAGGATAATACTATTTCGGACATATTAGTTCGTTATATCTTACAAAATGTATATCACATGGTCTGAGCATTGAAATTCTATCGACTTCGTCCGAAAAACGGAAGAATAAGAAGAGAAAGAAAAGAAGTAAAAAGGACCAAAAAATAAAACTGATTGGAGTCCAGACAGGAGAAAAGGGTTACAAAAATTCAAGTCAAAATCACGAGATTTTAATAGCACTAACACACGTTACACCAGTACAGGTGAAAGTGGTCAGCGATAGGGAAATAAATTACATTCATTAGTGAGTTAGTTCACTTTTAATTTTTGTTTGTAAGTTATTTTTAACATAGGCTTGAACGTTGAAGTTTCTCTGACTTTAACAGCAATGGCTACTAAACGTCTGGTTTTGGACACTTCTTCACCACACAGACATGACATGCCTAGCATCTGAGTTATTAAATGACCCACACTTTGGCAAAGTTAAGAAATTAAACAAACATTATTGTCACATTCTATGTTGGGGGCAAATTCAACAAAATTATAATAATTGTTAATAACGGTGTACGCAGAGTGTTTACTAACTCTTCGTTAATATTTTGTGTATCTTTTATTCAAGTTGAAGCTAGAAAAAAAATAGTTAAGCACGGTCAGAGATGCTTAGTGTATTTTCAATAACTCGGGGTTTGTCTTAGGATTTAATTTTATAGTTAAAAAACCAGTAGTAACGATAAAAAGACAATTTAGGCAAAGTTATTGTTCTTTATTCCAAAATAAAGAATAAAAATATTACATCATATTATTTCATTTTAATAGACAGTGAGCATATGTAAGGTTTTTTTGTTCTCTCAGGACTAAAAGCTTCTAAATTACACTTAGTCCTATAATTACCTTAGCGCTGCTTCCGGAGAGAAAGGATATTTAGAATGAGTAAAGTTAGGGGTAGGGACCGCCTCCTATCGGGATTTATGGGAAAAAATTAGGGCACTAATCTCAGTCATGTTAACCTGGTAGAAGGGGAAGTCATATCTGAACCAGCCTCTCCAGTCAAAGCAGGCAGGGGATGGCACACACTTGATGAGGCTAGCAAGAAACCTCTGCTAGTTTGGGAATGAACCGCACCAAACTCTAATATTCTGCAGTAGACTAGATCTATCGAAATGCCCTTGTACCCCAGAATCTCTACATTTTCCGGTGATCTGCCGTTCCTGAACATTCATAAGTTTGTCCAGATTTAAGTATCACATCGGTTTTTGCTGTGCCCAGTGTTAGTTTTAACTAAAAAATATAAACCAGCCATAAGTTATCCCTGCTGGGTATATTTAAGGCTCAAAAATATAACAAATAATATGTTCATGAAACAATGGAAAGAATAGTAATGGTTTATATAAGTAAATATAAGTCGTAATTATTCAACCTAATATATACAAATACATCTATAATTAATCTAGTGTTAGGCTTTTAACTGTTGTCATGCACTTAAATATTTTCCTTGTTTAAATGTTTACGTCATTATTAATTGTGTATTACAATAATTAAACACATATATTTACATTATTTACCGACCGCATTTATTCTATAGCTGCAAAAATGTTTAGTTACTTTAATTTATAATTAGCTATTATTCTTATTCATTAATCGTAATTCATTACTTTTACGGCGTTATTCTTTAAAGAACTCAATCGTCCGTATTACAAAATCCGTATTAAAACTCAATATATTAATTATTTGTATATTTATTTGACATTGTAAGAACAATAATATTGTCAAACTAGTTTATTTTACTTTATATCTTTACTGTTTTCTAAAACAAATCTAACTGACCGATTCCCTTGCAGTAATGCTCGTATATGTGTTTGCGTAATATTTTTTGTTTGTTTTTACAAGAAGAAATTTTTTCCCGAAATAGAGTGATTGAACACTCAATGTAACGTTTAGACTGAAAGCCATAACGGAAAAATCTTTTACTCCAATTATGATCAATAAGGCTAGTTAGTAAGTATATTAATACCGCGAAACATATTTAGTTTATATACTGGCAAATTAAGTATTGGCCTGTTACTGAGGTGGATAAATAGACACTAATTTTTTCTATTTGAATTATGTGTAATTGAAAAATAAGTTAAAAATAAATTTGTTAAACGTAACTTAAGGCGTATAAAGTGAAACATTAAACTATTTTACTTTTAAAGGCAAGTAAAAGTTGGTACAGGTTGAAGTTGACTTTTCCCGTCGAGAATAATCTCCTTTGTCTGAAGATTGTTTACAAATTGCGTTCAAGTGTAGAAGAGAACAAAGGAAGACGGTTGGCAGAACTGAATGGAAGTCTTGGTATCTGTAAACAGACACTGTTGACTTTACACTGTTCAATGCCTCTACACAGAGCTTTGTGAGGCAGAACTCTGCCTATACCTGCAGAAGTGAACTTTCGTTATAACTGTAGTTTTTGTTCCATACAATGCAAACAACAATAATGTTTAGATATTAGTGTCTATCTTATTCGTGTTATATCCACATTTAGGTACAAAGTGATGTACAGTATTTAGAGAGAAAATATGTATAAATAATATATTTTAAATCATCACTGGAAATAGTTAGACTTTAAACATTGTTCAAGAATACAGATTACTTATTACTAACGATTCTTTCTAAGTTCTCTTTGTGTATTGGAACTTTTCACCTTTATTTTAATTTTAAGGTTATTCATTCAAGAGCTTTTCTTATAATCTATTAGGATCTGTACTACTAAAGTTACGCACACCAAATTCTTTGTTCTTAGAAAAGTTCAAAGATTAAAAATTATTTAGGTTTTATAACACAACTTAAAAACTGTTAGAAGTATTTAAATTCCTTTAAAATTTTCTTTAAATTTGTAGTAAATTACCTACCTGAGTGATGGTAGACTTTTAGTATGTTCTTCTATTTTATCTAAACATTCTCATTTAAAATATGAATAAGCTAATTCCGAGTATTTTTTTTATATCTAAAGTTTTGATCCAGAATTCTATCGTCTTCCAAATAGAGGATTGAGAAATATATAGATACCAAAAGTTCTATAAAGGCTGTATTAAATAATACATTTACTGTAAAATATGTTTGAAGTTTATCTTCGACGATGGAAGGATTGTGAAGGAAACAGGATTTTTCCGGACATATGCCATCGTTCAGTGAAACAAGAAATCAGTAACATTACGTTTCGAGATCTGCAATCTGATCTCTTCTTCAGGTAAAGAACTAACCTAATACATAATTACAAACTAGGTTAAAATAAACAAATCTTACCAAAGCGTTGTGGCACGCCTAAGTCAGGATTCACAACCTACATGTTGTTTGTCAACTTCACTAACTCTATAAACATGCACTTAATAAAAAACTATACAAAACACTAATCATTAAAACTTAACTACGGAATACAGGTCACAATACGTCATCATTCGTCTACTAACCACCTACGACTGACCAGAGGGACTAGCAAATGGTAATCTTCACGGAAGACTAAAGTCCTCTTGGACATCTTAACGCCATTGGTAGGAAAAACTGACTCTTTCATCAAAAATTCCAGGGATTTTTTACAGAATATCAAAATCCCTAAAGTTGACTGAAACTGACAAACTGGTAAGTTTTGATGTCGAAAGTCTATTTACAAGTCTATTCCTCTATAAAGATGTTGGCGAAATAGGAGACAGTGGAGAACCCATTGCCATCCCCTCATCTTGACGGTAAATTTTTACCCTCTAACTCAAAATAATTGCATTGAGTGCATAGTTCTAACAGTTCCATAATTACTGGCACGGGAAGTTTAGTTCTATCCTTTAATGTTTGGTCTTCTTTGAGATGTGATTTAATAATTCCGAGAGTTTCTGGAACTGGTACATTTGTAAATAGACTTTCGACATCTGAATAGTGAGCAAAACATTGTATTATGTACAAATGGGTTTGAGAATCAATACAGAACCAGTATTCTTTATGCACTTAACATCATACATGATAAAAAGACTTAATCTTGTGTATTATAGTACTGAATAAGCCTAGCCTCGAGCAAAAACGTTTTTGGCAATATTTTAATTACATAAATACAATAATTAATGGCAAAGAGTTGTAAAATAACGGGGATGTCGTAAATAATACGGTAGGTAATTTATAATCGTAAAACGTTCCTCTGCATACTCGCATGTTTTGATTTGAGGCGATAAGGTAAATGAGCTGATTTGTTTTCATGATGGTATAATATGTCATATAACTCTATGTATAGTAGAACATATATAATAATGCTATAAATAATGGCGAGAAATTATAATTCTGACTACTGCATTACGACGCAAGGATGTGATTATTTATCTTAGCCTATTTACTTATCTATTTGTAAGATTAGTTTTCCACGTGAGGAAGAGTTTAGATTACACATTATGAAATGTGGTGCTACTAAACTGTTCCTCATTACAATACACGTAGTAGTTTCCTATATACACTATGCGGTAACAAAGTGTGTTGATTGTTAATGGGCACGTTAAATTAGGCTTTTTCTTCGTTGGCAAGTAACATGCGGCCTGTGGTATGGTAGACTGAGCGTGACCTACAGGGTTCAACGTGATAAACGACTACCCCTGGACTCATACAACTAAATATATCACAATATCCTCCGAAAATTGCTCTAAATACGTTTTTACCATAAACGTAATACCAGCTTTTAGTACCAGCGTGTCTGTGAAGTTGCATGCACAAAAGCAATGATTAGTAAAAACAGAAATAAAATTACAAAGCACTATATGCACAAACCAGCGATTAATTAATTGCAGTTTTAAAGGATTAAAAGGATTATTACTTACTTGATAGCTTATCTGTTTCAAATAACTATCCGAAGTCTGCATATTTCTGTGACCTCTGATAGTATTAGTAATAAAACATTTGTTTTAAACTTGGAAAATGTTTCTATTATAGTGTGGTATGAAAAATGGACAAACTTCTCTTGAGACATATTAGTTGATAAACTTACTAAATTATGATAAGTTCTCTCAGGGTTTAGTGTAAATAAATAATTTTACTGTCATTCTTTAAAATAACAATATTGCTTTGTATCCATGACATATTTGTCAAAGAAGAAGTAAAGTAGAAGTAATACACAGCTGTCTCTGACATTTGATGCAGTGTTACTTGAACCTTACAATAATTAATATAAGGTCTTCCCCAAGGTACATGTTTCTATTTAATTATATTTCTAACACGAAATGCCATCTGTCATGTTCCAAAGGTGTAATGGCGCGTCCACTTATCTTTTTCGGCACTTTTTACGTCAGTCGCAACGTTACAAATGGACTACGATAAATCGTATTTGTTCGAGCGTGTTTATGTTTGAAGCCGCCAGGAAATCATCAAAATCAACAATGAAATATCATAATAAAAGCTTGTGTTCAATGAATGTCTCTTTAGATGACCGATATATATATATATATATATATATATATATATATATATATATATATATATATATATATATATGTTATCCATTTGTCTCTCTATTTAAGTTTCTCAAACAAGTCCAAGTTGCCAGATCCATGAATGATCTATTAATGAATGTTAATAATTTCAACTTTGATTCAAAAACACTAATCATAGAAACAACAGAAAAACGGTGTGGCACTGCAAAGTCCTGCACACAGACACAACATTCTCTAACGTAACCCGAAGTGGTTAAACGGATACCATCCTTGGAAATCCTACACCTGCTAATTAAACAGGTAGCTTCTATAGAAATGTTACAAAAACTTTAAATCTTTATTTCGAGAGCACGACTGCCTCCCTTCACCACCTGCACTTCCCCTACCCCCTCCCACCATTACAACCCTCCCTTCCCTTTCCCTTTTTCTTCTTCTTCGACTACTTGCTTTGTCTTTCTTTCTGTTTTATATGTTTCTAAGATTAAAAACATTGTTTTCAGTTTTCAAATGTTTAACCTTTTTTAAGTATTGGAGAATACAGTATATGAAAGAGAATCTTGTATTCGTTTATGCTCTTGGATGTACACAACAAAACAATATCCCTTTTTCAAATTGCTTTATCTTACATGAAATAAATTAGGGAATATACTAAGGGTAAATCATTTAGTAGAAATGTCTTCGTATCAAAACATTTTATTCCATAAATAAATTCAAGTAACTGGGAATAATGTTTCTCCAAACCCTTTAAATGAAAAGTTACTATTAAAATTTATTAAAAACTTTTCAAAAAGAACCGATATTGCGGGCTTTTAGTGACCATCCGGAATTGGTCTGAGGGGATGCGACAGGTGCAGGATTTTAGAATAATATTGAGATAAAAAGCAAAAATAATCGTTTTAGGAATTGTGACTGTAACTCAGATTTCTCTGCTAGATTTTCTTTCCTTGATGACAGATAATCTAAACTTCATTACAGTCGGTTTTATTTTCGGCCACATTGATTGTAAACTTATATGAACATCTTGTACTTAAGGCCCTTTTTTAGTCATGCAATTATGGATGATGTCCTTTTCTTAAGTTACAGGAAAAATGTATAGTTAATGTGCATCAAAATACCTTTTATGTTTTTCAAAAATTTTAAATATTATACATGCAAGAACCTTTTTTGAAGTTTACAGTTTGAATACTCAAAAAGTATACAGTGACCAATATAAGCTCCATCTACAGCAGTAACTGTATTGTTTGAACTAGATATCTACAATAACGCTACGATCAAAAATTAAAGGTACACGAGGTTTAACATTGTTAATGTGGGAAAAACTCAAACTCGTTTCTCTGCAGCCGCCGCCCCATCCAGTAAAGGATCAGCTTTGTAACGTAATTTGTGGGTGATAGCAAAGCACAACTAAAAGTAGTTTGGACTACAAAAATTAGAAGGCATAGTGCAATGCGGCTGGTTGGAGTCTTGGTAGAAAGCACAATTTACTTATTATAAATTACTTATTATAAATTTTGTCTCTTTCTATAGATTTTCTATAGATTAGCTTCCAATCACGTATTGGTTTATTTTAAACTTTTACGGATTATTCAGAATAAATAACGAATTTCTTTTGTAGTTCCTAATTGAAATATTCAAAAACTATTACACTTTGCGATACAAAAAAACTATTATTCACTAACGCTCAGCCTAATATCTGTTATCAATATGAGAGTATACCCTAAAGTTTATGCATTCATATACGACCAAAACATAACTTGTAAAAATTATTTTTTGTTGTTCATAACAAGATTTAAAGTAAGCGCCTTGTATCGCACCCAATATATTACATTATCGGAGAACATTACCGACATCCCTCACACCTGAAAGCGCCATTCATAACACATTCCTTTAAAATGTTTGCTATAAAGCGGGAAATTATTTCCCGACGGTATATAAGGTCGGAGTTTCTTGTTTAAAAGCCTGACCCACGTGTACGACGTAATAGTAACTAAAAGGAAATAAAAAGATTGTTTAACTTAGTCAAATGTTGTGGAAAAATATCTAAGTATGTATGTATACAAATATGTATGTATTAAGTATGTCAAAAATATATATAAAACATGTATGAATTTCACTCGTTTAAGATATCCTCTTTACGCCTCTTTAAGATTTATATACTCTTTTACGCTCTTGTTTTTTGTTCTTACAGTTGTGAGATAAATATAATTTAATTGACCGTTAGCGAAGACTGTCATTCATGTGGGTTTTAAATTATCATGTCTGTCTGTCTAATAGTCTGGCTATCCACAGGTTATCTCTAGAACTAACTGAAAGACTTGAAATTTTGCAAGGCGTTTTCATTTGTCTGTATTCAAACCGAGTTAGGATGTGTCACTCTTTGTGTTTGGTAGAGTACTAGCGAACAATTTTCCCATAGGTAGGTACTACGGGTGAACATGATAGTAACGAGAAAATTTTAGATTAAATAAATATTTAAATAAACTTGGTACAATTATATTAAAATTTAACAAATAAATTATCTATATATTTTAAATTGTTCTTGAAACATCAGTGAAGCTTGTTACTAGACGTGTGGTGATTTGTACTTTAGCTTGTTTTCAAGTTACGATTACTACGCTAGCTAACATTTTATTAATTGTGCACAAATAGTTTATGCAATATAAATATATGAAGGACTATTGACAAAAATTATGATTTCTTAAAGCTGAAAACATGTTTATATATTATCCGTAATATTTTTCTCATGAGTTAAAGTCCCTCCTAACTCAATAATTAAAATAAAGGCATTGCAAGGTTTAAGTTTTAATCACTTTTCTAGGGAGATTAAAATATATATATATATATATATATATATATATATATATAATATATATATATATATATATATATATTTACAGGGTGTACATAAAGTCCTGCACGGGTATAATATTTTCTGAACGATAACAGATAAATCAACAAGATTTGGTACATCAATACTACACTTAAAAATCTACTTTTTGAAGGAACTATGAGTTTTCTGTAATATCATGGGGACGTCCCGCAAGGAGTCGGAAGGAAATCTTAAATAGGAGCATAGGTCAATATGCACATCATTTTAAAGGACTTATGTATCAGAGTTTAATGCCGCAAACCGGACTCAAAAAGATTGATCCAGTACAAAATGGCGGCTGTTCAAAGGTTTTACTTGGTTACATTTTATTAGTAGCCATAACCCCAGTACAACAAAACTGCAACCAAACGAATACTGCAGCTAACTACTACATTATGCTTGTCAGTTGTACAGAAGTGAATTATGACGTTAGTTGTCCTCAAGGGTTACAAATTTGGTCCTAATATATTGATAACGGGGAAAACCTGATAACAGTAACAATTAGAAATCTGTTATCTTTGGGTCGCAGTTAGGAATTTCCTATTAGCCAGTCTATTCCTGGTAGGCTATTCTAGTTTTTTTGTTTTAGTAGTGCTGTCCATCCCGCATAGGTCAATATGGACATCATTCCAAGGGCTTATCTAGCAGAGTTTAATGCCGCAAACCGCACTCAAAAAGATTGATCCAGTACGAAATGGCGGCTGTTCAAATGTTTTTATTTAAAAAATATGTTTACTTACCGAATGTTTTCAGAGTAAATGTTCGAATTGTGAATGTTCGGCTGCCTCTCGTGAAAGTAGTCATTAAATAAATGGCATGCTTCCTCGTGTGATCGTCTGTTATTTCCCCAACCAACCATCATAAGAAGTGTTATACGTTCACGTTCGTCAAGCGACATAGTGTAGTTGAAGAACTACAAGCAATACGACAAACTCTTTTGTACTAAAGCGCACTGATAGAAAGGATGGACAGAACTACTAAAACAAGAAAACTAGAATAGCCTACTATGAGTAGACTGGCTAATAGGAAAGTCCTAACTGCGACCCAAAGATAACAGATTTCTAATTCTTACTGTTATCAGGTTTTCCCCGTTATCAATATATTAGGACCAAATTTGTAACCCTTGAAGATAACTAACGTCATAATTCACTTCTGTACAACTGACAAGCATAATGTAGTAGTTAGCTGCAGTATTCGTTTGGTTGCAGTTTTTGTTTTACTGGGGTTATGGCTACTAATAAAATGTAACCAAGTAAAACCTTTGAACAGCCGCCATTTTGTACTGGATCAATCTTTTTGAGTCCGGTTTGCGGCATTAAACTCTGATACATAAGTCATTTAAAATAATGTGCATATTGACCTATGCTCCTATTTAAGATTTTCCTTCCGACTCCTTGCGGGACGTCCCCATGATATTACAGAAAACTCATAGTTCCTTCAAAAAGTAGATTTTTAAGTGTAGTTATTGATGTACCAAAATCTTGTTGATTTATCTGTTATCGTTTAGAAATAATATTATACCCGTGCAGGACTTTATGTACAACCCTGTATATATAATATATATATATATTTATATATATATATTTATATATATATATATATATACTTGCAAGTACAGCCGACTCCTAAAGAAATGCATTATGGCCTTTAAAATATTTTTAAGTAAAAAATGTCTTGTTTTGTCAGTTATAGTTAATGCAAACAAGAACTCTCTAACACCTAGCCTGTGGTCAAACGATTTAAAGGTGACTTCTGAACCACTACCAACGGCCGGGCCCGGTGGACTGTTTTTCAATGACAGGGACCGTCACAGATTCCAGAAGCAGCCACGGTCGACATTACTACTTGGTTTCGGTCAAGACTATCATCACGATGGTACCTGATCTTGGGTTGAATCACATAAAACAGGTGCTGAAATGACAGTATCTATACTCACACTTAGGAATGGAATTATTTACTGTAACACAACGCCAACAATCTGTGTATCGTATAATTACTCAGTAGCCACAATGGACGTGGTTTTGGAGAATTGGGCTGCAGGTAACCAACGAATTGGTTCGATTGGTTGGTGGTAACAGGATGGGTCTAATCAACATGTTTTTTATGTAATTCCAAAAGTGGGAACACTGACTGCTTGGTGCGTAGTTTTAAATATACCCGCGTATTTTATTTTTAATATGCTGAAGAGTTTTTAGAACATTCTACCAAACCTGTTTGAAACATCGCTTTAATTTGTTGAAGCTATATAAGTATTTAAGTGATAAAAAGTTTTAAATTTGTTTATAATGACCCGCCTATTAACAGTAATTCTAAAAAGGCCAACAAATGTGTTTGAAACAATAAAGAATGTTTATATAAACATAGATCTTATCCCAATTTATTTAATGCAGTCAAAATAGAGGCAATTTATTTATTTTTCTCTAACAATTAAAAAAATAAGGATTTTAAATTTTTCTATATATTACAACTAAGATTATTCACACATAAGTTTTCTAGGAATACGGTTTTACTAAATTGTCTAAACTTTTTGAATTACACGATTTCTTAAATAGAACGTTGTATTATTTATTAAATTTTTTATTAACTTCCTTTGATTGGTTTAAAATGGTTGCAACGTGTTGTGTCACCCACTTTACAATATTTTTTTTATATTAAAATACACATATTTGCAACTATACGCTAAATAGAGTACGATAATAGATATATTCTTACTGACTTTTTTATTTATTTTTTGTCTACTACCAGTTACTCAAGTTATTAACTACAACGGCAACGGCTGTGGGTTCATTTTCTTTATGATTATACTTTATGTCATTAATTTTTTTGTAATGTACTAACAGTTTACTCACCTGATAAAGAATATCCATTACAAAAAAAAATAAATATAAAAAGTCCAAACAGGAGAAAATGAACCCAGGCGTTGCCATTGCATAAAACTGCATGCCACGAGGTAAGTGACTACAACGAGAGTGCAGTGCGTCCTGTGCAGTGACTATGTCTGGGTTATTTTTATGCTAATTAAACTCCAAGCAGATTTCAGGTAATTTGATCCATTTTCTTTCTCTTCATTTACCTTTCTTTTCTTTCTTTTGTAATTTACTAACCTTTTTACTTGCCTGATAAAGAGGACCGATTTAAATATTCGAAACGCTCTATATATATATATATATATATATATATATATATATATATATATATTATATATATATATATATATTTTTACAAGGTAAAGTTAGGGCTAAGAATCCCTCTCCAACACTTAACCTGGTGACCAACGAATTAAAGGTGACTTCTGTACCACCGCCAACAATCGTTTAAACCTTAGGGTGTAAGGTGGGAAATTTTGGTTCCCATCTTCAGGAGGTCTGTAACTATCTGATACTTAGAGGGTTTAAGCGGTCTCTTTGGAAGAACAGTATCTGGTTGTAGAGGCAAAAATTATGTATGTTGTTTTATGTTTTCTACCTCAATTTAACGAACACCAGATCCTTGCAATATCTTTTAAGCCACGCCCTACATAGAAATCTGTAGTTTTTTGGCAAATAGAATTAACGGTTCCTAGTTGTAACCTCAATATGTGTTACAAAAAATTAACCCTCTTAATTTGTTTAACGTCTTTTTTAAATTAAAATATATAACAAACTAACGGTTTTCCAAGACTTTGCACGCAATTTAGTAGGCGTTGCACGTATAAGACAATTGCTGGTTGGAGTGAATTATATTTCCGGCGCTAATGTTAATATTGCCTTGGTACCCGATCAAGAAAATATATATTACAGACCAGAAAAGCTTCCTTGAGTCAAAAGTGAACTAGGATGAGTTTTAGATCAGTCTTTCAATATATAGTAAATCATAGATAATAGTATTGAGTTTTATATTTAATACTTAATATTAGCTAAAAATGTAAAGTCAGAATTACATTAACAATGATACTACACGTTTGCTTCATTATAAACTGAAAAATATTTTAACGTTTTAGAACTTTTAGAGCTGGAATTTTTACATTAGTTCAAATGCATATTCCATCAAACTTTCATCTACGAGTAGCATGGTTCTTGTCGACTGCTTCTAAGAGGGTATTTGGATTCAACTTCTAACCATCATATCTTTGGCATATTTTCTAAGGTTGACGAGTACTTACCTAATGACTGAAAATTAAAAAGCGGTCAAAATAATTATTCATCCTATAGTAATCACTTTAATGTAAACTAATTTAAAATATTACTCTTTGTTAAACACACAAATTTTTATTACATTATACGTGCTCGTATAATTATTCACAACTAACAGGACCAAGATGGAATTATTCGCTGATTTAATTAAATACCAGTGGGGCCCGAAGGGATTTATGAAATACGATTAGCCCTACATTCTTCCCAGGAACCGTATGAATGTCCACGTAAAGTTTCAGTACAATCGGTTCACTAGTTTACGACTGAAAGTAAAACAAATAAATAAAGTTATATTTACATTTATAATATTATTAGGATACGCCTTTTTATTTGTAAAGAGGTTGGGGAAATTAATTAAACTCCATAACACAAGAAATGTATTGATCTTTATATTTTGTATCCGTTCTCCTGCAATGTCTTGGTTAACGTCCTCTTGTTGAGTTCTAGTTACCTCTATCTGATACTTAAATGATACAATTAAAAATGTATTAAATAATTCATATTTAGGACATGGATGGGTGTGAGATTTTCTCTTTAACGAAGCCGCATCAATCCAAGAATTTATTTTTCAAAAAGTTTCAGACTGTGTGAACCGAAATACATTTGAGTATAAACGACAAAAATAAGCCCAATAAATGAGACCACTATCCAATTTTCAACTTTTCATGGTGAAACGACTTAAAAACATGTATAAATAAAAAAAATTCACATCACGCAAGAGTTAAGTTATTGGGACGTAAGTTGTTTTTCACGTAGTCTGAAAAACGTGTTTTATTTATTGGTGTATGTAATACATTGCGTTAATTATTACAGATGATAAAAAATTATAACAGGCTTGAAACAGAACTTATTCAGTTACTTAATTATAATTTTTTAATGGTACTTTGAATGAAAATCAATGGATATAGAAGGTAATGGAAACTGTAATGTTAAAAAATAAGATAACATTACTATTATGGAAGACTTGTCTGTGTCTTTACTATATATAAAATGTACCTGTCAGAATTAAAAAAACTAACTTAATTCAAAAAGAAACATAAATTATAAAGCTTTAGAGATTCAATGTTTGACAGACACTTCTCAAATCTTAATAAATACTTGTATATATTTTGTAATGTCATCCTGGACACTAATCATTTCCATAAGACACTTTTTCCCAAATGCACGAGGCTAGTGGTTGTATAAGTTTACAGTAATTAGTCAGTGTTAACAGAAAGTTCAAAGAGAGCTTCTATTGCCAACGAGACCTCCAACCACAAATTACACAGCAGAGCAATCGATTGATTATTGCTTTGTGCGGAGAAAACTTTATCGATAAGGCAAAAGTTTTGCTTTTTAACGAGCAGAGCTTTTGAGTGATTTATGGATTTATTAAGAAAAAACCCCTTCAACATGGGTTGTTTTGAATTATTTATGCCATTCATTAGACGTTTCTAAAATAATTTATTTTTCATGCTTCAAAAAGGGAAAATTGTATATAAAATATCTCTTTGTAAAAAAAAATCCCTTTAAATTTTAAAAAAAAATTCGTCCTTTTGGGGGTCCCCCCCCCCCCCCACCCCCCCCCCCCCCCACCCCCCCCCCCCCCCACCCCCCCCCCCCCCCACCCCCCCCCCCCCCCACCCCCCCCCCCCCCCACCCCATTTGGCTTGTAAAAGTAAATATCCATGAATCTTATTCAGGTTCAGTATTAACGGACATAATTTTGTAATAGATATTTAAATTATTACCTCATACAACACCTTGCTTTTTCATAGTAATATAACATTTTATTTACGTGAAAACTTCCTTGTTAACAATATGGAATAAGTATGTTGTTATTAAAAAACACTCATCAATATTATGAGTTGTTGTCAATCAAGTTACCAATCAGCACTTTACAAAAACTTTTAACATCTCAAACACACTTGACTAATGGTCCTCTTGTTTACGAAACATAGCCGTTGAAGGTTTAGTTGGATCTAAGTTTCGAAGATAAAATTTACTAAAAAACGTATAACTTTCTATCCTTCCTTTCACATTTTAACAATTTCTATCGCATACTTTGTAATTAAAGGTAAAATTTTTCATCGTAAATTGTAATATTCACGTCTGACTCTCCCATTACATTTCATGCGTGTTCTCTGTTATTCCAATAACACAGAAGAATTCTGCCCATAGACCCTGAAAACCAAAACCTTACAATTCCTGATGACCCATATAAACGTATTAAGAATGTATTAGGGTATTATAATTGTGATTAGGATTGAAAAAAACAATATTCTTTTTTTTATGTAGGTAACAGATTTAGTAAAATCAGTTTGATATTATATGATTCAGACACAATTTATCAGTCCTCTCTACATTGTACTATGTAGTCTCTATCCAATAATAATACCATAAAAAGGTCATGTTGAATTCGAATCGTTGCCCATCCGTCTATGCGCTAAAACCTTAATAGTAAGCTCTTAAAAATTTGAAAATTGTACATAGTTTCAACTGATTCTGTAAAAAATAAAAAAAAAAATTTAAACTATTTTACCTTGCTGCGGTAAAAAAAAACACATAAACTATCGTATTTTTTACAAATTAAAACATTGCACTGGGTTTTTGTTGCTTCTAAATTTAATGCATGGTTACATAAATACCATTTGGAAGAAATTTTTTATTCTAGCATTCACTTATATGAACTATATATGATGTGTTCAATTACGTCAAAGATTTATATTTTTGCCATTGAATTGGAAGGTTGTGTTTCTATTGGAAGTATGGTTTAAGTATCGACTCACAGAATCTGTCAGTCATCAAAGGATCTCAAAGTTCAACCAACTTTGACCTTACGATAGCTAACCTACTTTAATGTGATGATTTTGTTAGAAGTATATTATAGTTACTCACTGAACCAGTCAAATGCTTCTGATTCTGCATTAGAGCAAGTATGTTTATTTGACCAGTTACTGCGTCTCACGAGGTTTTTGTCGGGGCCTGTTTATTTGTTTAAAGATTAAGTTTATTTCATATAAATCTTTACATTTTGCTGTTGCCCTTGTTAAATTTTACCTGAAATCAATTTTTACACTCACATAAATAATAAATAGTCAATTATTTGTATTTTTTTGAAATTATGAAAAATCATACACAAGACAATCATTAAATACTTTTGACCTACGTTCTTTTACAGCCTGCCAGATACATTTTAGGTATATTTTACGTATAATATTTGTCTACTGTAATATTTAACGCGGCAGCACTTCCAGATATTCTTAAATGCTGAACACGCCAAATAGAGAGTAGAATGTTTATAAAATTTTCCAAAACAGTTTGTTATACAAATACCTATCTAAAGTATGACTATCTAAGAAACATACAATCATAAATAAATGCATAAAATATTTTTACTTAAATTTGTTTCGTGTACTTTAGACATTTTTAAATAGATTTGATATTCAAAATCGGTCTTATTGTAAAATTTAACTCTTTGTAGCATTAATTTAAAAGACTACACAAAAATTACAAACTCTATATATTTAAATATATATTTACCTCGCCACTTCTTGGTTTAATAGCGTATATCGAGCTCGTTATGCAAATTCTTTACCATATTCCAGCCGATGAAAAATTAAAAATTTACAAATATTTTGTTAATACGAAAACTATAAATTCCTATGGAATGATTTTAACATTTCCCAAACTTTTTGTTAACAATCAATGTTTTATCTGTAAAGTTTGAATTCAAACTGAAATAATTTTTATTTAATAATAAAACTAATGGCGTAAGAAGCTGCAACAAGGTTGAAACATTTATCTTATACACAACTCACATTTACTGCCAACGTTGGTTGGCCATCCCAGTTAAATATGGTAGCTGTTATCAATCCTAACCAATCATATCTATTCTATACGTAATTGCTAATAATAAATGTATTCTATATCAAATGGTTTTCGATGATGATGAAGATTTGTATATTCTATAGGAAATGAATAGTTCAGTAGTCACACAATCTGCCGACGGGAGCAGGAAGCACTATTACAGCCATAATGTATTATTAAATACAATAATAATATGGACCTGCGTATCCTTAGTGTGCCTAAGACACGTTTTAAGTAGATTTTGTATACAAAATCGGTTTATAGCAATTGTCGTAGTAGCAGGGGCTGGCTGTAGCTGGGTGACCTTGAGTTTTTCACTTAAAAGAACAATTTTAAACCTTATGCACATTTACACTCTTTTTTTATAGTAACGTTATGGACGCCATCCTGTCAAACTATTCATCGTCAATAACAACCTTTAAAAAATATGAGTTTGATATATTGTTAGTATAATTAATTGCAGTCGTGTGTAAAACCAAGATTGCACATCGAAACACCTGTACTTATTAAGTAGCTGTTATTTTTTTAATGCATGCAATTTGCTACGTTAAAGCCCCAATTGCTGTAAAAAAACTTTTGACAAATAAAAAAACACTAGTTTAATGTATTAGATGCTTCGACACAAAATTAGGACTTATTAAATATTTATATGTGTTTTATATATATATATATATATATATATATATATATATATATATATATATACCTTTGTCCTTGGTCCTAAAGCGTGAAAAATACACCTGTTGGAACAACAACAAAAATAACACGTTTGTACTTCCACTGAGAGTGAGGTGTAGCACCTAAATTTACTACTCCGAATACCCGGATTCGATTCCTGGTTCGGGTGATAGCCAATTTTATCTAAGTAAGGAAAAATTTCTATTAGTTAAATAATCTTATCTACCTAACGTGATACTGTGTCTGATATCTACGGATGTAGTATTTCAGGTACTTGACGGAACTCTTGTTTACAACCTTGTTTTTCAAATAGATTTTTTTATAAACTTCATAAATATACAAAGTCTCCACATTGGTTTAATACGTAGCCTATGTATTTAAAAAGCTGGATGTTTTCATATTATAAATTATAGTTTAAAATTGTAATTAGTTTATTTAATGTTTCATCCCTGCAAAAGACTTATAACTAAAACAAACTTATGCATATTATATAGAGTAACGCAATCTCTGTAAAAAGAGTTGCGTACAATACACTAATTTTCATTACTGTAATGACAATCTTTATTTAATATCCAACTTATCAACGAGTGATAAATTGTCACATCCTGACAGGCTTTCTGGTCTTTATCGATAAGATATTGACGTTTGAAGTCTTTCGGGTCAGTATAAAACTAGTTTAATTCAAATAGCCTTTTTCCTCATGCTTTGACCTTAAAAGCAAACAGAACCCCCTGTAACAACATTTATTAATAAAAACTACGTATTTGTTTCTTAGTATAATGTTTCTGAAATAATGCAGTGTAAACTAGTTCTTCGTAAATGCCATACTTGCTATTATTACCTTGATTATTATTTACTAAGATCGCCAAAATCGATTAGCTAACCATCAATGAAACCCTCGTACACTCTGAGGCCTTGAGCCTAATGGGGATTGTAATTGGAATTGTATAATGAAAAGAGTTGCAACGTTACAGTCGGGAAAAAAATCGTTATATATGTATACAAGTATAGCATTTAACAGCAAATTTTTGGAAAATATATATAAATATACTGAAAAAATAATCATTACACTATTATGTAATGGTACTCAGCAACGCCATTAAATGTCATTTAAATGCCAAATCATCATATTATAATTTTTATGGATTAAATAATAATCTAATTTATTCAATTCTAATTAGACTTACACAAACTAATCAAGTTTTTTAATTATAATAAATTTACAAATGAAGACAACGTCCAGATTTCTGATCTGAGTTTACTTATGTAAAATTACTCTATACTTAGTAAACGATGGTTCATTCTTTTAAAGACATGAATATTTAAAATACCCATGGCTATAATCAGAACAATATCTTTATAGTTTTTTCAGACTATACTAAGTGTGTTAGTTTAATGACTGATGTAGGTAGACTTTAATAAATTATATTCTCATAGATATTTGGGTTTTGACTGGCGAAGGAAAAAAGCAAATCCCGATCAAGGCAATTACGTTTTGATGACCAATCTCTGGAGATGGTTGGAATCTATCACTTTCTAGAGCTGCGTCACTGTAATCTGTTATCAATACACTGCTGTAAATCGTAATCCGGACCTCTCATACTTGCGCCCGCGCCATTATTTATTATTCACTATAGTTTCCGAGTTCACAGCGTGCTAAAATATATTTGCTAAAACACTAAGAATGTTTTAAGAAATTCCTGCTTCTCCTTTGGAGAAACCCCCTTCAGCGAACCTTGAAATTAACTGAGGCTTGGAATCTCTTGAGTTAAGGACGAACAGTAACTTAGATGTGACGTCAGGAGATATTTCATTCTTAAACTCTTGAATAAAGGCGCCTTTTCTAATGTGAAGCTGAAATAACTCATTTGCACTACCTATATTTTGATTCAATAAGAGCGGGAAAATTTTGGAGATGCTTAGTACATACTGTTTATCGATTCCGCAGGCTTAAGGAAATTTAATATAGACATATTATCAAAAGGAGAATTGTGGTTCTATAAACAAAATTAGTTTTTTAATTTTTGTTGATAAATACTTAATATGAAAATAAAGACTATGGCCTACGGCTATATTTAAAAATAAATACAAGCCATAACATTTCTTCAGTTATACCTGGACTGTATTAGAGTAGGATTTGAAGTTGTAAACAATCAATAGTTTTCTAACATTATTGCTTTGATATAACTGAGAAAAACAAGTTCAATACTTACTTCTCAAATCTAGTTCCACATATGTAAATAATGCATCCATAAAATTACAACGCCCATATAATTACCATAATCTAAGTTTTCCAGTTGATACCTGGTCGAAACATTTATCTATTTTATATGCAGCTATACATCTTTGCATAAATCATTTGGGAGTTGGTGGTTGAAGTTACATAACACATAGGATTGAAGGAAACCTGAACACTTAGTAATACATAAAACAAGAATACAATAAAAATAACTACAGTGTCACTTTAAATGTCAACGGATTATTCTTACATTGTGAAGGAATGATAATAATCTATAAAAAGAGAAACAACAATAGCGAACATAGACTAAGCAAACCCAACTACGATAGAAGCAAACATTTCTTCTTCAAAAATCCCAGTTTGGAACGTAAATATTTTCTTAAATTATCGTACTTCCTGCTATATTATTGTTTATTCATTACTAAACGAAATAGTATATTTGGTGGATGAATCAATTAATTTCCTTAATTTAGTATATTCCTCTTCGCTCCCAATCGATTTCATACCTTACTATTTGTAATATATAAAACCATATATACTCGTATTATCACGCCTTGACCCATTGTCAATATAAAACATACACTAGATCAAGTATCTGTCATGTCTCCAGTGTGTCGAAAGTTTATGCAGTATTGATTCAGTAACTTCCTTTCATGTTAGGTAATTATCGTATATTTAAAATAATTAGCCTATGTAGTTTAATTTTTGGTTAAAATATTTATGAATATGTTAGATTGAAGAACCGTTTCAAAGTTATCAAGAAACAGTTTTATTACCATCGTTTTAATACATAAGAATAAAATATAAAGCCATAAATAACTGTGTATCGTCCATTTTTTCCACTAATTTGGCCTTAATACCAATTTATTGTGAGACCATAGGCAAACAAACGTCGCGGCGCCAACAGGAACAAGACGGCGCCTACAGGTCGGGCGTCTGCTGTCTCGCTGTAATATGATGTTATTTTACTATCCATTCAGCTCCATTGCGCATCATCCGAAGCACCACAGTCTTATCAATACTTTAGTTTCTAAGTGTTTTCCAATAGCAACTTAGTAAAAAAGATAATATATCGAATATTTCCCATCGCTATGTGTTACCAAGAGGGGAACCCTATGTATCAAGGATTTCAACCTGTCATATGATGAAGATGTAAAAACTCCTAATATAATACTGAAATAGTATAGAAATACTAATATAATATGAAACTGAAAAAAGTATACATTTTCATACAACCATTTTTGATAACAATCTCTTGTGTGCGGCTCAATTTATGTAGAGCCTCTGTATTGCGAATCTTATAGTTTGCGCTTCCTCTTTGCCTATGAACGTAAGTATATGCTTGGATCTTTTCGACGTAACAATTTGCTGCTGCCAATATTTCTAGACTTCGCCGAGTATACTGAACCTGATTACACTCGTTGGTTGAGTTTATAGGCACGCTAAAAAGAGTATAGATTTCATTCCGTGATGCGTAATCTTTTTTTTGCGTAACATATAACGATGGGAAATGTAAAAAATCCTGTTATTCTTTCAAGACAGCCATCGCCAATCATTTTCAAAATTATTAAATATTGCATGATCAGACTACAACTAGTCTCATGAGTCTCATATTTTTCCATTTTTAAACATTGTTCGTGCACGGGCAAATTTGTTTTAAATCTGAGGCTTTACGTTTATTGCAGACTTGACTTGTAAAAACATATCGTCCAATGTTTCACAGATACACAAAATGTAAGCTAAAAGCTACGCCAGGCAGTGTGAAACACTGTGAGGGGAAGGTGACACGTTCCCCACGTCCCACAAATAGTCTACACCCGGTCATGGCTCGACCGAGTACAACCCATTCCAAAATCCACACGGTACTGACTCTTATATTTCTCCCTGCCCGACACAGAAAGTGGACAGTACTACGTCTGGCGTTGATTGTACCATGTGTATACCTGTAGACCGGTAAGGGAACTATGTCATGTGTTAATGCAATGGTCACTGTTATTGTTAACTGCTTAGTTCTATAACATAGACATTGCCATTTTGTGTCATTTCTATTGATTTCCAGTTTACACAAACCAGAATCTGCGTGCCTCTCAACAAGAATATGTACAACGGAAAGATGTCTGATATCACACAAAGACACTTTGTCATAAATGTGTCATGGCAGCTCCTGCCTTGACATACACAGCTGTAATGGAAACTGATAGTAGAAGTGTCAGGCATTGTGTTGATTGCAGCTGGAAATAGAGAATAAAGATGTGTGAGCGAAAGGATGACAAAGGCATAGTGTTAAAAGTATCCACCGCCTTATCCGATGCTATTTTAACTATGCTACATGTTTAATACCGGTTGAAATACCCTAATCCTAATATAATCTATGGAGCTGTTTATCAGTTTTATGCCTAGAGTTACCCGTTGTGTTAGTTACAGGCAAATGTACCAAATTTAACAGAAAGATAACCAACTATCGATGGACCGTCCTATCTAGAATGTACAGTTCAATGGAGATAAAATATTTACAATATACATTTTATTTACATTATATTTCATGATAAAACTAAATTTTGGAATAGTTACATATAAACGTACGCATAAGTCAACTTAGTTTGTCTCGAATAAATAAGACATTTACGAGGGTTTTTTCATTTACATCTAGTTTTCAGACTGATTAAAGTCCCGTAAGTCTAACACTATCTTCAATATTTATGCTTAATAATCCAAACTATCTCTCAAAATATATAATACATGTGCCAATTCTACTCTTAAAAATGTTTTTCTGAGGAACAATAAAAGGTTGCAATATTTTATGAAACTTCTTATCCGATGAGAACTCCGTGTAATATTAATAATGGTAAGTGGTTCCCATCAGTTAGAACCTTTTAAACTGCAAACCCTCTGAGGTTCAAACTTTCTTCATTTTTATTTACAGAGTTGAAAAGCTAAATATATGTATCGAGAAATTCCTTGGCGTTTATTTATTCAACTTTTTCAATTATTAAGACATACAATATAATGTAAAACACATAATTTATTAAGTGCAGTTTTGCTCGGGAATGTGCTTTCTATTTGTATTCAGTCTTATTATTATAACTTTTACAGCAATAATTTAACAATATTAAAGCTAATTTATTTTCATTTTAACACTCTTAATTAACGATATATTTTGTTTAGTGCTGTAACTAGGATTTTGATTTGGGGGAATAATCAATTGAAGAGCTCACTACACCTTTGCTTATGGGATAAACTTGTAAGAATACTCATATAAATTTAAAGGCATAGGTCAAACTTTGAAAATTAACTGGTGAATATCATTAATTAGCAATATGTATGCTATAATTGTGTATGCTGTAATACAGGTTTAAAAAAATCAGTTTGGAATTCTTTTTGGTATTCTACACCTGTCATCACTTTCCCCGTCAGTTACTTCACTGATGTGTAGTTAAAACGCCAAAGCAATGTGTTAAAGACTGAGGTGGGAATATCTTTTCGCTAAATTATTGAATTAGCAAATAGAAAATAAAGATTAGGATTTTCTTAAATCTTAGCTCTTAGATTGTACTCGAGGTATTATCAGAAAGTAAAATTCAAAGTTTGAATTCTCAAAATAAAAAAAATATTCTTACATCGTTTTAATGAAAAATTATTTTCATAAAAAAGGGGGTTACTCTTTTATTTTTGTTATACTGAAAAATTTTTCAGAATTAAAAAAAAACTATATCTCAAGTTTCTAATAATTAAGTAAATTTCACAAATAATTTAATCCCTAAAACAAATTTTCTGGTCAGCCTCATAAGCACTGTTCAAATCCAATTTAAATCTAAAATTTTATTAGGCAGGGAGTAAAAAAAATGTTTAGAATTGGATCTACTGCAAATTATTTAACCAGAATAATGATTATAAGATAAGGATGGTAAATATTTTATTCTTAATTTTGGGAAGCCCTTAAAAACCTTCGTTGATTTAAATAATGATAAAGTAAAGCCCACGTACATATTTATACCTCAAAGGTGCATATTGGCTTACTAAGTATTATAAGCCAACATTAAAAAATATTTAAAATCTTCCAGAATACGCTATCGCATCCAAAGCCGTTGAAACACTTTGTAAGTATCGCATACTTTACGTATTAGTCTACTTTTTAACTTAGCATGCTTTTAACGTTAGTCTATGTAAATTTAATAAAAATTAAATTGTAAAATAAGCACACATACAATCCTCATAAAGGGTATGAATAAAGTATAAATGTGCATCAATGTACAAGAACAAGTTGGTGACTGGAGTTGAATGCACGACAGTATTCAACTGTAACTTTAAGGAAACACAATTTCCTGTTGAGGATGTAATAGAGTGTAAGATGCTGCATATTCAGTACAAACTTTGATTGCAGTAATCCTCAAGTCATAGTATGGGAACTGCAAGAGTTGGGATTTCATGATAGATACAATGAACTTTCAGAAAGACAATTTCTTGTTGATGTTGTAACAGAGTGGAGTATGGTGTACATTTAGTCCATTACTTTGGTTTGCACAAATCGCCCAAGTCGTAGGCAGTGAAACTAAAGGTGTTTTGTTTTATTTGATGGGACTCTATGATTAAGAATTAATGTAACTGTAACTTTTATAAATAAAATTTCCTGGTTGAATATTTAGCAGATTTGAGTATACTTCATCCATAAACAAACATACAAATATACTTCATCCATAAACAAATATAAAAAAAATTATGAACTTTTATTTTTGTAAAATGTTATTTTTGTTGGAGTGTTTTGTTATAAATTAAGTATCTAACGTTATGTTTGTTACACCTAAGAAAATATTTTGGTTTGGGATTCAAGGTTTAACTTCAGTTTTTAAAATTTATAAATTAGTAAACAATTTATACACCTTACAAACACACGCATACACACGTAGTTAAGTATACGTAATCATAAACACGTATAAAAAATTACAAACGAAATATTCCTTTTCTACATTTTTTCTTAACTACGTTCAAATTTAGAAACGATGTATATTAATGATTATCTCATTTTCATAAAAAGAATAATTATTCTCTTCACGCCAAACCTAAAAAAGACAACTCTATAGCTGAATGTCACAAATCATAATTTATCAAGATTCGACTTTCATATAACAAAAAAAAAAACTAGAAAGTTATTATAATGAGATATTTGATATATGAATTAATAAACGGGATCTCAAACACTTTACTAAAGGTAAAAAAAGAGGTGGGCTTTAATAATTATATTAAAATTCATTAACAAACGAATTTGTTTAGAGCGTTCTTTAAGTTTGAGTTGCCAGTGGCGCAGGTTTAGCGGGTACGGCGCCTTATCACGAGATAACCAAACAGGCAAAGTCGAGTCCGGTAGGTCCTTAGATAGATGACCTCAAAGCGACACCAGTCGTTGCAAGAAGCTTGCCTGCCCTTGCCGATGAGTGGTGGTTCGGAAGTCACCTTTAAGTTGGTGGTCTCCAGATTAAGTGTTGTAGAGGGAATCTTGGCGGTAGCTTTGGCTTGTAAAAGTGAACATCCATGAATCTAATTCAGGTTCAGTATTAACGGACATAATTTTGTAATATATATTTAAATTATTACCTGTCCAGACAACCCCTTGCTTTTTACTAATAATATAACATTTTGTTTACGTGAAAACTTCCTTGTTAACAATATGAGAATAAGTATGTAGTTAGTAAAAAACACTCATTAATATTATGAGTGTTGTCAATCCAATTCCCAATCAGCACTTTAGAAAAAACTTTTAATGTCTGACACACACTTGACTAATGGTCCTCTTGTTTACGAAACATAGCCGTTGAAGGTTTAGTCGGATCTAAGTTTCGAAGATAAATTTACTCAGAAACTTATAAACTTTCTATCCTTCCTTTCACATTTTTAATCAATTTCTTCTTTCGCATAACTTTGTTAAATAAAGGTAAAATTTTTCATCGTAAATTGTAATATTCACCTCTGACTCTCCCCATTACATTTCATGCGTGTTCTCTGTTATTCCAATAACACAGAAGAATTCTTCCCATAGACCCTGACCCTGAAAACCAAAACCTTACAATTCCTGATGACCCATATAAACGTATTAAGAATGTATTAGGGTATTATAATTGTGATTAGGATTGAAAAAAACAATATTATTTTCAAAAATGTAGGTAACAGATTAGTAAAATCACTTTGATATGATATGATTCAAGAGACAATTTATCAGTCCTCTCTACATTGTACTATGTAGTCTTATCCAATAATAATACCATAAAAAGGTCATGTTGAATTCGAATCGTTGCCCATCCGTCCTGTGCGCTAAAACCTTGATAGTAAGCTCTTAAAAATTTGAAAGGTTGTACATTAGTTTCAACTGATTCTGTAAAAAAATAATATAAAAAAAATTATTTTAAAAGATAAAAAAAACTATTTTTACCTTGCCTGCGGTAAAAAAAACTCATAAAACTCTCTTATTTTTACAAATTAAAAACATACACTGGGTTTTTTGTTTGATTCTACATTTAATGCATGATTACATAAATAACCATTTGGAAGAAATGTTTTATTCTAGCATTCACTTATATGAACTATATATGATGTGTCAATTACGTCAAAGATTTATATTTTGCCACTGAATTGGAAGGTTGTGTTTCTATTGGAAGTATGGCTAAGTATCGACTCACAGAATCTGTCAGTCATCAAAGGATCTCAAAAGTTCAACCAACGTTGACCTTACGATAGCTAACCTACTTTAATGTGATGATTTTTTTTTAGAAGTACTCATCACTGAACCAGTCAAATGCTTCTGATTCTGCATTAGAGCAAGTATGTTTATTTGACCAGTTTACTGCGTCTCACGAGTTTTTGTCGGGGCCTGTTTATTTGTTTAAAGATTAAGTTTATTTCATATAAATCTTTACATTCTCTACTCTATATATTTAAAATATATATTTACTTCACCACTTCTTGGTTTTAAAGCGTATATCGAGCTCGTTATGCAAATTCTTTACCATATTCCAGCCGATGAAAATTAAAAAATTTACAAATATTTTCTTAATACGAAAACTATAAATTTGCTATGGAATTATTTTAACATTTCCCAAACTTTTTGTTACAATCAATGTTTTATCTGTAAAGTTTGAATTCAAACTGAAATAATTTTTAATTTAATAATAAAACTAATGGCGTTAAGAAGCTGCAACAAGTTGAAACATTTATCTTATACACAACTTATGGCATATTATACACAACTCACATTTACTGCCAACGTTGGTTGGCCATCCCAGTTAAATATGATAGCTGTTATCAATCCTAACCAATCATATCTATTCTATACGTAATTGCTAATAATACATGTATTCTATATCAAATGGTTTTTCGAGAAGATTTGTATATTCTATAGTAATTGAATAGTTCAGTAGTCACACAATCTGCTGACGGGAGCAGGAAACAATATGAAAGCCATAATGTATTATTAAATACAATAATAATATGGACCTGCGTATCTTTAGCGTGCCTAAGACACGTTTTAAGTAGATTTTGTATACAAAATCGGTTTATTGCAATTGTCCGTAGTTAGCAGGGGCTGGTGACCTTGATTTTTCCACTTAAAAGAACAATTTTAAACCTTATCTACATTTACAATCTTTTTTTTATCGTAACGTTATGGATGCCATCTCTTTGTTAAGATCTGTTACTACTAATTCTGATCCTTACGCTTCTATAGTTTTCTTGTAACGCCTGCAGTTTTAAATATTTAAATTATAAAAACACAAAAAAGTGTTGAGGTTTGTGCATTAAAAAAATAATTAAAAAAAGTCGCAAAAATTAATGAGGTTTGATAATGTTACGTAGCCAAAACCGAACACCTTTTAAGGTTACACTACTAATTTAGTTACACTAGGTTACACTATTGATTTCAAAGTCAAAGTCAAACAATGTCTTACTTAACCACGAGAAGTTAGGGCTAAGAAGCACCCACTAAAACTTAACCTGGGGAATAATAGCTTAAAAAGAACATCCAAACCACCACCAATGACTGGAATAACGGATCGTTCGGCGGTCATCCATCCAAGCATCAACCACGCTGGACGTTGTTTGATTCGGTATCTTGCGATTACCGCCGTAACCGCTACACCTGGCCATTTGCGTTTCGCAGTACCTCTAAAATTTACTTTTATAAAGTCTACCTTACATTACTCAATTTATTAATTTTTCGCTTTATTAACTAATGGTGTAGTTTTAAACATGTAAATATTAGGACTATATATCAAGATTACCTTACTCAGACAAAAATTCTGAGCAATATATTTCTAAGTATATTTAAACGTGAAAAAATAAGTTGTCCATATAAAAAAAATAGTTTTCAAAAAGAAATTACGAAAAACTTTACAAGTAAAAGATTTACCTGAAAAACAAAGAAATTTATGAAAATGTGCTAAATAGTTTTAGAACCTGGGATAGAGAAAACCTAATTTATAACTACCTAAACATGAATAATATAGAAAAACTATGGAACTTAAAAGTAAGATTTAAATAAGAACGATCCTAATTTATTTAGTGGTGGAAAATTCAGTCAATCACTGATAAAGTATCTGTTACAACTTCTGATGAAATGAGATCTGAAATTAATGTCAAAGTTTTATCCACTCTACGTGATCTATTTAAACAATGAAATTTAAAAATATTCTTTTAAAAATTTGCCCGTTTACAAATGTCTATCTTTAACGCAATCCGAGATCAAACACAAATGCAAAAGTAGTAAAGCATATCTCTTTTTAGAATTCGAATATTAAAGAACTTTATTAAATGGCTAAAAAAAACTTGTCCAATATATTTCACAAACAAATTCGACAAAATATATACAATATTGGTATTAGGAAACAAATTGAAAAATTCTTGCATTGGGAACAGAGAAATAATCCAAATGCTGGATCTGGATGGACATTAAAACGCTGCAAACACATAATGATGGGCCTAAACAAACAACACGTTATGAATGCTGGGTAATATATCGATGTAACAAAGAAACTCAAAGATAAAAAAAAAACTTGGGTAAACATCACGAATACCAATCATGCTTTATTTTACTCAATCTTTTTCTATGTTTTAATTTAAATTATAAGACATTATCTTGTATTATTTTAATAAAACAATATTTTTAAACCTCACGTTATCTATTTGTACTTCAAGGGAGCCTAACAAATTTTTGGACTAACTTAGAGTAATTACACGTAAGGAACGGAACTTGAGTGTAATTAAACAATGTTCAGACCCTTAGTCAGGGCTCGGGTAGGATGATTCTGGTAACAAATGGATTCTTACATTAATTGAAACTCTTTTCCGTCTTTAACCGGTAATTATGTGAAGCACTTCTCTAAATTGATTTTATTAACTTTAATTTTCGAATCACTCAGTAAACACAGGGTATTCCACGAGAGTTGAGCAAAACTTCAAGTAGTGATAGTAAACACAAAAAGAAGGTTCATATGAACAAACGCCATAAACCTCTTCATTTATTGCTTTTTGTCTATATGTAACCTTTGGTTAACAAGATCCTTCTGAATAACTGGTAATGTGAAGAACTTGAAACTTTGCAGACATGTTAGCTAACCAAAGCGTTTTACACCTGAATGTATCAAAATTTAACTTTCCATCTCACGAAGAATATTTTTTTTATTAAAATATAAATATATCAAAACCATTATTTCTACTACATTTTTTGTATGAATAATGTTTTTTTTGTTTTTGTAAATAAAAAAGCAAACTATAATTATTACGGTTATTTTAGAAATTATATTTTGCCCTTCATCTAATCACTATTATTTATGTTAGTTATTTAAAACAAAACAAAAATTTCCATAAATCTTCATATGGAAACCATTAAAATAAACATTTTCTAGTTCATCAATGTAATTTGAAAATTTGCCAAATTTGAAGGAAGATGCCGTATAGTAAGGGTTCCCACCTTTTGCTAACACAAAACGTGATGATTGGACCCATACTTTTACCACCAGACCAATCGAAACAGTTAGTCTGTTACCTGCAGCCCAATTCTCAAAACCACATCCATTATTGTGGCTGCTACGCAATTATACGGTACATGGAGTGTCAGCGTTATGGTGAGGAAACTAATCCCATTCCCAGGTGTGCGTAACGGTGCTGCTACTTCGGCACCTGATTCACCCTAAACTCTGGTACCCTAGCAGTGATAGTATTAACACAGGTAGTATAGTGTTATAACATGCAGATTATTGTAGGTGTAATAAGCCTTAATTCAATAGCACTGTTTTGTAATAATCTCTATATGCTAAACTCGTAGTTAATACGAGGGTTATTCAGTAATTAAAGAAACAAATAAGTCTGGACAAGAAACAGTTTATTGACGTGACAACGTCTTAAGTTAGGTTGCGGCTCGGAGTCACTCATGAAAAAGTGTAACGCCCGGTAACGTTACGATGCCCGTCCAGTGGGTCCGCCGCACGGGATCCGCACGGGAAAAAGCAGATAACTGTGGGTCCGCCGCACGGGATAAAGCAGATAACTATGTTTATTCGTGAAAATGTGGAGTGCTTGGATTCGTCATTTACAACAACTACAACAATAAAGGTAAATAATTGTACACTGATATTTCATTATCGTAAACTATGATTGATTGATTAATTGTTAGATTGACACAAAAGTTGAGAAACTGAGTTTATAGGTTATGTCATACTATTGACAAATGTTGATAGTGTTAAGTAAATTATTAGTTTAAATCACTCTGCAATCAATCGTAATTCAGTCGATTGAGAAGAAACAGCGCGTATTGCTAGTCAAACATTTAAAATAACAAATTATAACCTCTAACCTGTCATAACAGTGCGAACAAACAAACGAACTAAACCGACCAATCACCTCGCGCGGAGTTAGAATTTAACTGTGTTTAGCAAGAATTTCAAATTCCAATTTTAGTAAATGTTTTATTCAACTTTACCATTTACAATAACAAATTTTAATTAATTTCAAATCATGTACAATGTTTTAGTAAACAAAATATATTATCTATAGTTAAAATGTGTGCAATTCTTATTTTCATTCAATTCCTTGTTCCTATTGTGCAATTTAATAATATTCATATCAATAAATATTCTACCGAAAAAAAGACGTTGTCACGTAAAATCTTCGCCCGTAAAACCGAATTTACAGGCAACCATATTTTTTTTTTTACAAATTAAAAAATAAAATTAACATAGTTCCCGTAATCATTTATACAATTGTTCCAATTAATTACAGGTCTTTTATTCCCGCTACAAAGTACACGTTAATTTGATGATTTAACTAATTTCCTACAGAACTTTTTACGCCCTCCTTGTCCTGAAATCTCTTTCTTCGTAATAAATTCTTCAGTTCTTCAGTTCTGCATATTTTTTATTTATTTAGAGGGTAGTTGAGCAATATCAGGATGTGCATTATCTTTCTGGACAATCACACCTCTCCTCTGAGATCCACGAATTTTCTCCTTCATGGCTCGATTTACTTTCCTTTAAAGCAAATATGAGTAGTACTTGTTTACTATACACTTCTCTTAGGAACAACCACCAAACCTTCAGACACGCAAAACGTTGTCAACAACCTTTCCCTGATGATGCTAGGATTTTGAATTTTTTATTGTCAGGCAATATGGTTTACTTCGACTCCATGCTTTGCCTTTTTGATTTTGGCTCATGATATTGAACTCAAGATTTATTAAAACATAACATGTTTTTGAGAAATTGCTCAAAATCACTTGCATAGCGTTCCTTTTGCTCTGCACACTCTCAAATCTTGTTTCCTTTTGTACCTGCATTAAATCCATTGGGACCCATTTTTGACCTGTTTGGCGGTACACCATCTTATCCACAGTAGTACGGCTGTTGGCAGGAATAATGTCATCAATTCAGATTTCAAGTAAGGGGGTTTAAATTGCGACTGATCTGCTAGAGCGGAACATATCAGAAACTGAGTCGCGTCCACTTGTAAAATTCGGCACGATTAAAACAACCGTGATACACCATTAACATTCTACAATATATTATAAACACTGGTTCTCGCCTTTAGCAAGGGAAATCGGATAACCTAACGTTGTTTAACTAATGCAGAATTTTCAAGCGGACTCGCTATCTCAAAATGAATTTTCGATGTTGTAAAAAATGTTGATATATCAACTGATCAGGGTTTAACCCAGTGTGCCAACTTAAAGCCATAAAAATTACCAAACGTACCATACCAACCCTTTTGGCTTTTTAATGAAATCTATATGCTAGTGGGAATTTTATTTTTAAAACCCTGCACCTGGATTTTTCTAAATTACGATATGGTATTTACCTATCTATATATTTTAAAGACCATTATGGGTTTAATGAAGATCTAGCTGTACTGGCGAACATTTTATTTTAAACTCACTAGGATAATGTTAAACCTCAAAAAATTCTTATAACCTTATTTTTATCTTTACATTTTATCTTGACGCATCTGATTCATATATACACTCTTCTATATTACCACATGTAACGTAACAGGTTTATTTAGTGTTGAGTGTTAAATGTTATGTATATATATATATAATTCATTAGGCTACACATGTTAAAATTACCCAATTGTACATAATTGTAAAACTGTGTTCACAAATTTATACATCCTTCAATATTCCATTTGTGATTATGTTTCTTCTTAAGATCAATGTAAAAATGGTCAATAAAGCTCAGTCGAATCCCATGTACATGTACCATCATTAAACTCGATGTTGCTTATATAGAAATGAAACGTCGTGCAAAATCTCAAATCCATAGATTTATTTGTTTTTAAGACATCGTGCGTGACGGCGTAAAGTTCAACTGACTCCATTACTCCAAGCGTTGATGTTTAGGGATAATGGAGAGCTGATGGAACAATAAAAACGTATTTTTTAAGTAAAACATAATATTCTAATATTTCTGAAACCTAATATTTAGAATACAATATAGAACCTTATTTTGTTTATTTTTATTTCAATATTATGCTGTATCTGGGAGTTTTACTAAAAGTAATGTGGATAAAAACTATGTTCAATGTGCTATTAAATAGTTGTTCATTTATTCCCATATATATTTATATTTTTCTAATGAACTTTATCTTTTTTTTCCATGACCTTTCAAATGAGTTGGCCAGTAACATAGGCATGTACATTTAAAATTTATGAGCTGCGTCCCCCCCCCCTGAATCCCAATTTGGGGAATTAGAAAACTTGTAACAGTTAATAAAATTTTCACTTCTTTTTCTAAAAAGTTGTCCGGAGTTCCATCACTCCATCTTTATCAAAAACTGAACAGAGTGTATCCATACCTTTAGCTCACGCTGTATATGTTTCTTGCTATGTATTTCAGTACATAAGAACCAAATGTACAGTTCTATAACAGAAAAAATGAAAATATAAATTTTAGACCCAATAATATAAGCTTTAAATACTCTTTAAAACTAATAATTTTCATGTGAAGGTCCAAAGAAGTACTGTGCGGGATAAAAACATTCTTGTATTTAACACTGTTGTGAGTATTGTGTAAACCTTGAAAAGCTCACAACGTTTCAACGGTAAAGTGTCAAAACCATCAGAGGATCTCATAGTTCACAAATGTTGCCCTTAGGATAGCAAACCTGCTTTAAGATTATGTCTCTTTAGAATTATGTTTAAGTACCGACACACAGAACCAGTCAAAGGCGTTTGATTCTCCATTAGAGCAAATAAACGTCTGAAGCTCTATTTGACCAGTTGCCGTCTCCCACGTATTTTTGGTCTCCGTCAGTTTACTGGCTGCCAGAGTAAATGAATTTCATATAAATATTTATATTTGGCTAAGTTTAATCTTTATTTGAGCCGTCTCAGCTACATATTATGAAGTAATTTTTCAGCATCTTTTTTTGTCTTAGACCGTTATAAGTAAATTTTTAATAACAAATTGGCCTGTGGTAGCGGGAGAAGGCTGTAATTAAATAAACTTTAGTATTTTCCCATAAGAGCAATGTTAAACCGCATGTACATTTACAATCTCATATTTTATCGTCGTTTTATGAATATTTTTAAGACTTCACTAATTTTTTTTTTTAAATTTTTTTTCTTGATATTCTTATTAGTCACGATGTATGTGTTACGTTTTGTATCTATAGCCTTACTGGATCTAAATATAATGTTGTTATATTACAAAATATCGGCTGATAGCTATATAACAAATAGCTTGTCGGACATTTTTGGTTTGAAATCATGTGTACCCATAATAAGCCATGATACCCTTCTCTGAACACTATTCATAATATGATTTAAATATACTCAATTCAAATCTTGAAACTAGTAACACCATTTTTTACACTTCCACATACGTTTTAGTTTCCAAATAATGTCTCATGTAAGTTTTTCAACTACCGAGTTCCACAATTAGTAATAATAATAATTCCATGATACATTAATTAAAATATAATTAATATTGTGCTCTCTTCATTTAAGGTATGTTTTCTGGTAGGTGTTTCTCATTACATCTAAAAAAACTGTTAATGTCAGAAACACAAAACATTCCAATCATATTAAGTCAATTAGAGGGCATTAGCCAAAGGTTAAATAATATACTAGTTTTTAAAAGTTTTAACTGGAAACCCTACAATACGTATGCTGAATAATCTTTTATTGGAGCGTATAGACGAATAAAATGTGTCTTGGTCGTTAAAATTGGTTGAATAGTAAAAGATTTATCCCTATTTTAGACAAGACTAAATGATGGGAGTTAGGACATAATGTACATGTGAACACTGCTTTTTGATTTGTAAACTAGAAGTTTTATAAACATCTGTGAATAATACAGAAAAGAGTTCTATATAATTGCTTGTTAAAGACAAAAACGAGTTTCAATTAATAAGAGAATCCATTTGTTACCCGTATCATTCTATCCAAGCACTGACCAAGGGTCTGAACAATGTTTAATTACACTCCACCTTCATTGCTGACATAATTACTCTAACTTAGTCCAACATTTGTTGGCCTTCTTCCAAACACTGTTGGACATATTAAATAACCTTCATTTAACTGCAATCAATTAAAGTGAAGTTTAAACCGTTTCCGTCTAGAAGGAGCATTTTAGAATGTATTAAACTCTAACGTATCATTTCAAATTTCTAAACTGTGTTACATATATGGAACACATTGTATAACTTCGTCACCTTCCTTGCGTTTGTAATACCACATTTCATCTATAGAGACAAGAATAAATAACTGTATGCCTGTAACGTATGAGTTTAAATAATTAACTGGTTTTATAATGTCGAAATCTGTAGGTTTTTGTTTATAAGGTTTCAACTAACTTTAAAAATGAAGGTAACCAATGAATCGTAATTTGATATTATGATTATGCTTTGTGCATTGATTAAAAAAAATATTACATCAATTAGTATTTTTTACAAAATATCAATTTTATAATGGTTTATAAAACCAGTACATCATGTTGCAAATATTATCTCGTAAAAAATGCGAACAAAAATTGTATGGTTCTACGATGTTCATAAGTCCACAGCAACCTTAGACGAACGATCTATACAGACAAGTGGCGCCCATGTGGAAAGACGTATTTCGTGGCTACAGCACCAGATATCACTAGTGTCGCTAAGCCTAACTCCCTGCACTGTTGTCAGTAACAGCAGACAGCCGCGCGCACTGATGATCCACTACCTTCCACTGAGATTCTTGCTTCCTTAGATTTGAGCCTTCGTACTAAAGCTTACCTACGTGCTGAAAGTACAATTTTTACTTATCTTGTTTGCCGGGTTGGAGAAGTGATATATTTGCTACATTCAATGTAGAATTTATTCTATAGTAGTTATATAAAGTACAGGTATTGGAAGTAAAAACGTGGTGTATGGCGGAGATACTGTGGGAGAAATTCCACTATTATGCCAGGGTACAAAAAGACGATCTAGCAGTCTTTATAAATATATAACACAGAGAGGCTAAATTGGATATGTATTCTAGAGTGCCTTTTTACAATGAGCATCATTTATCTCAAAAGACGCTCAAATACAATAGTGAGTTTATGATAAAGTTATTGGCAATTATATATCTTATAGTCACGAAAAAACTACAGAAGATGGGACTTATAAAATTTAACTGACAGTCTTCAAAGATACGTTAGGGAAGGCTTTATAAATTTGCCCTACTTCGAACTAGTATTCATGTAACTTAGTAACATAATATCTCTGGTCTAGATATTTTTTGACATATTCAAGAAACACGAATAGGCACCCCTAACTGATATTTTATTTAAACCTTTAATGCTATTATACTGAAAATCACTCTACTTAGAGCCACAATGACATGTATATGTATGCATATATGTTTACTTTTACATTGAACTTTGACTTGTGTGGTAAGGAGTATGTTACATTGGAAGTTGATAAGGAGTGTGTTTGACAAGTTGGCCCTCCGTCAACCAAAACTCACAAGAGGAGGCTGGGTTCTATTGGAAATATATAAAAGGAAAGATTTTATAATGACAAACACAAAGAAACTTAGGGTCAGGAAAGCATACGGAGGTAGATGAAAAATGAATTTTAATTTTTGAAAGTTATTTATTTTCCTAATGCAATATTGTACATGTCAGTATGTCTAGAATTAATGATTGTCGAAGTCACAAACCTTTTGGAGACCTGTTAGCACAACTAGGCGGTAATTTTAAATACAAACGCACAGTTCCAATATATCTCTAACCTTGCTTGTGCATGTTTAGATCTTGGAATAGATTAAAATAATACTTTTAGTATTTGTTTTAATATTTCAATATAAAAACTCAGACCACATATACGTATATATATATATATATATATATATATACGTACAATATATATGTATTACCTTTCCCTGTGGAATGTAACCTAAATATTTTTAACCAAACAAAAGATTTCTCACGATATAAACATATAACATATAAGATTAACCAAAGCTCGAATACCTGACTCTGATGGACGATTATGTGGTCCGTAAATCGGACGAAGAGCTCGGTAAGTTGCCCGAACTGAACTGCGGTTTTCAAAATAAATTTGCACTATTCGCAAACGCTCTTCTTTTATAAGTCTGTTTATGGTTACTATACAATAATACGCACTAGACAATACAAATATCGAAATGACATAAGATAATAAACAAATATCAGCTGTTTTATTCAAATTTAATTGTTGTGTTTAATAGTGGTGCCAACTTAAAAAACCACACCAATAAAAAAAATCATAGTTGTTTAAAAAAAAAAACAAAATTATGTATTACCTTTCCCTGTGGAATGTAACCTAAATATTTTTTAACCAAACAAAAGATTTCTCACAATATAAACATATAACATATAAGATTATCCAAAGCTCGAATACCTGACTCTGATGGACGATTATGTGGTCCGTAAATCGGACGAAGAGCTCGGTAAGTTGCCCGAACTGAACTTCGGTTTTCAAAATAAATTTACACTATTCGCAAACGCTCTTCTTTTGTAAGTCTGTTTATGGTTACTATACAATAATACGCACTAGACAATACAAATATCGAAATGACATAAGATAATAAACAAATATCAGCGGTTTTATTCAAATTTAATTGTTGTGTTTAATAGTGGTGCCAACTTAAAAACCACACCAATAAAAAAAATCATAGTTGTTTTAAAAATAAAACAAAATTATGTATTACCTTTCCCTGTGGAATGTAACCTAAATATTTTTAACCAAACAAAAGATTTCTCACGATATAAACATATAACGTTGTTTTAAATCCCATGATTTGAATTGTAAATTTTATCTCTACACAGATGAAAGAAAAAATAAAATATTTTTGTTACTCAGTTTTGTGCCGTAAGGCAGACGTCTTTAAAAACTAATGATTTGTTATAAATTAAATATTGAACTACTAAAAATAGTGAAATAAAGATATATATTATCACTATGAATTTTACTTAATTTTGCAATGCCACGTAATAACATTAACATTTGTGACTTAAATTAATGCATATTGGAGCGAAAAACTTTATAGAACACCAGACGTATGACTGAAGCGGTGAGTGATAGTAATTCAAACATGCAATCATTGAATATAAGAATTAAAATATATCTGCACTGGCTTGGTTTGCGTTCCGATATACTTTCTCTTTATGTCATTGGAGCTTGAATCCTCGCAAATCACTAGACGTAATCACTGAAGTGTTGAGTCAGAAATTATAGTCATTAAAAACCTTCAAATCATAATTTCAACAGTTCAGTTCTGTTATGCTGTCTCTAATAGTTTCTGGAATGAGTATTCTCGAAAAATTTAAACATTCAAATCATTATTGGTTTGGTTTGGGTTCCCACTTACTTATTCTACAAATCATTGGAACAAGAATCCTCGCCAATCGCCAGTCGTAATCACTTGGGTCAGAAATGATAGTAACTAAAAATTCAAATCATCCCAGGCTCGGGTTCAATTTGGATATACTTTGTCAGTAAACTATTATAAATATATATATATATATTATATAAACGTTATATAATAGTTTTATAGTATTATATATATATATATATATATATATATATATATATATATATATATATAAACTGACACTATAGATATCTCCGTCCGACACTGATAGTGACAGTAGTACTAATTTGTCTGTCGTTGACTGTACCATGAGTATTCTTGTGAAATGGTGAGATAACTATGTCTCGTGTGAATGTTAATGTTACTGCCTCGTTGTGGAACACATACATTGCCTTTTGGTATTATTCTTCTTGACTCCCAGTTTATACAAACTAGGATCTTCGTGCCCCTAAACAAGACTTTGTACAACGAGAAGAAGATGACTGATACCAAAAAAGGATTATTTGTCATAAACGTGTCATAGCAGGTCCTGCCACAAAAAGCCGTAATGTAATTAATATTAGTCGTATAAGGCGTTGGAATGATTGCAGCTGGAAATCGTTTAAACGTATGTAAGCGAAAGGATAAGAAATACAAAATGTTCGAGGGATCCCCCACATTATCCGGAGCTGGTTAATCTGTACCACGTGTTTAATACCAATGGGAGATACCTTAATCCCAAAATCATCTGTGGAGCCGATTACCAGTTTTATGAATAGGTATTTAGTTACCCGCTGTGTTAAAAACAGGGAAAGGTACCAAATCTAACAGGAAGATAACCAACTATCGATGACCGTTCTATCTAGAAAGGACAGTGTTAATGAAGATGAAAACGTTAACGATATAAAATGTTTTCAGGATAAATCCATATTTTGAAATAGTTATATACACGCGTATACATAAGTAAACATCGTATTAATAAATTTGTTTTTTAGTATGAGTGGTTTTAAACTACATGCAGTTTTCAGAATACACCATAGTCGCGAAAATATAATATTATCTTTACTGATTATACTAAATAATCTAAAATATCTCAGAATACATAATACATGTGCCTATCCTACTCTTAAAAATGTTTTGCTGAGGAACAATAAAAGGTTGCAGTATTTATGAAACTTCCTATCCGATGAGAACTCTGAGCAATATTAATAATGGTAAGTGGTTCCCATCAGTTAGAATCTTTTAAACTGCAAACCCTCTGAGGTTCAAACTTTCTTCATTTTATTTACAGAGTTGAAAAGCTAAAGCTATGTGTCAACAAATTCCTTGGTGTTTATTTCTTAAAAATATTTCAGTTATTACGAGAAACAAAATAATATATATTGCAGAAACTTAATTTATCAAGTGCAGTTTGTTTAGGAATTCATTTTATATGTGTACTCAGCCATATTATTATAACTTTAACAGCAATAATTTAACGATATTAAAGCTAGTTTCTTTTCATTTTAACAATCTTAAGCATATATTTTGTTCATTGCTGTAACTAGGATTTGAATTTGGGGATTAATCTAATCGAACAGCACATAAAATCTTTGGGTATTGGGTAAACTTGCATAAATACTCATATCATTTTATATACATAAGCATACTTCAAAGTTTAAAATTTAACTAACGAATATCAATAATCAGTAATACGTATGCTTTAGTGCTGTATGATGTAATACGGGTATTTAAAAATTACTTTGGTATTGTTTTATGTATTCTATACCTTTCATAAACCTCCCCTCTTCATTTACTCCATTTATTTTGTAGTGAAAACGCTATAGTATCGTGTAAAGGCTGAGGTGGTGACATCTTTTTACTGAATTAATATTCCACCTTTTACAAATTGTAGTGTAGAATATTCTGATATCTTAGCTCTTAGATTGTACTCAAAGAATTATCAGTTTCTAAAATTTAAAATAAGATTTCTTAAAAAGAAAAATAATAATTCCTATATTTTTTGATGAAAAATTTATTTTCATTGAATAAATGAGAAATTGCATTTTTTACTAGAAAATTTTCAAAATAAATAAAAATATATATAACCTTTTACTTTATTTTACTTAATTTTACAAATAATGTATTGTCAAAACAACATTACTATACTGGTTAGTCATATAAGCTCTGTTAAAATCCAATTTAAACTTAAAATTTAATTAGGCAATAAATATACAAAATATTTGAATAGGATCTACTTCAAAGGATTTAACCAAAATAATAAGTATAAGGAATCAGATAAGGATAGTAAATATTGTTATACTTGAGAAGCTTTCATTGTTTTTAAATAATATTAAAGTAAAGCACACTTATATATTTTTTTAGTTGAAAGACGCATATTTTCTTGCTAAAAAGTACAAGCTAACATTAACATATATTTAATCATCTTACAGAATACGCTATCGCATCCAAAGCCATTTAAACTCTTTTCTAAGGTTCGAATACTTTACGTATTTAACATTTTAACATTTAGTCTCTATATGTAATTTCAATGTATTCTTTCCACATATATGTTATGAATAAGTATAAATGTGCATCGATGTACAGGAAGAAGTTGGTAACTAGAGTTGAAGGCACGACAAGATACAAATGTAACTCTTAGAAATACAATTTCCTGTTGAAGATGTAATAGAGTGTAAGATGCTGCATATTCAGTACAAACTTTGTTTGCAATAATCACCAAGTTTAGGAGTGAACTAAAAGTGTTAGTTTTAGTTGATGGATTCTATGATCAATAAATGTATCTTTTAGAAACAAAACATCCTGTTGAAAATTAGAAGATTGGATTATACTTTATATTCAGTCTAAACACTAATTGCACTAATCGTCAAGTCGTTGTAATGTGAACTATAAGTGTTGTTTTTATTTGGTGGGACTCTGTGATGAATACATTTAACTGTTAAAAACACAGTGCTTTTTATTTGATTGGATTCTATGCTCAACACAAGTAAGAGCATTAATTGTATCAAATTGGGTTAAACCTAGCTATTCAGTAACGAGCTTTAATAACGTTGAGAAAACAGATAAAATCCAGATTGAGAGTTAAACTGTATTACTTTAGTAAACTTTCCACTTCAAATGGATATTATAGAGAAAACTCATTTTTCCATCGTGTTTGAGAGAGAGATTAGTAATAAGATTACGCGGAATTGGTTATATGTTTTAATTTTCAAAACACTAATGTCTACTCAGCATTGATTAGTCACAATAGTACAATGAAATAAAAGTCATAGAACCTAGAGAACGATCGTGGGTATTGTCAGTGAAGACCTTATTTCTTGAATGTTAATAGTGGGTCATTCAGATATTTTAAAAAGCTGATAATACAAGGTGAGCCGGTGTTTCTGAGATCCATTCATAGACAGTCGAATTGCAGAAATAATCATAATGGTGTCTGGTCTTTAGATTTGGTAGCGATCAATAACAGGTACTCACACACAATCTCGTTTAAGTTTGATTAAACTTGATGTGAAGCTTTGATCAGTGATGCAGGTGGAACAGAAATCCACTTTCACTTTGTTGGATGAAAACAAGAACAGAGAATAACTTTCGCTAAAAGTGCTTTTACATTTAGGGTTCAATTATAAACACACTCTTTTTCAATACCCAACATACATGTAATAAAGATTGTCCTTTAGTTACTAATATTGTTATAGTATGAGAGTTAGTGAAGCCTATAGCTAAAGTGTCTTGAAAATTTTAATTTCTGACTTCTGGTCTGTCCATCTATCCTCACGATATCTTCAAAACGAACTGGCCTATAAACGTGAAGTTTAGCTTGAAGCTTTATTTCTACGTAAGCACTATCAAGATTAGTGTTGAGAATATCCAACAGTGAGATTTAGCTTAGCGTTAGCAAAACCTATAATTTAGGATAATATCTCGAGTGATAATTGAACTATAAACTTGTATTTCTTTACCGTTTTTTATTACTATGGGTTCTGGCAAAATATCTACTTTGTTTATCTATATGCATGTGTTTTTATCAGGAAATCTGAAGAGTGAATTGACCTATGTGCTTGAAATTTAGCAAATTTCTTCACGTTTACATAGGTAAGAACGAGATTAAAGATAGTGCATGTCTATCAATGGCATTTTCCTGAACGTTCTTGACATACTAATACATACTACATACTCTGGAAAGAGTAGTTTCTGCCTGTATGGGGGCTGTAAAATTATGCCTGATTTCTCTCTGTCCGCAGAAAACCTGGATATTACATTTTACTACTAAACACATAATTACGATTATGCATGCAAATTCAACGAAACCTTTCAGTGACATGTAGTTTAACTTACCCTGTAGTAATATAACTTTACTTTTAACGGTATATGTGCTACAAATAAATTATAAATTACGGCTTTCAAGAGATATTTTAAGTTTTTTAAATTAAAAATTAGTAAATAACTTATACGCCATACAGACACAGGTGCATACGCAGTCAACTAAACAGAAACATACCCACGTAATACATTACAAACAAGATATTCCGTTATACATGTTCTTAAACAATGTTCAATTTCAGAAAGAATGTATATTATTATTTTATTTTATGAATAATTCTCTCCTAGCCTAAAAAAGCCAAATAGATGTCTAAATGCCATAAATAAAAAATTACAAAGTCTGGACTTTTATATAATAAAAACCAAGAAAGTTATTGCAGTGAGATATTTTTTTAATATTCTAGTCTCAATATGTTTACTAAGGGTTAAAAGGAAACTGGCTTTAATAACAGTATTAAAATTATTTAACAACCTTGAATATGTTTAGAGTGTTCCCTTATGTTTGAGTTGCCAGTGACGCAGTGTAGTGGGTACGGCGCATATCACGAGATAACCAAATCAAACAACGTCGAGTCCGGCTGCTACTTAGATAGGTAACCTCGGAGCGATTCTGTCCTTGAAAGCAGGACGCCTGCCTAGGCGTTGAACGGCGGTTTTGAAGTCACCTTTAAGTCAGTGGTCTCAAGTTTAAGTGTTGTAGAGGAACAGTATTTCAGTAATATCTATCCAAACTATTACCTGCCTCAATAACATCTTGCTTCTTACTACAAATAAAACATTTTGCTTAGTTGAAACTTTGTTTCTTAATAATAAGGAAACAGAGTGTAGGTAGTAAAAGCACTCATTATTATTTTATCCGTGTTGTCAATTCAATTACCAATCAGCACTTTAGCAAAACTTTTAATGTTTTAAACAATCTTGACTAATGGTTCACTTGTTAACGACACCTAGCTGTTGAAGTTTTCGTCGGATCTAAGATTCTAAGGTACGTTTACTGGAAACTTATAACTTCATATCCTACCTTTCAAGTTTTAAACAATTACTTTTGCATTATTTCTTATGAAAAGTAAAATGTTCCATCGTAAATTGTAATATTCACTTCCGAAACTCCCATTACATCTTACTTATGTTCTCTCTTATACCACTAATTTAATCCAGACCCTGAAAAATTTTAGGATTTCTGGTATCCCATATAAATGTGTCCTCTTTTATTTTAATTGTGATTAGGGTTTAAAAACAATTTTTTTCAATAGTTATAGGAAAGCTTAGTAAAATAACCTTTATGATATGATTTGGAGACTTTTGATCATACTCTCCACAATGTACTTTACAGTCTGTTCAATCATAATACCCAAATAGGGCCTTGTTGACTTCTAGTCATTGCACATCCCTCTGTGCGCTTGACAGAAAGCTCTTATAAACTTGAAACTTTGTACATAGGTTCATCTGATCATTTAAAAAAATCTTTTAGCTTGAACTATTATACCTTGGTGCGACGATGCCGGTCGATGAAAACAAAATAATTTACTAATATGTTGTGTACAAACTAACAAGTATTACAGAATGCTTCTAATATCTTAAACATTATGTTGCAAGCAATTTTTCGTTGGTAAATTTTAAATTCGAACTGAAATATTTTTTTTCTCTCAAACCAATGAAATAAGTATTTGAAACATGATTACAAAATTTATTTTATGCAAAACTATTCTATATTTAATTGTTAATAATATCTCATATGGTTTTCAAAATATAGAACATTTGTATTCCATATAGGAAATAAATAGTTCAGTAGTCACAAAATCTAAGTACTGAGCCAGAAGCAATATTAATGCCATAATATATTAATAAATACAATAATAATGTTGACCTGCGTAGTTTCGTGTATTTTGGACACTTTTTAGTGTCGCATGCACACACAAAAGTTTTTAAGATTACACTAATTATATAGTTTTTATCATTTAACATTATTAGGATCAAAATATTCCAAAATCGGTTCTTAGTTCTCCTAAACACCAAGGACTTGCTGTACCAAATTTCGTGCTTATAGGTTTTGCAGTTTTTTAGATGCTGATTAGTAATTCGGTGAATAATGTTTAGAGCCATGAGGTAATATATTCACAAGAACCTTAGTTAGGCGGTTTAAAAGAAAACTACCGCCCTTATATATTATCGGGTGGTAATTTCCCACTTTATAGCAAACATTTTAAGGAAATGTTTTATGAATGGCGCTTTCAGGTGTGAGGGATGTCGGTAATGTTCTCCGATAATGTAATATATTGAGTGGGAGCCAAGGCGCTGAAAAACCCGGCGCTCAGTTTAAAACATGATTTGTAACGGTATAAAAATTTACTTCGGCAAGTCAACATGTTCTTTTTAATCCTAGTGCATAAATATGAATTGAAAATATCACATTAGAAAATTTCTAAATATTTGTGTGGCACGTATATAAAACTATAATATTATATAAATATTTGATATTATTTTAAAAATTGTTAATACTAGATGTTTCCAGGGGATAGGATGTATTTATTTTTAAATATATATGGTCTTAAAGGGATATAGATGACGGCGAAAGATTTTGTAAGAGGTGGCATACTGTGGAGTATATACGTTAAAAGCCCAACTTCAAAAAATTATACAACGAACTTTTAAGCTTATATTGAAATATAGAGCTGTATAGAGCTCTACTATTATCGCTGCTAGAACTAAAATAGTTGCGGTTTTATAACTATCCTTCTGGTTTACACCAGACTCGTGATTATGTTATGAAAACGTAAAGAAATACTGACGAGTTCATTTGAAATACGAATTTTCAAATCATATTTAGACTTACTTTACAACCTCTACATATCACAATCATTGCAAATATTTCAAAATTTTGCTAAATCAGTGCAACCATCTTCGGTACAGTGTGTAAGAGCCTAAGAGTTCGGTCGGCAACAACCCACCGCCACTGCGGTGTAGTCTATAACAATAAACAGTTGTGAAGAAAACTGCTTTGATCATGTTTTGTAACAACATACTTATCTAACTTGAATTATTTATGTTTCATTAAGCAGGTAACCTTTACATAACACAGTCATTGCAAATATTTCAAAATTTTCTAAATCTGTTCAACCATCTCTGGCACAGTGTCTAAGAGCCTTGATTGATGTCGACAGTTCTGTCTACAGCAACCCACCGCCACTGCGGTGTAGTCTATAACAATCACAGTTGTGAAGAAATAGCTGTAATCAATCAGCTTTGTTGTATAAATTGAATTGTGGGTATTATAATTCAAGTATTGCATTTCAGACTGAAAACTTTTTAATAATAATTTACAATAACCACTGTATAGTAAATGTTGCATTTAATTCACCTGAGAAATTCCTGTTTTATTACTTTTTTATTAAGCATTCAATGGTTGGAGTATAACGAATTATATACTTATTCGTGGGATTTACATAATAATTTCCGAAATATTTTTTAAACAGCCTTAAACTAGTGACTTTTATTGTCTTTATCGAGTTGCATGACGGTGCTATAATTGTTATTTATATGTCTTACACCTGTTTTTATCCAGGAAAAAAACCTTAAAATGTTGTACTATACTTCAAAACAGTTACAGACAGAGATTTTAAATTTTAACCCTTCCGATATCCTCAAATTTTTAAACATTTTAAGAAAAATAAATATTTTAAATGTCAAGAAAAACAAATTGATGTCCTTATATAGTGTGATTGGCTCTCTTGCCTCCTAAACCACTACGCAAGGTTGGATGCTAACAAATCTATATTATTACTAAAAATGTAATCGGATATTGATTTTATCTTCATGAGTAATAACAATTGTGATACTTTAATAGAATAAGTAAGTTAATATTATTTCGTCAATACCAGTGTGATGTGTGATTGTGATTGTTGTACTAGTGACTTGTGCTCGGAACTTGCATTCTCTGCAGTGACAAGCCTGGACTAGATTCCAAGCAGGTTTTGTCCTTTCTTTTTTCTTTATGTTCTCAATTTCTTATGTAATAATACCTCCCAACGTGACTAAGAGGATAGATTAAAATCATCGAAGCGTTGTGTTACACCTTTTGTAACCATAACTATAGCAAATTTCCGACATCATGCTATCTTTTCAAACTTTCATTACTCAATAACAAACTTTATACCACGTACGAATATAATAATTGGTTGTTAATATATAAACAGTAGTGGTATTATGTTTAAACATAGAGAGTTAGATGTCATCAAAAAACCTTCTATATTATTACAAAGCAAGATATTCTTTTGGTTTTCGTCCTAAAATCCTTTTTGTTATAATTCTTCAGAAAACAGGCAACGGGAGGAAGGGAAGAAATTGCATTACAGCTTCTTAAACGGAAAAGCTCTTCTTCCTAATTCGATTTACTGTGTTTCTTTTGTCACTGTGGATTCGTTCGTGGAGTTCATGAAGAAATACATAAACAGAAGCTCTTTTAATTTACTTCCTCATTACAAGCATCATAATACAGTTTGGTACGAACAAAATGTCTTTAGAACTGACAAAAATTTATAAAATCTTCGACAAAAGATTTTTAAAATGGGCTTATTTAAATTACCCTATGTTTACTGCAAACCGAGAGATCTTTTGGTAAAAAATATATCCCAATTAACTTGACGATGATGGACAACTAATACATAAATACTATAGAAAAGATATTAGGCTTTCGGATATATGCCGTCGTTATATATTAGAAGTATATAATACTACGTTTCCAGAATTTAGAACTATCCTCTTCACACGGATCAAAACCTAATATAAATATTAAACATGCACATAACAGATTTAAAACAATGCGGAAATCGCTTCCACACACCAATGTAAAATTAACAACATAATATGAGTTTTATCATCCATCGTCAATAACAAACTTTATAACAAGTACTGTAGGACAGTGTGATAATTTCAAAAACAGAGATTGGAATATTGTATTATATTTTCATTTTATTGTATTAATATTTACATACACGTATATTTCAACGATTCACCTGATCAAAAATTAAGTTTAAATAATTTTATCATCCTCAGTTGAGTTTAAAAACAGTTAAAACACGTGTTTTGTATTCATAGCTTTACAATTCTATTTTCCTACGAAATTTCGTCCATCCACAAATAGTAAAGTATTTTACTACATGTTATAAATATGATGTAAGATAATATAAGATAAGGTTTAATTTACATATCAGCTACTAACTCTAACATACTACCTCATAAAATGGGGATACAAATGCTGAAATACTTAGTAATTATGGAATATATTACTAAAAACAAGATTTCCAATTTGATTGGTTAAAAATAGCTACGGTCATTTTAAAAAGTATTTGTAGCACAAAAAAATAAACATTCCCGAAACTAATCTTCATATGGCCTGTAATCAGTTAATCTGATTTTAAAAATTTCTATAGAAACCACTAAAAGAAACATATTCTAGTTCATCAAAGTAATTAATAGACGAGACCAAATTTAAAATTATTCACATATAGTAAGTGTTCCCACCTTTCGACTGACACAGAACATGTTCATTGTACCCATCCTATTACCATTAGAAAAATCGCAACGGTTTTTTACCTGCAGCCCAATTCTCCGAACCACATCCATTGTGGCTGCTGCGCGATTATGCGGTAACATGGAGTGTTGGCGTTGTGTTCAGGTAACTAATCCCATTCCCAGGTGTGCGTATCGGTGCAGCTACTTCGGCACCTGTTTTATCTGATTCATCCTAAATTCTGGTACCCTAGTAGTGATAGTGTTAAAACCTGTAGTATGGTGTTATAGATGTAATAGACCTTACTTTAACAGTTTTATATTATTGTTTTATACTACTATGCACGTTATTCAATAAATAAATATATAAATTAGTTTTTGAGAATAAACAGTATATTTTTACAAAATGATACATGTTCCACTTATTTAAATAATTTCTGTAACCATTCATGGAAGCATTTTTATTCTGGCTTCAAAGAACACTAATTTGATATTTAACCAAATTTCCCCAAACTTTTATAACATTCTCGTCTTCCTGGAATCTCTTCACACGTAATACCTCATTCAGTTCAACACACTAATGCAATACACGATTTGCTGAATCAGGACTGTAAGTAGGATCAGATAGTACGTCCCAGCCCATTTTTTCGTTGGACTCCCAAGTTAGTTGAGCATTATGTGGACGCGTGTTATCTTGTTGAAGAATCGCACCTATCCTCCGAGATCCACAGATGTTATCAATCATGTCTTGCTTTACCACTTGCTAGCAAATATAAGTATTATTTAAGGGGGTTCGGTATCCAAAAAATGAAATTTTTATAAATTTTCGTGTTTTAATATTTTATTATTCTATGACTAATTCCTGACATTTTAATGCAAAAACTATTAAAATCCGATGATGGGAATTTTTTTTTCTATTTTTTTTTTATTTTGAAAAATATACTACATGCCAACAATTTAGTGTTTCCATTGCAACTGAAGTATTTGTTATAGTAACACAGTTGTATTCTTCCAAACTATGATTTAGATTTATGGGTTGGTACACCTGCCTTGTCTACTAACAAAAAATACAGCGGTCTATAACTGTCTTCAGTTACAATAAACCAATTTTGTGTTTGTAAACAAATTTTGTCGGAACAGACTGACTGAAGCTGTCATATTAGCCATACAAAAATATTATGGTCTAGCAATTCGAAGAAATGCAAGCAATTTAGAAGACATGCGAAAGACTGTTTGGGCTGAGTATTACCATTTGCTATCCAGCAATACAAATCCTCAACACGGACTTTGCCCAATAGGGAGTGAAAGTTGGTGCAAGTACCAAAAGGCTATGGCTTGTAATGAAACTTATGACCATTCCAAACATTTTCACCTTACTGCTGTCATCATGAACAAGATAAAGCCTATTTTTACAGACCTAAGTGCACCTGATTTGCTTCGTAAATGTCTCCACGGTAAGTCACAAAACCCAAATGAGTCCGTAAACCAAGTAATCTGGTCTCGCCTGCCAAAAACTGTCTTTGTTGGCATACACACCTTGCACTTAGGAGTGTATGATGCCATAAGTTCCTTCAATAAAGGAAATATGGCAAAATGTATGGTTTTACAACATCTTGGAATGACTGTTGGACATAATTTTTGTGAAGCAATGAAAAAGCTGGACATAGCTCACTTACAAAAAGCTCAACGCATGGCTACCGAAGTCGCAAAAAAATCAAGGCAAGCTCGCGCAAGTGCCAAGAGGAAGCTGGAAGATCAGTGGGAAGAGTTGGAGGATCCTGATAACACTAGTTATGCAGCTGGATGTCATTAATATTATAATAAAGGTCAGTGAATTAACTTATTTGATGTGTGTTGCCTTTAGCTGCGATTTCCCGAAAATTAACTTTTTTATCACTTATGTACCTTTTCTCAAGATCCACTGATCAGATTAACATAAAAAAATATACACATGTACTTAAGACCAGTACACACATTTATAGCGGAAGACATTGTAAAAATCTATTTTAAATCTTTATTAAAAAAATGATAATTATAAATTATTTTACAAAAAATTAATAAATTTTTTATTTACAACAAATTAAATAAAAACTTATTTTTTTAACTTTGTTCTGCTCTAAATGTTAACAAAGGTCTAAATAGTAGTGTCCTAAAGTTTGATGATGATAGCTTTAAAGGTTTCTGAGAAAAAGGTACGTAAAATTGGCCAAATTAACATGGGAAGGATAGGGCATACCGAACCCCCTTAATGTTTAGTGTACACTTCTCGGCGAAATAATCATACACAAAAACAGGACCTTCCGTGTCCCTAAAAATTGTCAACATGAATTTTGCTGCTGATGCTTGGGTTTTGAATTTTTCTTGACAGGTAACTTGTTGTTCTTCGACTCCATCCTTTGTATTTTTGATTCTGGTTCATGATATTGAACTCAAGATTCTCCAAGTGTTAAAACTTTGTTAAGAAAGCGCTCAAAAACTCTTGCATATCATCCATTTAGCTCTGTACAGAGTCTTTTAAACCTCGTTTACTGGTGTAGCCGGTTCATATACTCTGGGAGCCTTTTGGAAAAAATTAATACGCATGCAAATGAAGTTAATAATCCACCAAGAATTTAGTTTTAAGAACATTGGATGCAACTTATATTGACCAGTAACGAGTAAAAAGATTGCGAAAATAAGTATTATATAAAATACACTTAAATAACGGTATAAACATCATTGCTCAACAGGGAAAATTGTGTAATTGCCTAATTCTACAACGCACATAAAAATATCCATGATTGATCATAATTTAAATAAAACTTTTCTCCTTATTTAAATTTAAAAAATCATTTTACTTGATTTGCTAAGGCTTTGCTGATGTTCAATGCTAAATTCCAAGTCCAACTTATTTGATAGAACGACATACAATCATACAGAACAACAATTTTACTTCCCCTGATCAACAAAATAAGTATTATGTAAGCTTACCGAGTGATGAGATTCAACGACACACAGAATAAAACCATGACTGGATATGCACCACCACAGAACATACTTTTTTATGTAGAAATTAATGTCCATGCATAGAGTCTACGGATGAAATCTTTTTGATATCTTGCTACTTAATTCGTTGATTTACATTTTCATTCAGTTAATTGAATCTCATAATTTAATTTAAAAAAGTATAGACCAATTCTCCTTAAAATAATATTTAATGTGCCATAATAGTTATTCTACGTGTGTTAATAGGTCACAGATTAAAATATGTTATACGTGTATTTGGTTTGATTAAATTTTATTTATGCTGCTTTTTTCTCGTTGCCATCATGGTTACCATAACCCCAATGTAAAAATATTCACTAAGACTCAGCCAAGTCCCATGAAGTGACTTAAACTATCTTCTAACTGAATCATATTCGTATGAAAATGAGTCTTTATTCAACGTTTCATGTAAATACACCAGTTTATTTTGGACGTAAGGACAGATAGGTATGAAAAAATAAAATTTTAAATTTTATTAAAGTATCAAACTCTAATCTAAAAATCAAACTCCGAGAGATAGAAGGATAGGAAAATTAAATTTCTATACTCTACACTGTCAAAGAAATCCTGGGTATATTAACCTAAGTTCTACTAATCTCTGAGGGTGACTTTATACTAATTAATTAGTTGCTCAATCAAGCCTATTGTCAGCGCTTTTCTTTAGGTTGCAATTGCATTTTAATTTATAATCTTTCTTTACTTACGGCAAACAGAAGATTAAGTTATGCGGTTGATATAACCACATAAAATTGTCTTATATCAGGAATTATATATGAAACTAAAGGTAACTGAGGATTTTATTTGTTAGCTATAGTCTATGTTGACATCAAATTTTACTTTAAAAAGCACAACTTAAAAAACCAATAACGATAGCTAAAATTGTTTAATCAGAAAGTAGTTTTGAGGAGCTATGCTCTTAAATGTTTTGTAAAAATGGTTAAAGATACCTTAAAATATACGCTTTTTTAGGGGATCTACACCGATACGATATTTCACTTATTTTGTATTAACTAGCAATTTTAACTTCAAAAGTGGTTGTCTCTTGTCGTTATTAACCTGCTGAATGTGGATGTTCATGTTTTGCCTCAATTAGTTTTAATGAGTGCCATTTTGCACTGCGTTGAGATAGAACGCTCTAGTTTACACTGTTTATATCTGTGTCACTTAATAGGTCTTTATATTTACAATTTCTGACCTGAGCAACCCATCCCCAATCCCTTTATGAGGAAATAGGTATGGTTGTAACAGTGATTAAAAGTTGTCTTCTATTTCCTAGAAATGTATCCTGAGTTGCATCTCTCCATCTTGATCAATATTAAACAGGTGTATCCATACTTTTTAATCCCGCTGTAAACTTTTATTTCAGGCTAATTGTGTACGACAGAAAACAATGTCCAGTTTTATAACAGAAAAAAAACATTGAAATGTAATTTTTAGACACAAAAATATAAGTTTTAGATAATTTTGAAAATGATTGATATTCATGTGGAGGTAGGTTACCAAAGACATATTGTGCTGAATACGAATATTATTGTATTTAACAATGCTGAGAGAACTGTGAGATCTTTGATAAGCTAACGTTTCAACGGCAAAGGATCTAATAGTTCACAAATGTAGACCTAAGGATAGCAAACCAGCTTTAAGATTATGTTCCTGTAGAAGTATGTTTAAGTATCAACTCACGGAACCCGTCAAAGGCGTTTGGTTCTCCATTAGAGCAAATAAACGTCTGAAGCTCTATTTGACCAGTTGCCGTCTCCCACGTACTTTGGTCTCCGTTAGTTTACTGGCTGACTGAGTAAATGAATTTCACATAAATCTTTATATTTAGCTATGTCTATGGTTACCTATGATCAATGTCAAAGCAAATAGTTATATAAATATATAAGTATTTCCTCAGCGCGTTTTTTGTGTCATAGAGATTTTTTAAGTAGATTTTGAATTTTAAAATTCGGCTTATTGCAATTACACTCTTGGTATCCATAGCCGGCTACAGATAAATGACCTTGTGTTTTCCTCACAATTGCAATTTAAAAACTCATGCACATTTACAGTCTCATATTTTATCATAGCGTTATTAAGATTTTCATAACTGTACTAATTCTCATTTAAACGCTCTTTAGTTTTTCTTTACATTTTATTTTTTTATTTATTAATGTAACTTTAAAGCATAAACTGTATTTACATGTTTCTTGCTCCGGGCTTGTGTATGCAAGCAAGGCTTTAAAGTGGCTGTGCTTGCTTAAGCGTTGAAAGAATTTATTCAAAAAATACAGTAGGGATATTACTAAAATTTAAAAAGTTACAATCTGGCAAATTTGATATAACTCTACTTTTTTTGTTATTTCACTTTAATTTAGTTAATGTTAAAGGAAATGGTACGATTATTTTTTATTTTTCCACTAATTAGTCACTATCTATGTGTAAAGTTTGTATCTGTAGCTTTACTGCATCTAAATATAGTGTTGATTTTACAGAATAGCGGCTAGTGGGTATATGATATATTGTTTGTTGGACACTTGTGGTTTAAAACTATATGTACTATCAGCCATGATACACTTTTCTGAACACCTTTTATAAGATGTTTAAAATATACCCCATTAAATTCTTAAAATGAGTACCAGATTTATTTTGCTTGTTACTGTATGAACTACTACTTGCTGAAGTTTTTCCAAACTCCCTTTAATAATACAGAAAGATGCTCTGTATAATTGTTTGCTAAAGACAAAAACTACTTTTAATTAATAATAGAATCCATTTGTTACCCGTATCATTATATCCAAGTCCTGACCAAGGGTCTGAACAATGTTTAATTACACTCCACCTTCATTGCTGACGTAATTACTCTAACTTAGTCCAACATTTGTTAACCTTCTTCCAAACCCTGTTGGATATATTAGTCATTTACTACACAACTAGATATGCTCATTAATTATATTATGACTGCCATAAAGTACTATTAGAAAGAGGAATTTAGAGTTTAGCAAACTAATAATAAAAAAAATATTTAAGATTACGGGATTCGTAATTTAATATTCGCAACTTTTATAACAAATATGTAAAAAACGTACTGAAGATTGAAATCTATCTTCATTGACAGGTAAGAAGACACTTAGCACATAAAATATAGAAGGTGCATCAATAAACTGCCATTAAAAAAATAATAAATAAAAAAGCAGTGTCCCACTTTTGCCCTTGCTGGTTTTACCTGTGTTTGTGCTCTTAACTTCTCGGGCATCCTGTGCAGTGACAGCATCTGGGTTCATTTTCTCCTGTTTTAACTCGGGTTTCTCTTTTAGTAGGTTTAATATTTTCCTCTACTTTATTTAGTAGCAATTTATTGCTGTATGTTAGTTTTTTTATGTACCTTCTCTCCTGATGAAGTAGATAGGATTTAAATCCTTGAATTACTGTAGGATTTTCTAAATATTTATAAAGTTTTGTATGACAAATGTACGAAATACTATTATTCTTTTAAACCTATTATCGCAAAATAACAAATTAACGAAAAAAACAAAACATGTTGATTGGAAATATCTTGTTACCAATCGAACCAGTTCATTCTTTACTTGCAGCCTAATTCTCCAAACCACATCCATTGTGGCTGTTGCGCAATTATGCGGTACATGGAGTGTTGGCATTGTGTTCAGGTAACTAATCCTATTCCCAGGCGTGCGTAACGGTGCTGCTATTCCGGCACCTGTTTTATTTCATTCAATCCAAACTTCGATACCCCTTTTAATGATAGTGTAATACCAGCAGCATTATGATATAATGTGCAGAGTATTACAGGTGTAGTAAAAGCTACTTCAATCGCACAAACTTGGGAATATGTATATAAACTACATACATTGTAACTGTAAATTATTTCAGGAATGCATGTGTCAGTCTGTAACCTGTTTTCAAACTATACAGCTGGTGTGTTATAATTTACACAGTGGTATGTGACTTTAAACTTTTAGAGGACATTATATATATTTCTAAAAGTGCCAGTTTTACTGGCGATCATGTAGTTTTAAACCCCAAACACTTCTATGCCTGCGTTGAGTTATGAGAAGTAACTCATCCAAAACATTACTGATACACATGAAAACTGTTTAAAACTATTTTCATAGTCATTCTAAACATTTTTCTAGTTTGTTTTGAAATTTCAATAGTACAAACTATACAATAAAAATTTAAAAGCACTTAATATGTACTAATCGTATCTTTAAAAATGTAGGAGTATACAAACTACGTGTTTAGTAACAGACTTCGCTGATGTTGCAGGATTCATGATAATTAAAAAAAAATTAACAACTCGTTTGCTTTGCTATAATGTACTGGGGGAATCGTACTGAATAAAATATGTTATTAAATTCTCCTAACTTATCAACTTAGTTGTGAGTAAATGCCCTAATTATTTCTGACACCAATTTCTTTATTTCACTTAACAATGTAGAATTGTACCATGAATCGCGTTTTAGGCTTGTTGAGTCGTTGTTATTTCATATTTAAAGTCTAAAGATAAAAATTATTGACAGACATTGAGAACAACAGACAATCTTGCAATAAAGAAATGTTTACATCCCCCATTAAAAGAAAGAAAATTTTTGAGAGCCTATTGAGACTTCAATGATGCACAGCCGAATTCCATAATAGGGCACGCACAATTATGGAACATTCCTATTTACAAGATAAACGATGGTTTTTAAGGGCCTATACTAGTACAATACTGGGTTCCACCAAACTACACAACTATTCTGTTTTGTGATCAACAAAAACACTTGTAAAAATATTTGAAATATAAACTTCTAAAAATTAAATGAGCGTTCATAACAAGCGATGCTACAAAATATTAACAGTGTATTATAACAGCAACAAGAATATTCACAGATATGCAACATTAATTATTATAGTATATCTCATTTAAAATTGTACAGATAGTAATATGGTAAATAATTCACATACGAGATCAAGAATTAAATTATACAGCATACAAAATATAAACCTGACTAAAAACCAATAATCCCAATGAATAGCATGACAAAATTGTTTTAAACCCAATATTTGTTAGAAAGAGTAGTAAATTCATTGTTTAAACTTTCTTATTTCAATTCTTAATTAAGTTAAAAACAAATGCTCCAATAATAACATTCTTATTATTTATGTGAGGCCTATCGTTTTCAAAGAAAAAAACATCATTAGCCTCACAACAGAAATAAATAAATTTCAGTAATAATTTTAACAAATTTTTACTCGAACAATATAACACGCAATTAAAAGTTTTGAATATTTTTAGATTGAATAGTTCTTTCCTTATGCGTTCTTAATTATTGAAAATGTATATATTTCCGTTTCCCTGTAACTATAAAATGTCTTGTTAACAAAAAGATTCCATTAGTCCGATTCGTAAAACTTTAATGTTAACTTGAATATTTACACAAGTTTAGGTAAAAGATTTCTATAATTAATGTTAAGGAATTCAAATCTAGTTCACAAAACTGTTTTCCATATACATTAAGTAGCGTTCTTCTCTGTATATTCTCAATACGACCTAAATATATTCAAGAAACCGCACACTAACCTCAAAGTCATATCTAATTAATAATCCAATAATATATTTTTGTATATAAGATTCAAAGCTGGATATGGAATTGTATACATTAAGAAATACATTTTTGTGGATAATTCCTTTAATGAATGTAATAACATGTTCGTATGATTATTCCATCTTATTTTACTGTCGATCACTACACCCAAATATTTAGTCTCAGTTGGGACTCGCAAAGTTTCACACGAGGAACGATTTTGATTATTATTCCAGACATGAACGGCAATGAGAGACTATTTTGAGACATATAGAGATTTGTCCTTAACTTAATAACGAAATGTTTAATAAGTTTTACACGTTAAAGGGGATTTTTAAAAGTAGCAGAAGATTCTTCCACAATTGAATAAAAAAATTTAGAACAAGCGTATGCATTAGCCACTAAATCAAAATTACCGTTTGGTTTCAATAAGAAATGATAGTTTAACAAATGAGAAACAAAATGTATTGTCTATTGTTTTGCTATGTATGTACACGTAAAAGACAACGAATATTAAATTTATTATTTTTGTTAAGTTTAAGCTGTTAGAACACCTTTGGTATATTTGTTAAGATAAGTTTTAATATTAAGCCACTCACCACAATTTCTTACAATATACCAAGTAGTTTAAAAAATTAAAATCTAAATTTAGATTAGAAAATTTCAACTGATAATAAAAATTCATTATATTGACATTTATTCCTTGCTTGTATACATATTTATATCATTTTTGAGAACTACATTCGTCGAAATATAAAGGATTATATGAAGTTTCTTTAATTTTCATGTATATTAAGTTTCACGATCTTCATGTATTTCGTGTATTCTTTAATATTATGTATGTATATATATATATATATATATATATATATATATATATACATAATATTAAAGAATATACACACACATATACATATATATATATATATATATATATATATATACATGAAATTGTAAAATTATGTATAATTTGTATTAATAATATAAAGCTTTATATAACTATTTTAGTGGTTATTTCTTAAATTTGTAACATTTATTAATTTTGACGTCTGCTTCACCGCATAAAAGTAAGTAACAAAAGTATTATTCTTTTTCCTTTAACTGTGTAGAGATATTGATCTAAATTTACAATTAAAATCATGGGATTTAAAATAATTACGTATGTTTTATATCGTGAGAGATGTTTTGTTTGGTTACAAATATTTAGATTAGATTCCACAGGGAAAGGCGATACATAATCTTGTTTGACATATCGCTTATAGCTTGGCTAAAATATGGCACCTGTAGCGTTCCACATAGCTTGTATTGTGCAGTACAGCATTGGTGATTTCAGCTTGTCTTTTTGAAGTCGTGAAATCACATAATTAAGATTTTTATACTTGTCATACATATACTACAGGATAATTATAGTTATTCACAACATACTAAAAAAAAGATATTTATAATCGAATTGCTATCCTTAATCTAGTCTAGCGGTTTAAACTGAAGACTGTAGACTTGACAATAGAGTCGTAGTTCTGTAAAGGTTATTTATAATAAAAACGATGTTTTTTATGACGGCCATTTTATACTGTCTTATACACCTCCATTATTGTACATTCTTCATTTTCTTTTCTTATTTGAAATTATATATTAATTTAAAACAAACACTCCAATAATATAGATGTATTTATACACAAGAACCACTTTTATTCAGTTATGTGAGTCTAAAGATGTTCTCATTGAGTACGAAGGACATCACAAAAATAAAACCTATATTATTAGAGTGTTTTTTTTTTAATTAACTTCCATTATCACATTACACTTAATTTAAAAAAATACCACATCGTCCTGATCTTAATATCCGTATCGTACTTTCATCCGTGCTGGTGTGATATGTTATTTAGTTTTTCTTACTTGGGAATGCCTTCTATGCAGTGACAACGCTTGGACTAGCTTAAGATTACACATCGAACACCTGTGTTTTAACACGTGTTTTAGCATATGTATTCCTCTTAAGGCGTGAAAAAATACAACTATGTGGGAAAACCAAAAAATAAGACGTTTTTACTTCCGCTGGGAGTGAGGTGTAGCACCTCAGCTTATTACCCAGGATAGGCGGGTTCGTTTCCTGGTTTGTGCTTAGTAATTTTATTTGTTTACATTTCCATCTAAGTCAGTATACGTTTCTAATAGTTAGGTCATCCTATTTATTTCATCTTAACCGGATACTGTTCTGATTCCTTCGGATGTAGGATATATAGTAATGATATTCACTCTTGTTTACAACCAGCTTTCGAAAATATATTTTAAGAAACTTTTAAAATGTTTCAATCCAAGAATATAGATAAAAAGTAGTAGAATTGAACGGAATTTTTTGGAGATTTTTTATAAACATACTGAAAATAATCATTACAATATTAATTAACGTGCTCAACAACGCCATAATAGTCATTAAAATGTCAAACCATAATTGATAATTTTTATGGATTAAATAATAATCAAATATATTTCATTCTAATGAAACTTTCATAAAGTAATTAATTTCTTTAGTAGTAATGAAATTTAAAAATGAAGACAATGTCCATTTTATGATCCAAGTTTACTTATGTAAAATTAACTTACATTGAATTAAGATTTTACATTATTTAAACAAATGAATATTTAAGTAGCTGTATATAAAATTATAACTATATTATTAAAATTTATTCAAAATATACTAACCAGGTTATTTAAACAACTGATGTAGATATACTTTAATTTTATGATCATCGAAATCACAGTTTAACTGGATAACGAAAAATTAATCCCTATCAAAGCAATTGAGTTTTTATAACCTATCTCATTAGATAGTTGGAATCTATCAGTGCCTAGAGCTGCTAAACTGTAATCTGTTATCAATACACTGTTATGAATCGAAATATCCCTTCTTAGACCTGGGTGGCTGTATTTATTACATGCCAAGTTTTTCGGGTTGGCACGGCATGCTAAAATACTCCGGCTTCTCCGAGGAAGAACCCTCTACAGTAAACCCTAAAATGAAATTAGGTTTGGCATTTCTTACCTTAGAGACGACAGTAACTTAGGTGTAACGTCAGGAGATATTTTATTCTTACAACTCTTAACTAATGACGGCTTTCTAAAGTGAAGCTTAAGTAACTCAAGATTGCAATTGCAATACCTATGTTTTGATATGATAAGAGCAGGAAAATGTAGTAGATGCTTAGTAAATACATTTCAACGATTCCGCAGGTTTAAGAGAATATATTAGACAAAATATCTAAAAAAATGGAATAGACGTTCTAAAAACACAATCAGTTGTTCGTTTTTGTTACAATATGCATTTTGTGAAGATAATGGTTTATGACCCACAACAATATCAACACAAACATAAGCCATAACATTTCTTCAGTTATAACTGAACTGCAGAGGACGAGGTTTTGAACTAATGAAATATCAATAGTTCCCTGATAATTACATATTGTAAGACGTCAGACTTTATGTAAAAGTTAGGGATTGATTAAAAAATAGTATGTGATAGCAACACTTTTTATCAGTATCATCAGTCTTGTACTGTATCGACTCCTCCTTATTTAATTTTTTTATGTCCTCTTCATGCTAGTGACCCATAAGGTAGGTCATATTAAGGATTTAAAGAGTATCGCCTTGTTTAAAAATCCCAATCCAAAAATATTGATTCTGATTGGAAACTATTCTTTTATATAGTTAGTTTACTGACATGCTTGACATCCGAGTAATTTTTTTCTTTGTAGCATTTATACAAACACTGCGAGTTAACAGTACGAACCTTAAACCTGTTTATTTCTTGATCATCTTTTTAAATGTTATCAAATTTGTAGTCTTGTTTAATTTCTGATTGGTAAATTAAATTACCCTAGTTTGAATATGTTTTACTGTGTTATTGTTTCATTCTGCGACCTCGACTTACTGAAAAAATAAAAAGATAGAAATAAAAAATAGGTCAGTGAGAAATCCTAATGTCTTAAGGTTTATATGGAGGAAGCAGGAAACTGCAACGTAAAGTCCATTTAATGATCGTGGAAATTATTTTGGCTTGAGCCAACTCAAATTCCTAATATGATAACAGCATATTTATCGAAACGATTACAGTCGGAATATTATTACTTGCTTATAGCAAAAGAAAAAAGCTACTATACTGAAATCTAGTTCCAGTATGTAAATGTACGTTGATTCATAAAATAAAAACAACCATAAAATTACCATAATCTTAGTGTTTCAGTCGAGATCTGGTCGATGTATATATTTATATTCATCAATACATCTTTTAAAAAATCAGTTACAGTTGGCGGTTGAATTACATAACGAATAGGATCGCATACATCTTAACAATTAATAATACATCAAATACAAAACTACAACAACAAGAACTGAAGTGGCGGGTTACAAGTAAATAGATCACACTTGCATCGTGAATTTGTAGTAATAAGCTATAAAAACAGAAACAATAATAGCAAACATAGAATAAGCAAACCCAACAAAAATAGTGGTTAACATTTCGTCAAAATTCCAGTTTGGAACACAATATTTTCTTAAATGATCGTATTGCCTGCTATATTAATTTGATTTATTACTAAATTAAACTGCTAATATTGTGTTTAATCCATTACATTCTCTAATCTAGTACATTCCATCGTTCGCAATCGATTCGATACCTTAATATTAGTAATATATCAAACCATACATATATCATGCCTTGACCCATTGTCAATATATAACATAAAGATCGCTTATCTGTAAATGTGTACTTGAATCTGAAATTTATGTAGTATTAAATCAATAACATACTCTCATGTATATAATAAAAAATAAAATAATATATTTCTTAGTTTTATATTAAAAATAGGTATTAAAATGTAAATGTAAAATGTAAGAATCATTTATAAATATCTATAATCAAATAAGGCAATCAATAACTGTGTATCGTCCGTGTATTCCACTAACTTGGTTTTAATACCAATTTATTGTGAGACCAGAACCAAACAAGGTCGCGGCGCCAACAGGAACAAGACGGCGCCTAAAGGTCGGGCGTCTGCTGTCTCGCTGTAATATGATGTTATTTACTATCCATTCAGCTCCATCCGAAAGCATCATCCGAAGCATCACACTTTTATCAATACTTTAGTTTCAAAGTGTTTTCCAATAGAAACTCAGTAAAAAGATAACATTTCAAACTATATTTTTGCTATCGTTAAATTTTACAAGGTTGGAGCCCTATGTATCGAGGATTTCAACCTGTCAACTTCTTAGCCTAATGTGTCAAAAAAAGGTAGTGTAATAAACTGAAGGAAATATTAATTTTAATGCAGCATGTCTAAAAATAATCTCCTTTCTTTTATAACCAGATAGGTGTAAAAAGCACAATAATATGTACAGTGCGCTTGTATTGTGAATTTTATAGGTTTATCTTTTTGACGTAAAATTTTGGTGCTGCCAATATTTTAGACTTCGCCAAGTAGGCTAAATTAATATGAGCCATGTGTGTAGAGTTTTTTGACACGCGAGAAATATGATTGATTCCACTCATTGATGCGTAATGTTTTATTCTTGTAACATTTAACGATGGAAAATATCAAAATTCCTGTTAGACTGTCAAGTCAGCCATCGGCAATAATTATTTTAAATATTAGAAAAGACTATAACAGTATCTTCAGTACTTGATTTTGGTACATATTAGCTATTATGAACAGTCCTACCTTCCAGTACTGGTGATAATAAGAAGATATAGTACTCTCCAAAAAATTGAATTTTTTTTTTTTAATATTTACATATTGTTATTGCACGCACAAGCTTGTTTAAAATATGAGGCTGTACGTTCATCGCAGACGTGCCTTGCAGAATCGTCTTGTTTAACACTCCACAGTTACGCAAAATGTAAGCTACAACCTAAGCCAGACAGTGCAAAACGTTGTGAAGGGGGGGGAGACACATTTCCCACCCCCTGAAATGGTCGTCCCCCCTCATGGCTCAACCGAGTACAGAACGTTAAAAAATCGACACGCTACTGACACTATAGTTCTCCCCACCCGGCACTGATAGTGACAATAGTACTACGTGTCTTCGTTGACTGTACCATGTGTATTCTTGTGGAATGGTGAGATAACTATGTCCGTGTGAATTCTAATGTTACAAGCCTCGTTCTGCAACACATACATTGCCATTTGGTGTTATTCTTCTTGACTCCCAGTTTATACAAACTAGGAACTTCGTGCCCCTAAACAAGACTTTGTACAACGAGAAGATGACTGATACCACAAAAGGATTATTTGTCATAAACGTGTCATAGCAGGCCCTGCCATAAAAAGCTGTAATGCAACTAATAGTAGTCGTATCAGGCGTTGTAATTATCGCAGCTGGAAATGGAGTTTAAAGGGGTGTAAGCGAAGGGATGAGATATGCATAATATTGAGGGCATCCAGCACCTTAACCAGTGCTGGTCAATCTATGCCACGTGTTTAATACCGATGGGAGATGCCTTAGTCCTGATATAATATATGGATCTAATTACCAGTTTTATGAACAGGTATTAAGTTACCCGCTGTGTTGATACAGGCAAAGGTACCAAATTTAACATAATTATAACCAACTATCGATGATCGTTCTATTTAGAAAGGACAGTGTTAATGAAGATGAAAAGTTAACGATATACAATGTTTTTAGGATAAATCTATATTTTGAAATAGTTATATAGAGTACACGCGCATACATAAGTAAACATCATATTAATAAAAGTGTTTTTTAGTATGAGTGGTTTTAAACTACATGTAGTCTTCAGAATAACCATAATCGCGAAAATCTAATATTATCTTTACTAATTATCCTAAGTAATCTAAAATATCTCAGAATACATAATTCATGTGCCTATCCTACTTTTAAAAATGTTTTGCTGAGGAACAATAAAAAGTTGCAGTATTTTATGAAACTTCTTATCCGATAAGAACTCTGTGCAATGTTAATATTGGTAAGTGGTTTTCCGTTTAACCTTTTAAACTGCAAACCCTCTGAGGTTCAAACTTTCTTCATTTTATTTACAGAGTTGAAAAGCTAAAGCTATGTATCAACAAATTCCTTGGTGTTTATTTCTTCAAAATATTTCAGTTATTACGAGAAACAAAATAATATATATTGCATAAACTTAATTTATCAAGTGCAGTTTGTTTAGGAATTCATTTTCTATGTGTACTCAGCCATATTATTATAACTTTAACAGCAATAATTTAACGATATTAAAGCTAGTTTCTTTTCATTTTTAACAATCTTAAGCATATATTTTGTTCATTGCTGTAACTAGGATTTGAATTTGGGGATTAATCTAATCGAACAGCACATAACATCTTTGGGTATTGGGTAAACTTGCATAAATACTCATATCATTTTATATACATAAGCATACTTCAAAGTTTAAAATTTAACTAACGAATATCAATAATCAGTAATACGTATGCTTTAGTGCTGTATGATGTAATACGGGTATTTAAAAATTACTTTGGTATTGTTTTATGTATTCTATACCTTTCATAAACCTCCCCTCTTCATTTACTCCATTTATTTTGTAGCGAAAACGCTATAGTAACGTGTAAAGGCTTAGGTGGTGACATCTTTTTACTGAATTAATAATTCCACCTTTTACAAATTGTAGTGTAGAATATTCTCATATCATAGCTCTTATATTGTACTCAAAGAATTATCAGTTTCTAAAATTTAAAATAAGATTTCTTAAAAAGAAAAATAATATTTCCTATATTGTTTTGATGAAAAATTTATTTTCGTTGAATAAATGAGAAATTGCATTTTTTACTAGAAAATTTTCAAAATAAATAAAAATATATATAACCTTTTACTTTATTTTACTTAATTTTACAAATAATGTATTGTCAAAAGAACATTACTATACTGGTTAGTCATATAAGCTCTGTTAAAATCCAATTTAAACTTAAAATTTAATTAGGCAATAAATATACAAAATATTAGAATAGGATCTACTTCAAAGGATTTAACCAAAATAATAAGGATAAGGAATCAGATAAGGATAGTAAATATTGTTATACTTGAGAAGTCTTCATTGTTTTTAAATAATATTAAAGTAAATCACACGTATATATTATTTGTAGTTGAAAGACGCATATTTTCTTGCTAAGAAGTGTAAGCTAACATTAACATAAATTTAATCATCTCCTAGAATACGCTATCGCATCCAAAACCATTTAAACTCTTTTTTAAGGTTCGAATACATTACGTATTTAACCTTTTAACATTTAGTCTCTAAATATAATTTCAATGTACATTTAAATTTAAAATCAGCATACATAGCATCCACATATATGGTAGGAATAGCGTATAAATGTGCATCAATGTGCAAGAAGAAGTTGGTTACTGGAATTGAAGGCACGACAAGATACAAATGTAACTCTTAGAAACACAATTTCCTGTTGAAGATGTAATAGAGTGTAAGATGCTGCATATTCAGTACAAACTTTGATTGCAGTAATCACCAAGTTTAGGAGGGAACTAAAAGTGTTAGTTTTATTTGATGGAACTCTATGATCACTAAATGTATCTTTTAGAAACAAAACATCCTGTTGAAAATTTGCAGATTGGATTATACTTTATATTCAGTCTACACATTGATTGCACTAATCGTCAAGTCGTTGTGAACTATAAGTGTTGTTTTTGTTTGATGGGACTCTATGATGAAGAAATTTAAACGTTAGAAACACAATTTCTGTTGAAGATGTAATAAAGTAAAAAATGCAGCAAGTGCAAACTTTAATTGCCGGGTCACAAGTCGTAGGATGCTAACTAAAAGTGTTCGTTTTATTTGATTGGATTCTATGCTCACCACAAGTAAGAGCATTAATTATATCAAATTGGGTTAAACCTAGCTATTAAGTAACGAGCTTTAATAACGTTGAGAAGATATATAAAATCTAGATTGAAAATGAAATTGTATCACTTTAGTAAAATTTCCACTTTAAATGGATATTATAGAGAAAAATCATATTTCCACCGTGTTGTTTGAGAGAGAGATTAGTAATAAGATTAAGCGGAAATGGTTAATATTAAATTTTTAAAATACTAATATCTACTCAGCATTGATTAGTCACAATAGTACAATGAAATGAAATTTATAGAACCTAGAGAAAGATCGTGGGTAAGGTCAGTGAAAACCTTGATAGTGGGTCATTCAGATATTTAAAAAAATCTGATAATACAAGGTGTTTCTGAGATCCATTCATAGACAGTCGAATTGCAGAAATAATCATAATGGTGTCTGATCTTTAGATCTGGTAGCGATCAATAAAAGGTACTCACCCACAATCTCGTTGAAGTTTGATTAAACTTGATGTGAAGCTTTGATCAGTGATGCAGGTGGAACGGATATCCACTTTCACTTTGTTGGATGAAAACAAGAACAGAGAATAACTTTCGCTAAAAGTGCTTTTACATTTAGCGTTCAATTATAAACACACTCTTTTTTAAAACCCAACATACATGTAATGAAGATTTTCCTTTAGTTACTAATATTGTTATAGTATGAGGGTTAGTGAAGCCTATAGCTAAAGTGTCTTGAAAATTTTAATTTCTGACTTCTTGTCTGTCCATCTATCCTCACGATATCTTCAAAACGAACTGGCCTATAAACGTGAAATTTAGCTTGAACCTTTATTTCTACGTAAGCACTATCAATATTAGTGTTGAGAATATCCAACAGTGAGATTTAGCTTAGCATTAGCAAAACCTATAATTTAGGATAATATCTCGAGTGATAATTGAACTATAAACTTGTATTTCTTTACCGTTTTTTATTACTATGGGTTCTGGCAAAATATCTACTTTGTTTATCTATATGCATGTGTTTTTATCAGGAAATCTGAAGAGTGAATTGACCTATTTGCTTGAAATTTAGCAAATTTCTTTACGTTTACATTGGTAAGAACGAGATTCATGATAGTGCATGTCTATCCATGGCATTTTCCTGAACGTCCTTGACATCTAGTACTAAATACTCTGGAAAGAGTAGTTTCTGCCTGTATGGGGGCTGTAAAATTATGCCTGCTTTCTCTCTGTCTGCAGAAAATCTGGAAATTAAATTTTACAACTAGATATAGAATCGCGATTATGCATGCAACTTCAATGAAACCTTTAAGTGACATGTAGTTTAACCTCCCCTTTATTACTAAAACTTTACTTCTAACATTATATTTGTTACAAATAAATTATAAATTACGGCTTTCAAGAGATATTTTAAGTTTTGTTAATTAAAAATTAGTAAATAACTTATACACCATACAGACACAGGTGCATACGCAGTCAACTATACAGAAACATACCCAGGTACTACATTACAAACAAGATATTTCTATTATACATGTTCTTGACAACGTTCATATGCAAAAAGAATATATATATATATATATATATATATATATATATATATATATATGATTATATTATTTCATCACATGAATAATTCTCTCCTAGCCTAAAAAAGGCAACTAGATGGCTAAATGTAATAAATTACCAAGACTGGAATTTTAAGTAATAAAAACCAAGAGAGTAATTGCTGTAAGATGTTTTCTTCTAAATAGTCTAGTCTCAATAAGTTTACTAAAGGTTAAAGGGAAACTGGCCTTAATAACAGTATTATAATTAAATAACAACCTTGAATTTGTTTAAAGCGTTCCCTCAAGTTTGAGTTGCCAGTGGCGCAGTGTAGCGGGTACGCCGCTTATCACGAGATAACCACAACAGGCCAAGTCGAGTCCGGTTGGTCCTTAGATGGATGACCTCAGAGCGACATAGTCGTTGCAAGAAGCTCGCCTGCCTTGCCGATGAGTGGTGGTTCGGAAGTCACCTTTAATTTGGTGGTCTCCAGATTAAGTGTTGTAGAGGAAATCTTGGCACTAGCTTTGGCTTGTAAAAGTGAACATCCATGAATCTAATTCAGGTTCAGTATTAACGGACATTAATTTTGTAATAGATATTTAAATTATTACCTGTCTCAGACAACACCTTGCTTTTTAATAGTAATATAACATTTTATTTACGTGAAAACTTCCTTGTTAACAATATGGAATAAGTATGTAGTTATTAAAAAACACTCATTAATATTATCTCTGTGTTGTCAATCAAATTACCACTCAGCACTTTAGAAAAACTTTTAATGTCGGAAACACTCTTGACTAATGGTCCACTTGTTTACGAAACGTAGCCCTTGAAGGTTTCTTCGGATCTAAGATTCGAAGATAAATTTACTGGACACTTATAACTTCCTAGCCTACCTTTCACGTTTTAACAATTACTTTCGCAGTCCATATTTATGAATTAAAAATATCACATTAGTGAATATCTTAATGTTTGTAAAGCAGGTATTTATAACTATAATATTACAGAAATATTTAATATTGATCATACTAGTTGTTTCCAGGGGATAGGATGTATTTATTTATAAATATATATGGGCTTAAAGGGATATAGATCAGGGCGAAAGATTTTGGAAGAGGTGGCATACTGTGGAGCATATACGTTAAAAGCCTAACTTCAAAAAATTATACAACGAACTTTTAAGCTTATATCGAAATATAGAGCTGTAAATGCAGCCTCGACTATTATCGCTGCTACAACTAAAATAGTTGCGGTTTTATAACTATCCCTCTTGTTTACACGGGACTCGTGATTATTTTGCTGATTTTATGAAAATGTATAGAAATACTGACAAGTTCATCTGAAAGACGAATTTTCAAATCATATTTAGACTTACTTTACAACCTCTACATAGCGCAATCATTGCAAATAATTCAAAATTTTGCTAAATCTGTGCAACCATCTCCGGCACAGTGTGTAAGAGCCTTCATTAATGTCGACAGTTCTGTCGGCAGCAACCCACCGCCACTGCGGTACAGATCATAACAATCACAGTTCTGAAAATAAAATGCTTGGAATAGGTTTTGTAACCTCATACTTTTCTATCTTCAAATATTTGTGTTTCATTAAGCAGTTAGGTAGCTTTAATCAATGAGCTTTGTTGTATAAATTGAATTTTGGGTATTATAATTCAAGTATTGCATATCAAACTGAAAGTTTTTTAATAATAATTTAAAATAACTACTGATAAGTAAATTTTGCATTTGGTTCAATTGAGGAATTCTTGTTTTTATCACATTTTTACTAAGCATTCAATGGTTAGAGTATAACGAATGATGTATATATTTATATTCATTCGTGGTATTTACATAATAATTTCCGACACCTTTTATTAAACAGCCATAAACTTTTATTCTCTTTACCGAGTTGTGTGACAGTGGTAAAATTGTTATTTGTATGTCTTAGACCTGTTTTTATCCAGGAAAAAAACCTTAAAATTTTGTACTATAGTTAAAAAAGTTACAGACAGAAATTTTCAATTTTAACCCTTCCGATACACTCAAATTTTCAAATATTTTTTGAAAAATAAATGTTTTAAATGTCAAGAAAAACAATTGATGTGTTTATATAGTGCGATTAGCTCTCTTGCCTCCTAAACCACTAAGCAAGGCTGGATGCTATTAAATGTATATTATTACTAAAAATGTAATCGGATATTGATTTTACCTTCATGAGTAATAACAATTGTGATACTTTAATAGAATAAGTAAGTTAATATCCCAATGTCATCAATACCAGTGTTATGTGTGCTTGTGTTTGTTGTACTAGTGACTTGAGCTCGGAACTTACATTCTCTGCAGTGACAAGCCTGGACTAGACTATAAGCAGGTTTTTTCCTTTACATTTTCTTTATGTTCTCCATTTTTGTATGAATTAATATCTCCCAACGAGACGAAGAGGATAGATTTCCAATCCTCGAATCGTTGTGTAATACCTTTTATAACCACAACTATGGCAAATTTCCGATATCATGCTATCTTGTCAAACCTTCCATATTCAATAACAAACTTTATACTACGTACGAATATAATAATTGGTTGTTAATATATAAACAGTAGTGGTATTATGTTTAAAACATAGAGAGTTAGATTTCATCAAAAAAACCTTCCGTCTATATTATTACAAAGCAAGATATTCTTTTTGTTTCTTGTCCTAAAATCCTTTATGTTATAATTCTTCAGAAAAAAGGCAAGGGGAGGAAGGGGAGAAATTGCATTACAGCTTCTTAAACGGAAAAACTCTCCTTCCTAATTCGATTTACTCTGTTTCTTTTGTCACTGTGGATTCATTCGTGGAGTTGATGAAGAAATAAATAAGCAGAAGCTCTTTTAATTTAATTCCTCTTTACAAGCATCATAATACAGTTTGGTATGAAAAAAATGTCTTTAGACCTGACAAAAAATTATTAAGTTCTTTAATAAAATATTAAAAATAGGGGCTTATTTAAATTACCCTATGTTTACTGCTAACAGAGAGAACAGTTGGTAAAAAATATATCCCAATTAACTTGTCGATGATGGATAACTACTATATAAATCCTATAGGAAAGATATAAGGTTTTCGGATATATACCGTCTTTATATGATAGAAGTATATAATACTAAGTTTTCAGAATTTAAGAATATCCTCTTCACACGGATCAAAACCTAATATAAATATTAAACATGCAAATAAAACATAGGTTTTAGACAATAAAATGAGTTTTATCATCCATCGTCGATAACAAACTAAAAAAAGTACTTTAGGAAAGTGTAATAGTTTCAAAAACAGAGATTGAAATATTTTATCATATTATCATTTCCAATATTTATTTACCTCCTCGTATATTTAAACTTATCAACTGATCACAAATTAAGTTTGAATAACGTTATCATCCTCAGTTGAGTTTAAAAACATTTTTTTTAAACAAAAGTATCTATAGCTTTAAAAGTCTCTTTTCCTACGAAATTTCGTCCCTCCACAAATATTAAATTATTTTACTACATGTTATAAATAGTATTTAAGATAAGGTTTAATTTACACATAAGCTGCTAACTCTAAAATACTATCTCATAAAATGGGGAAACCAACGCAGAAATACTTAGTAATTATGGAATATATCGTAATGCATGCTCTTGATTTCAAAGTCAAATAATGTCTTATTTAACCCGGAGAAGTTAGGAATAAGAGGCCCCCACTAAAACTTAACCTGGGAACCAATGGCTTAGAAAGGATTTACAAAACTACCACCAATGACAGGAAAAAAACGGATCGCTCAGAGGTCGTCCATCCAAGCAACAGCCACGCTGGATGTTTTTAATTCGCTTATCTTGCGAAAACCGCCATACCCGCTACACTGCGCTATTTGCGTTTACTGTAGCTCTAAAATGTACCCTTTAAAGTCTACCTCACTTTACTCAATTTATTATTTTTTTGTTAACTAATGGTTTAGTTTTAAAGATTAAATTATTATGATTACATATCCGGGGCATATTAATTGAAGTCTTGTAGGAAATCTGAGAATGATATATAATCATATAAAATTAGATTTGTATATGCCGATTCTAGCCCACTTTTGGAGTACATCAATCTAAAATACCGTTTATAGGACCATAAATAATTCAATAGTAAGTCTGTTAATCACACTTTTGGTACAAGGTAAAATCAATGTAAATTACTGTTCTAAGACCATCAAACGCTGTCAAAGTACCGGCTCAGTCGTGTTCTTCTAAGCTGTTTTATATTTAATCTTGGCAAATCTTTTTTTTTTAATCCGTTGGGAATCACTGTTTAAAAGAAGTACTGAAATATCTAACAAATGAAAAATATATTAAGTTCCATGAAAGATCTATTAAAAAAAAAACAAAAATCTGTCAATAATGTCTCAAAATCAATGAAAATTTGTAGAAATATGAGAAATATTATCAAGTCTACAATATTACCCTACATTTATTACCAATTCAATTATCTCACCACTTTACCCCAAATGTTGCAAAAATATGCTGTGATATACGTACAACAAAACGTGTTAAGTACCTAAAAATTTTAATTTTGTTAAAATATACAAGTTTTGAGTTAAAATATTTCTAAATAAATGGAACGCGAAAAATTTAAATTGTTCCTATTAGGAACAAAGAATTTTTAAGAAAAAACTATGAAAGACATAACAAGTAAAATATTTATTTGAATAACAAAGAAATTTACGAGAATGAGCTAAATTGGTGGGATAGCTAAAGAAGCTGTGACAGAGAAAACCTAACTTATTACTACCAAAAAATTTTTAATACAGAACAATTACGGGAGTTAAAGAAAATAGAAAGATCTACATTTATTTAATGATGAAAAGATTCAGTAAATCGCTGAAAGATTATCTAATAAAAATGTTTATAAAATGACATTTGAAAAGATAGAACAAATAGACGAATAATATAATATCCTCCACACTTAGTATATTTAACAAATAAATTTTATAGAATTCTTGTAAAAATATTCCCGTTTATAAATACCTATCTGTAATGTGACCCGAAATAAAACACTTTTTTGAAATATTCTTATAAAATGTGAACATAGTAAAGGACACAACATAGTAATACATAGTGAACAATATATATTTCCCTTTAGAATTTGAATGTGAAAGGACTTTATTCATTGGCGATCCACTAACTTTTCCGATGTAATTTACTATCTAATCCGACGAAATATATTGATGATTGTACTACATACAATTCGAAAAATTATTTCATCTGGGAGACAAATAATCCAAATGCTGGATCTGGATGGACATTAAAACGCTATAAACACATAATTATGGGCATAAATAAACATAAGGTATGAATGCCGGATCAAATATCGATTTACCAAAGGAATTCAAAGACAAAATAAAACTTGTGGAACATCAGGAAAACCAATCATGCTTTATTTACTCAATCTTTTTCGATTTTTAATTTAATTTATTAGACATTGTCTTGTATTATTTTAATGAAGCGATATTTCTAAACGTAAGGTTGTCTAATAGTACTTGAAGGGAGCCTAACAAATGTAGGACTAACTTAGAGTAATTAATTACGTAAGCAACGGAGTTTGAGTGTAATTAAACAATGTTCAGACCCTTGGTCAGGGCTCGGGTAGAAATATCCTGGTAAAGAATGGGTCCTCACAATAATTTAATCTCTTATCTGTCTTCAACTAGCAATTATATGAAGCCTCTCTCTAAACTGGTTTTATTAAATTTAATTTGTGAATTGCTTAGCTTCCTATATACAGGGTGTTTCACGAGAGTTGGGCAAAACTTCCGTAGCGAAATTAAACACAAAAACAAGCAAAGAAGTTCATATGAGCATATTTCATAACCCACTTTGCATACAGGTTAGTTACCCAAAGCGTATTAAGCTTAAATGTCTCAAAACTTAAGTTCTCTTCATAAATAGCGTAATTTTCCTGATAATTGTTTAAAGATAAATATCTACAAACATTATTTCTACTACACTTGTGCGTGAAACGTTTTAAAGTAAACAGTAAAACAAAGATTGCATATTTGCTTAAATTCGTTAAAAATAGCTACGGTCATTTTAAAAAGTATTTGTAGCACAGAAAATAAAAATTCCAAAAACTAATCTTCATAAGGCCTGTAATCAGTTAATCTAATGTTAAAACATTTCCATAGAAACCACTAAAAGAAACATATTCTAGTCCATCAAAGTAATTAATAGACGAGACCAAATTTAAAATTATTCACATATAATAAGTGTTCAAACCTTTTGACTGACGCAGAACATGTTCATTGTACCCATCCTATTACCATCAGACCAATCGCACCAGTTCGTTACCTGCAGCCCAATTCTCCGAACCACATCCATTGTGGCTGCTGCGCAATTATGCGGTACATGGTGTGTTGGCTTTGTGTTCAGGTAACTAATCCCATTCCCAGGTGTGCCTATCGGTGCTCTTACTTCGGCACCTGTTTTATCTGATTCACTCTAAATTCTGGTACCCTAGTAGTGATATTGTTAACACCTGTAGTATTGTGTTATAAGATGCAGAGTGTTATAGATGTAATAGACCTTACTTTAACAGTTTTATATAATTTTTTATATACTACTATGCACGCTATTCAATAATTAAATATTAAAATTAGTTTTGAGAATAAACCGTATATTTTCACAAAATAACACATGTTCTACTTACTTAAATAATTTCTGTAACCATTTATGAAAGCATTTTGTATTCTGGCTTCAAAGAACACTAATTTTATGTTTAACCAATTTACGCCAAACTTCTATAACATTCTCGTCTTCCTGGAATCTCTTCACACGTAATACCTTATTCAGTTCAACACACCAATCTAAAACACGATTTGCTGAATCAGGACTGTAAGTAGGATCAGATAGTACATCCCAGCCCATTTTGTCGTTGGACTTCCAAGTTAGTTGAGGATTATGTGGACGCGTGTTATCTTGTTGAAGAATCGCACCTCTCCTCCAAGATCCACAGATGTTATCAATCATATCTTGCTTCACCACTTGCTAGCAAATATGAGTATTATTTAATGTTTAGTGTACACTTCTCGGCGAAATAATCATACACAAAAAGAAGGACCTTCCGTGTCCCTAAAAATTGTCAACATGAATTTTGCTGCTGATGCTTGGGGTTTGAATTTTTCTTCACAGGTAACTTGTTGTTCTTCGACTCCATCCTTTGCATTTTTGATTCTGGTTCATGATGCTGAACTCAAGATTCTTCAAATGTTAAAACTTTGTTAAAAAAAGCGCTCAAAAACTCTTGCATATCATCTATTTAGCTCTGTAAAGAGTCTTTTAAACCTCGTTTACTTGTGTAGCCGGTTCGTATACTCTGGGACCCTTTTGGAAAAAGTTAATACGCATGCAAATGAAGTAATTAATCCACCAAGAATTTAGTTTTAAGAACATTGGATGCAACTTATATTGACCAGTAACGAGTAAAACGATTGTGAAAATAAGTATTATATAAAATACACTTAAATAACGGTATAAACATCATTGCTCAACAGGGAAAATTGTGTAATTGCCTAATTCTACAACGCACATAAAATATCCATGATTAATCATAATTGAAATAAAACTTTTCTCCTTATTTAAATTAAAAAAATCATTTTACTTGATTTGCTAAGGCTTTGCTGATGTTCAATGCCAAATTCCAACTTATTTGATAGAACGACATACAATCATACAGAACAACAATTTTACTTCCCCTGATCAACAAAATAAGTATTATGTAAGCTTACCGAGTGATGAGATTCAACGACGCACAGTTAAAACCATAACTGGATATGCACCACCACAGAACATACTTTTTTAAGTAGAAATTAATGTCCATGCATAGAGTCTACGGATGAAATCTTTTTGATATCTTGCTACATGATTCGTTCATTTACATTTTCATTCAGTTAATTGAATCTCATAATTTAATTTGAAAAAAGTATACACCAATTCTTCTTAAAATAATATTTAATGTGCCATAATAGTTATTCTACGTGTGTTAATAGGTCACAGATTAAAATATGTTATACGTGTATTTGGTTTGATTCAATTTTATTTATGCTGCTTTTTTCTCGTTGCCATCATCGTTACCATAACCCCAATGTAAAAATCTCACTAAGACTCAGCCAAGTCCCATGAAGCAACTTAAACTATCTTCTAACTGAATCATATTCATATGAAAATGAGTCTTTATTCAACGTCTCATGTAAATACACCAGTTTATTTTGGACTTAAGGACAGATATGTATGCAAAAATAAAATTTTAAATTTTATTAAAGTATCAAACTCTAATCTAAAAATCAAACTCCGAGAGATATAAGGATAGGAAAATTAAATTTCTATACTCTACACTGCCAAAGAAATCCTGGGTATATTAACCTAAATTACTACTAATCTCTGAGGGTGACGTTATACTAATTAATTAGTTGCTCAATCAAGCCTATTGTCAGCGCTTTTCTTTAGGTTGCAATTGCATTTTAATTTATAACCTTTCTTTACTTACGGCAAACAGAAGATTAAGTTATGCGGTTGATATAACCACATAAAATTGTCTTATATCAGGAATTATATATGAAACTAAAGGTAACTGAGGATTTTATTTGTTAGCTATAGTCTATGTTGACATCAAATTTTACTTTAAAAAGCACAACTTAAAAAAACCAATAACGATAGCTAAAAAAGTTTGATCAGAAAGTAGTTTTGAGGAACTATGCTCTTAAATGTTTTGTAAAAATAGTTACCTTAAAATATACGCTTTCTTAGGAGATCTACACCGATACGATATTTCACCCGTTTTGTATAAACTAGCAATTTTAACTTCAAAAGTGGTTGTCTCTTGTCGTTATTAACCTGTTGAATGTGGATGTTCATGTTTTGCCTCAATTAGTTTTAATGAGTGCCATTTTGTACTGCGTTGAGATAGAACGCTCTAGTTTACACTGTTTGTATCTGTGTCACTAATAGGTCTTTGTATTTACAATTTCTGACCTGAGCAACCCATCCCCAATCCTTTTATGAGGAAATAGGTATGGTTGTAACAGTGATTAAAAGTTGACTTCTATTTCCTAGAAAGGTGTCCTGAGTTTCATCTCTCCATTTTGATCAACAGATGTATCCATACTTTCTAATCCCGCTGTAAACTTTCATTACAAGGTATTTTTTTACGACAGAAAAGAATGTCCAGTGTTATAACAGAAAAAAACCTTAGAAATATTATTTTTACACCCAAAAATATAAGTTTTAAAAAATTTTGAAAATAATTAATATTCATGTGGAGGTAACCAAAGAAATATTGTGCTGATAAAGATATTATGGTATTTAACACTGTTGTGAGAACTCTGCGAACTTTGATAAGCTAACGTTTCAACGATAAAGGATCTCATAGTTTACAAATGTTGACCTAAGGATAGCAAACCAGCTTTAAGATTATGTTTCTGTAGAAGTATGTTTAAGTACCGACTCACAGAACCCGTCAAAGGCGTTTGGTTCTCCATTAGAGCAAATAAACGTCTGAAGCTCTATTTGACCAGTTGCCGTCTTCCACGTATTTTGGTCTCCGTTAGTTTACTGGCTGACTGAGTAAATGAATTTCACATAAATCTTTATATTTAGCTATGTCTATGGTTACCTATGATCAATGTCAAAGCAAATAGTTATATAAATATATAAGTAATTTTTCAGCGCGTGTTTCGTGTCATAGAGATTTTTTAAGTAGATTTTGAATTTTAAAATTCGGCTTATTGCAATTACACTCGTGGTATCCATAGCCGGCTACAGATAAATGACCTTGTGTTTTTCCTCACAATTGCAATTTAAAAATCATGCACATTTACACTCTCATATTTTATCATAGCGTTATTAAGATTTTCATAACTGTACTAATTCTCATTTAAACGCTCTTTAGTTTTTCTTTACATTTAATTTTTTTTATTTATTAATATAACTTTAAAGCATAAACTGTATTTACATGTTTCTTGCTCCGGGCTTGTGTATGCAAGCAAGGCTTTAAAGTGGCTGTGCTTGCTTAAGCGTTGAAAGAATTTATTAAAAATATACAGTAGGGATATTACTAAAATTTAAAAAGTTACAATCTGGCAAATTTGATATAACTCTACTTTTTTTGTTATTTCCCTTTAATTTAGTTTGTTAAAGGAAATGGTACGATTATTTTTTATTTTTCCACTAATTAGTCACTATCTATGTGTAAAGTTTGTATCTGTAGCTTTACTGCATCTAAATATAGTGTTGATTTTACAGAATAGCGGCTAGTGGGTATATGATATAATGTTTGTTGGACACTTTTGGTTTAAAACTATATGTACTATCAGCCATGATACACTTTTCTGAACACCTTTTATAAAATGTTTAAAATATACCCCATTAAATTCTTAAAATGAGTACCAGATTTATTTTGCTTGTTACTGTATGAACTACTACTTGCTGAAGTTTTTCTAAACTCCCTTTAATAATACAGAAAGATGCTTTGTATAATTGTTTGTTAAAGACAAAAACTACTTTTAATTAATAATAGAATCTATTTGTTACCCGTATCATTCTATCCAGGTCCTGACCAAGGGTCTGAACAATGTTTAATTACACTCCACCTTCATTGCTGACGTAATTACTCTAACTTAGTCCAACATTTGTTGGCCTTCTTCCAAACCCTTTTCTATATATTAATCATTTATTACACAACTAGATATGCTCATTAATTATATCATGACTGCCATAAAGTACTATTAGAAAGAGGAATTTAGAGTTTAGCAAACTAATAATAAAAAAAATATGTAAGATTACGGGATTCGTAATTTAATAGTCGCTAATTTTATAACAAATATGTAAAAAAACGTATTGAAGATTGAAATCTATCTTCATTGACAGGTAAGAAGACACTTAGCACATAAAATATAGAAGGTGAATCAATAAACTGCCATTAAAAAAAATAAATAAAAAAGCAGTGTCCCACTTTGCCCTTGCTGGTTTTACCTGTGTTTGTGCTCTTAACTTCTCGGGCATCCTGTGCAGTGACAGCATCTGGGTTCATTTTCTCCTGTTTTAACTCGGGTTTCTCTTTTAGTAGGTTTAATATTTTCCTCTACTTTATTTAGTAGCAATTTATTGCTGTATGTTAGTTTTTTTTTGTACCTTCTCTCCTGATGAAGTAGATAGGATTTAAATCCTTGAATTACTGTGGGATTTTCTAAATATTTATAAAGTTTTGTATGACAAATGCACGAAATACTATTATTCTTTTGAACCTATTATCGCAAAATAACAAATTAAAGAAAAAACAAAACATGTTAATTGGAAATATCTTGTTACCAATCGAACCAGTTCATTCATTACTTGCAGCCTAATTCTCCAAACCACATCCATTGTGGCTGTTGCGCAATTATGCGGTACATGGAGTGGTGGCGTTGTGTTCAGGTAACTAATCCTATTCCCAGGCGTGCGTAACGGTGCTGCTATTTCGGCACCTGTTTTATTTCATTCAATCCAAACTTCGATAACCCTTTTAATGATAGTGTAATACCATCAGCATTATGATATAATGTGCAGAGTATTACAGGTGTAGTAAAAGCTACTTCAATCGCACAAACTTGGGAATATGTATATAAACTACATACATTGTAACTGTAAATTAATTCAGGAATGCATGTGTCAGTCTGTAACCTGTTTTAAAACTATACAGCTGATGTGTTATCAATTACACAGTGGTATGTGACTTTAAACTTTAGAGGCCGTTATATATATTTCAAAAAGTGCCAGTTTTACTGGCGATCATGTAGTTTTAAACCGCAAACACTTCTATGCCTGCGTTGAGTTATGAGAAGTAGCTCATCCAAAACATGACTGATACACATGAAAACTGTTTTTAAAAACTATTTTCATAGTCATTCTAAACATTTTTCTAGTTTGTTTTGAAATTTCAATAGTACAAACTATACAATAAAAATTTAAAAGCACTTAATATGTACTAATCGTATCTTTAAAAATGTAGGAGTATACAAACTACGTGTTTAGTAACAGACTTCGCTGATGTTGCAGGATTCATGATAATTAAAAAAAATGAACAACTCGTTTGATTTGTTATAATGTACTGGGGGAATCGTACTGAATAAAATATGTTATTAAATTCTCCTAACTTATCAACTTAGTTGTGAGTAAATGACCTAATTATTTCGGACACCAATTTCTTTATTTCACTTAACAATGTAGAATTGTACCATGAATCGCGTTTTAGGCTTGTTGAGTCGTTGTTATTTCATATCTAAAGTCTAAAGATAAAAATTATTGACATACATTGAGAACAACAGACAATCTTGCAATAAAGAAATGTTTACATCCCCCATTAAAAGAAAGAAAATTTTTGAGAGCCTATTGAGACTTCAATTATGCACAGCCAAATTCCATAATAGGGCACGCACAATTATGGAACATTCCTATTTACAAGATAAAAGATGGTTTTTAAGGGCCTATACGGGGACGCTGCTTTAGCACCCCCTGGAATAAGCACCCCCTCGGGCTCTGACGTCACGGCAGGGGGGTGCTAATTCAGCGCACGGACACGGACCAGGCACGGAATTAGCACCCCCCCGACTACAAGGGGGTGCTAAATCAGCGCATGAACATGGTCGAGGCCCTGAATTAACACCCCCCTGTTCCAAGGGGGTGCTTATTCAGCGCATGGACATGGCTCAGTCACTGAATTATCACCCCCTAGCATTCAACCAGCAAAAAGGATATTTATCTCTTACATATTCAATTCAATCATAAATATAATATTCGTTATCTGGATTTTTGTGACGCTGCCACTTATAAGCTACTATCTACGATTGTTTTGCAATTTCCGATGAACTATTAAATTAAATAATAATTAAATATGGCTACTTTCTCTTAAAAATTACCATAGACTTAATATTACATAATAATGCTCCGACTAACAAGGCTAATAGACCTTAGCACTCCTCCCTCTCATACTCATTGTCATATTTGTGTTCTATTTATTCTATTTCAGTTTATTCTTCCAGTTAATATGTTTGTAAATTTAATTAACGCACTGCTAAATATATCTTAAAAAAAACATAAAATTCTCGTCGATTCTGAGTCGATTTTTGGAATATTACGGAAGGTAAAATGTAATTATGGTTTTTATACACAATTAGTCTAGTATCTTTGCTGTGTCATTTTTATTGTACAGGTATTCAAATTCAAATTCAAATGACTTTATTTGTATTATATATACAAAAGGGCGAATTTAGAGCCATAAGGCCCTGTCTTACAATTAACCCTAATATAATAATATAGAACTTAAGTCAAATAAAACTACTACTGTACATTTAAAATAAAACAAAATTATATAATAAAGGTATCTTTAAGAATTTAGTATAAATACATTCATACAAAAAATTCATACACACATTCACTAGCACCCTATCCGTCCTCCAAAACCTACCCCAACTAACCCGTCACTGACATCGTTTCTAGCAATTTAGCTTTCAGTAAGGCTGCAAACCGATTTCGACTCCCTACTGACTTAATATGGTTAGGAAGGGAATTCCAAGCTCGACAAGCAGTAACGACAAATGATTTGTTGTAAGTTGAGGTTCGATGGCGGGGAATAAGAAGCATTGATGAGGCCATTCTTGTCTCTCTTGCGCTCGTTTCAGAGATCAATTTGAATTTGTCAGCCAGATATATAGGCTCTCCAGAGTTAAGACTAGAATACACCAAAATAAGAATTTTTAATAATCTTGTATCGGCCAATTTTAGAATGGAATTTTGAATATAGATATGCGTTATATGATTGTCACGTCTTATATCAAATACAAAACGTAAACAGTAATTTTGGCATCGCTGCAATTTGTTAGCCAGATCCACAGTCATATCATTGATTATAGAGTTACAATATGAAAAATGAGGAAAAATCAGTGTTTTTATCAGTAAAAGTTTCACACGTTCTGGCAAGAAGTGCTGCATCCTCTTTAGTGAGTGAACTGAAGCAAACACCTTTTTACAGATGCCCACAACAGCATCACACCATCCAAGAGTTGTGTTCATAGTTAGACCCAAATTTTTTACTTTGTCACAGTACGGAAGAGAAACGTTGTTTTACAGTAATTTTGGGCATATTATTTGTGTCTATATAGTTCTTTAGTCGTGAGTGAGAGATGACAATTGTTTGGGGTTTGTTTTCGTTAAGCTTCAGTCCGTGTTTCGTTGTCCATTCCACAAGTTTTTGAATGTCAAAGTTTATGTTGCGTATTGTCGTTTGTATATCACGGACCCCACAGTGGGCGTAAATTTGTAAATCGTCAGCGTACATGTGGTATCTAGTGAATGTAAGTACTGTACAAATGTCAGTTACGTAGAGTAAAAATAAAAGAGGTCCCAGTATTGAACCTTGCGGCACACCACCAGTGATAATCCTGTAGTCAGATACTTTGTCAGCCACACTTACACACTGCCGCCGATTCGAGAGATAAGATTTAATCCAGGTAATACTAACCTCGGAAAATCCTAAAGCACGCAGCTTTCTCAACAACAAGCCGAATATAACACAGTCAAATGCCTTGGAGAAATCAAACAATGCCATAATAGTGCACTGACTTCTAGCCATCGCTTGGCGAATGTCATCAGTAACACTGAGAAGCGCCGTTTCAGTGCTATGATTTGATCGAAATCCTGATTGAAACTTATTCAAAATATTATTTTCTTTTAGGAATATTGAAATTTGACAGTGCACTATTCTTTCCAAACCCTTTGAGAGAGCAGGGAGAATGCTGATTGGTCTGAAATCTTTTGCTTCAGTGGGAGAAGAAATTTTATTTGTTGGACGGATAAGGGCAGAGTTCCAATGTTCAGGAAAAACTCCAGTGGTTAAAGATTTTGTTATATATAACAGTCACCACAGGAAGCACAGCATAAAGGATCTTTTTCAGCATCTTAATAAATATTTTATCAGTTCCGGTGGCATTACTTTTAACCCTGTTTATAGCTCGTAGAGTGTCAACCTGGAGAATATGTTGAAATATGAATTTCTCATATGGGAAGATGGGTGGAGGTTGGTTGTGTAGTTCTTGCAGAAATGATTCAATAGCATTTGGATTAGTTGATTGTGATGCAGTAATAAAAAAAATCATTAAGTTCGTTTAATGGTATATTGCAGTGAATATCCATTTTCCGCTTGCCCATACCTAAAGATTTAACATTCCGCCACATTTCGGTGGATGAGGATCTTTTATCAGGAAACAAACTGTGAATATATCGCAGCCGAGAGTTACGAAGGTCCTGTTTAACTCTATTGCGGAGCTGACGATACTGAGCGAGGATGTCTGGGTCATTAGTTCTACGAGCTCTGCGGTACAAAGAGTCGCGCTGAGCCATAAGACTGCGTATAGCAGGTGTTAACCAGGGGACGGGGCGCTTCTTAGAAACTCTCCTTGTAATTAATGGAGCGTGCTTATCATATAGACCCAGAACAAAGGAATTAAACCTGTCAACCATTTCATCGACTGTTTCAAGGTGGGTAATGGACTCCCAAGGCGTATTTGCAACATCACAAGCAAAAGAACACTCATCAATATTTTTAAAATCTCTGTAGGTTATAAACAAAGACTTAACACTAGGAGTTTTAGTTTTTTAGAACACAGTATATGAGGTCATGATGTGAGATGCCAGGGACTGGAAGCTGCCCATGAAGGAGGACCTCGGAAGGATCACTGACCACCATAAGGTCGAGTAAGGTATGGGAAGTAGCAGTGTGATGTGTGGGATTCAATGGCAGTATAGTCAGATTGCACGAGTCAAACATAGTAGTCAGTTGATTGTAGTCATAGTTGCGTCTAGTCATTAGAAGGTCTGTGTTCAGGTCCCCCATCACCAAGACACGAGTGTAGGTCGGCATGTAGCGCAAGAGAGCATTTTCGAAATCGACCATGAATCCTACCCTCGGAGGCCGGTAGCAGATCCCTAACAGGAGGTGCTCATAACCTGGAAAATAAATTTCAACTAGCATAAATTCAGGCTTAGCTGAATACTCAGAAGGTGAGGAATATAAAAGTTTGTATTTCAAACCCAACCGCACATAAAGCGCAACTCCACCGCCTTTTTTATTAATCCTGTCATTCCGCAAGAGTGAAAAACCAGGGAGCGCTACTTCATGAGACAAAACTACCGGCTTAAGCCAAGTCTCTGAAATACCTATTAAGTCAAAATTATTATACCGGAATATTGAATTGACCTCATCAATATGTCCTAGAAGGGATTGGGAATTTATGTGAGCAATTTTGAGATGTTTTGGGTAGGGATCGAGGCGGGCAGAGAGAATGTCGGCTGTGGAGGGAGAGGAAGGAGCCGTCACCGTGTTACAACCATCACTGTGAGGGTCAGTCATACTGGTCCCTCAGCCACGACGCAGCGACGAGCCAGCGAGGAGCAGACCCCAGAGGACAGAATAGCGCGCGCGCACACACACACACACACACACACACACACACACACACACACACACACACACACACACACACACACATGCATGCACGCACACACACACACGCACACACACACACACACACGCACACACACACAAGCATGCACACACACTTTCTCACACCCGCACATACAATACTCAAACACAATCAATTCATTTTTGTACGACAAATTTATCATTGTCATTGAAAAATTCAGCTCCTTTGCTTAAAAATACAACAACACTCATTAAAGTCTATGGTTTACACTTGTTAAAGTACATTTTATACATATACATACACAATCAAAACACACTTGGAATCTAATAGTAAAGCATAAATACAATTTAAATTTGAAAAAAGTAATTATAAAGTATTGCTTAGCCAACAAACGTATTCAAAAGTTCTAATTCTTATGCAGATTTATACTAAAGCGTATATTAACCTGGCCATTTTTAAGATTAATGCAAAAAATTTAATATCAATTAATGGTCTTATATATCAAATTTAAAAAAGAGAAAAAAAATCTTGTCATAGAAAAATAAAACTGCATATAAACGAATCCAACTTAACTGAAATGATAACAGTTTTAAACGATAGTTGTGTAACATAAATATATAAAGTTAAACAAAAAATATAATAAAATATAATTCTTCTAATTGTTGCAAAAGTAAGTAAATAAATAACTAAAAATATTCTATTGGTAAAAAGTACATTTTTGATCAGAAAAAAATAGAAAAGTCATAATTTTATATAAATAAATCAGTCTTCTATTCAACTTCATCGAACGTACCTGTTGATGTCCAGTAAAATTTAGATCCTAGGGCTGTATTTTAAAACTATACTTTATTGTGCGTGCGAAGTCTCTGTGGTTGTTGGCGCAGCCGGCAGATCTTCTATCCTGGTGGCGCTGCATCTCCGTCCTTCCCGGTCTATGTACATTGTTCTCCCATCCAGAGTCCACGTCTTCTTCAGTCCGAAAATAGCGACGGCTCTCCTGTAGACGTCCAGACGGGCTTTTGTTAGATCCTCCCTGATTGTAATTCCAGACCCCCGTAGCTTCTTCTTCTCGCCGAAGACCTTCCGACGATCCCGATAGCTTATGAAGCGCACGATAATCGGTCGGTGCTTCACGGTCCCATCAGGCTGTGGTTTGGACTTTGCGCCAATCCGGTGGGAGCGGCAGATATCAGCCTCCTGAAGGCGAACACCGAGCTTCTTCTGGCAGATATCGATGACCAGCTGATCTGTGTCCTCTCCGGTCGTCTCAGGTACCCCAAACACCCGAAGGCAGGACCGACGCTGATATTGTTCGAGGTCATCTGTCTTGCGATTTAGCTGCTCGGTCAGCGATGCCACTTGTCCATTTAGGCGGGTGAATTCGTCGGTGTACGCCCTCAAAGTGTCCGCAATCGCCGCTTGGACCGATATTTTAATATGCTCGGCCAGCTTGTCAACAAGTTTACCGAACACATCGTCCTTTAATAACACCTTGTGGACACACTCTTCGATAACTTTTGCTATCAATGTTTTTAGACATCTCGACGGTCGCTAGAGTCGGCTTATCGCTAGAGCGGTCAAGGGTCGGTACAGATATCGATCGCTCGGCCTTATCAGCTAACCTCTGACGGGTTCTACCTGCCGGTGGTGAGTTAATCATATAATAATTATACGATTTGTCACAAAACCACTAAAGTTAAATAAAAGGAATTTTCACACAAGTGTAACGCAAATACCCAGGATTAGATTAGTATACGTTTAAACAAAGAATGTCTAGATAAACCTTTATAATATTAGATTTAAACACGGAGCCGAAAAACACGCGTCTACACAGGACTCATCCCCACTCAGGTATTGAGTACTGGGCGTCCATACCAATGAAAGATCTAGTCTACTCATAGTCTAGTTAAGGGTATTCACTGAGCATTAACAGTTCAAGCTTAACCCAATCGTGAAAACTCAATGAAACATGTTTCTACATATAATTAAAACTATGTTATTTGTATATGAATCCATAATTAAAGTATTTATTTAATTAGCTTCACGGAAATGGAATCTTCTTTTTTTAGTTTAATTAACTCAAATTTAAAAAACAATTTCAACAAATAATTTTATAAACAATTTAGGCTCGTATTTTAGGCAAAATAGTTCACTGTCACACAGTATAGAAATTTTCTCTGCGGCATTTTTGTTTCATATTTAATTTTAATTACATTTCAAAATTAAGTTTTATAGAATGAAACAGATGAAGTATGAAAATTACAGTTTTTGACTTGTCATTTATTACAGAAATAATTTTTCAGTACCTGCCCTTAAATAATTACTCGTAACCACCTGCAGTAAGAAACTAGATTATAATTTTTTATCTTATGCACTATTAGGCGTACAGTGAATCATCTGCACAATGGAACAGCTACATAGACTTAACACTACACAAAAATCCGTAGAATGGTACTCACAAAAATATCTCAAGGTTACGCCCATAAGTATTACTATTGCTTACGTGTAAAATATCCTCTACAGAATCATGCCTAACTAATTTTTCATGATTAAAGGAATATATAGAAACATCAAATACATTTCACATGAGGCTACAACTTGAAGATACATTATTAGTTTATGAACTTAACACTGTAATAAAAAAACTTATGGATGAGGCATTGGTAGCTAAGGATGAAGTATATTAATCCGCAAAGGTTTCTTCCTAACTAGTTAATGTAAAATATGTTTGGTCGACTTCTGTCCATCTTACTTCTAGCAGATATATCCCTCTGGTAAAGGATTATACCCTCGATTATATTACTTTTTCTAACGGTATCGATGATAATTAGTGTAATATTACGAGAATGAATAATAGAATTTATATTGGCAATTTCATATTAAGTGTTATCAAACTATTACATGTAAAGTATTCCCACATATATGTTTTTTTGCTCCTTTTATGAGTAACCCTATTTTCAAATGTGGATCATAAATCTTTTATTACCTACAGTACTTTAGGAAAGGAGGGATCGTGATTTTTAATTACTTTAGAACATCAGTTCAAAAAATCATGGAATGACGCATTGAAATTAAAATTGGAATATTTTCCAATGACCATAATTTATTTCATCAGTAGTATGCCATTTTTTTAAAGACATGAAGGAGATGTCTATGACGTACCAGTTATTCTAAAAAAATTCCGTACGAAGGGGCGGGTATCAGCTAGTAAACATTTAAAAACTTGAAACTCGTTATTTTTGCCTTAACATCGTTGCTCGTTATATATTGGCCGTCTACCAAATATGAAATATACAGAGTGAAATCAACCTGCAAATATCGATTGTACGACTGTAGGTCCACACATAATTTTGACGAAGGTGACGAAACCCGTCCGTGCACTACCGACCCTACTTTTCAAACTGATGTGGCCGTATCGAGTGGATGAGTAATAATATCGATGTTATTCTCAGCTTTTATTCCTATATTAATACATAACTTATTATGTATAGTGAATTTGTTTGATGAAATTTCCTAAAAAATATAAGAAGAAATCAAACAATGTTTGAGTGTACAGGCCCAAGGTGTGGCATATTATACTCTCTAGGTAACGGATAATTTTACACAAGTAAAGAGAAAAGATAAAGTAGAACACGGTAATGATGTATGGACAAAAAACTGAAAATCATCGCCTTTTTGTATGCAGTTAAAGAATATTTAACTATTGTGTGTTACATTAGTGCACTTCTAACCCCATGTATCTGGAAGTGTCAAACTTAAGGATGAACATTCTTACAATATTGTAAAAAGAAGAGTGAAATCTCAGTGAAGTTAAAGACTATAAAAAGGTAAAATTTAAAATTACACTTCAGCTTAGCTGTACTTTTATTTTAAGGCTATTTATATCGGAAAGTGTAGAGAATTTTGTTACACTCTAATTTTCAATTCGCTGTAATTTTTATAACTGATTTGTGAACTAGGTAGTAAACAGATGTATAGAAGCATAAATATTACTTCATTAATAATAAAAAAATACTATACAAATATACATAATATTTCATTTTGTATACAGTAAACTTTTATGTTTTTTAATGTTTTATTTTCCGGGTAGAACAAATCTTCAAACCTCGGTTAGAACAAACTTAACAACTGCAACAAATAGCAATCTTTACTGGTACATTTAAGCATCTACGTTTAACACCGTAATCAATAGCATATCTACAAACTACGTATAAATTTACAAGCCAAAAGTAGGTCTGAGGTCTTCCATTTAAAAACAAAATATTAAATAGACATATAATAACTACAAAGACATTTTTAATTTTTGGTCTAGGTAATCAACATGTATTAGAGTGTTTTTTCTGACGTCTCAATCAAAAGAAACTTTGTTTAGAAATGATTAAGAATATTATGACCACAGTTCAGCAATGTAATGTTAAAATCACTTGATTAGAGCAGCTAAAATCAAAATAGCTGATTGTTGCAGCCCACATTGTCATATAATAAAGGCGGATATTGTTTGGTAATTGGTTTTTAAAAAACAGTAATTGGTTTAAAAAAAACAAACTATCTCCCTTATTTCACAACCAATTTTAAAAACTTGGTATCGTTAGATTTTTTATTAAATTGTTGTAATAATTTAGATCTCTTTTTTACCATATATCGCTTTTAAGATATTTACGCTTAAAGATCGTTTAGAAATCACTATTTTGAAAATAAAGCTTGTAAGAAATTTAAATTTTTGATTTTCCTTAAGGTTATAAAGGTATATACAAACTTTTAACCTAAACAATCCATCAAATATAAATAGTAAAGTAAAAAGACAAAAACAAAACAGAATTGTGGCTATTAGAGTAATTATTGAGTTTTAGAAAGGTGAATATGATTGTTTTTGCCTTTGGTCCATGAATAATGTCTGAAAATATTGGTAGAGATTGTGGAACACTCTCTATAATAATTTTATGTACAGAGTGTCCTGTAATTCTTAGGACAAGTCTATATACCGCAACTGCTCAGGTCATGGCAAACGCATTTCAGAATATGGAAATAGATCTTTGGTGCTTAGTTTCCTATCCGTCAGTCTGTATGTGTTTTTTATATACAAATTCGCTTTAATATCTTAAAACAAATAAACAAATCCTACCTAATTTGGATCAAATATTTGTGGTAATAAGGCCAGTTATAAACAATATTCATTAATACTTTAAAAATGGCGGCCATTAAATCTGATTAACTTCGAATGTCTTAAAATCCAGCAGGTATACAAGAATAAATCTGATCGTGGATAGTATCACAAATCTAATTACCCAAATACTATTTAAAAATAATAATAAATAACTCATTAAGAGCATCTTTACTGTAAACAAAACATGGTTCGTGAAAATAAATTAACATCAGCTTTAGAGTATCTTATCCCTATATTTTTATTTTTGTCTTTTATTATGCAAAACATTTGAAATACATGTTTCAGGCCTATCTAAGAATATAATAGAATCATATATTTGATGTTTATTGAATTTATTTAAATATCTGTTGTTTAGGACATATTTATTTAAGAAAAATTTAGTCAAGCGACAGTCAGATGTATTTCCAATAAAACCACTTATCTTTGGTTTTGTCATGTATAAAAGCATTATTGTCTGAATATTACTGTACGATTTTTTCTTGTTGTTTATTATTCTTAATATATAACAGATAACCTAGTCACTTTATTTAGTTTTTTTCACATATATTGTGAATAAATTGAAGCTTTATGATAAATACAACAGTTTTATTATTGTTAATTAAGACATTTGTTTTTTGTCCTTCATTGTTCATAAAGGCGTTTCACTGTTGATACATTTGCAATATCTCTAGTAGTTTTTTAATTTATTAGAAAAAAAGTTGCTTGGCAACAGATATTAATGTATTTCCTGTACTTTAAATGAAGGGACTAAGATGTGAGCACGATTGGCATAAGATATTCTGGAGCTGCCGTTTACTCGATTTTTGTATTGTGACCTACTCGTTGAGAACCTCGTAGTTTTTCCTTTTAGATTTTCCAAGATATTCCATTTTTAACAACAAAAAAACGCACACTAACCGACAGAGGGGAAATTAAGCAATGTAGATCCATAATACTCAGTATATAAATGTATGTTTTGACAGCAACAACGCTTTTGAAAATACGGTAGTATATTTATTGCTACGTGTTTTAACATTGTTTTCAAACGTTTTTTAAAATTATAGTTGAACTAACTGATATGGATATAACTGAATGATATTTATTCTTGTAGATATAAAATAATATTTAAATTGTTTGTCAAGTGTGTTTGCATTATATACTATTCAGTTTAAATAGTATAATTCAGTTTATGATGCGTCCTTCAAAATAATTGGCTCTTAGCCGTCGCAAAATTACAATTTAACGGTTCTAAATTTTCCCGCTTTTGATTGGTATTCGAAAAATTAAAATAAATAAATAATTGTTTTTAAAGTGGTTAATAGGTTGATATAATCTCTGACCATGTATATTTATTACACATGCCGGATTTACGCAATATCAGTTCCTCTGCGTTGTTCGTACCACGATTTCAAATTAATTTTACTTTAAAATAAACCTGTATTTGAATGCCTAGAACCTATTTTTTTACTTAAGTATATTTGATGCATAGTATTTTTATAATTGGTAATGAACTTGTTTTTTTTTTGTTTTTTGAAATTTTAAGTAAACCACAGCAATGCAGTAAATATACTCATTGCAATATATTTAAATTATATATATATATATATATATATATATATATATATAATATAAATAATTATATATACATATTATTTTATTTTATTGAAAAATAAATCGCAATATGGTTAAACGTTTATTACTATATTCCGTTGGAGAATTATTCATCTCATCAATACGGCGCTGATTTAGCAGCCCCCAGATTCAAGGGGGTGCTAAATCAGCACATGAGCACGGTCAAGGCGCTGAATTAGGACCCCCTATTCGAAGGGGGTGCTAAATCAGCACATGAACACGGTCGAGGCGCTGAATTAGGACCCCCGTATTCGAAGGGGGTGCTTATTCAGGGCCTGGACACGGCCACTATGCTGATTTAGCACCCTCTTTCGTGACGTCAAAATGACGTCAGTAGCGAGGGGGTGCTATGTCCAGGGGGTGCTAATTCAGGCGCACCGCCTATACCAGTACAATACTGGGTCCCACCAAACTACACAACTATTCTGTTTTGTGATCAACAAAAACACTTGTAAAAACTATTTGAAATATAAACTTCTAAAAATTAAATGAGCGTTCATAACAAACGATGCTACAAAATATTAACAGTGTATTATAACAGCAACAAGAATATTCACAGATATGCAACATTAAATATTATAGTATATCTCATTTAAAATTGTACAGATAGTAATATGGTAAATAATTCACATATATTACAAACAAAGAAATTGAAGAAATAACATCAAGAATTAAATTATACAGCATACAAAATATAAACCTGACTAAAAACCAATAATCCCAATGAATAGCACGACAAAATTGTTTTTTAAAAACCCAATATTTGTTAGAAAGAGTAGTAAATTCATTGTTTAAACTTTCTTATTACAATTCTTAATTAAGTTAAAAACAAATGCTCCAATAATAACATTCTTATTATTTATGTGAGGCCTATCGTTTTCAAAGAAAAAAACATCATTAGCCTCACAACAGAAATAAATAAATTTCAATATTAATTTAAACACATTTTTACTCGAACAATATAACACGCAATTAAAAGTTTTGAATATTTTTAGATTGAATAGTTCTTTCCTTATGCGTTCTTAATTATTGAAAATGTATATATTTCCGTTTCTCTGAAACTATAAAATGTCTTGTTAACACAAAGATTCCATTAGTCCGATTCGTAAAACTTTAATGTTAACTTGAATATTTACACAAGTTTAGGTAAAAGATTTCTATAATTAATGTTAAGGAATTCAAATCTAGTTCACAAAACTGTTTTCCATATACATTAAGTAGCGTTCTTCTCTGTATATTCTCAATACGACCTAAATATATTCAAGAAACCGCACACTAACCTCAAAGTCATATCTATATAATCATCCAATAATATATTTTTGTATATAAGATTCAAAGCTGGATATGGAATTGTATACATTAAGAAATACATTTTTGTGGATAATTCCTTTAATGAATGTAATAACATGTTCGTATGATTATTCCATCTTATTTTACTGTCGATCACTACACCCAAATATTTAGTCTCAGTTGGGACTCGCAAAGTTTCACACGAGCAACGATTTTGATTATTATTCCAGACATGAACGGCAATGAGAGACTATTTTGAGACATAAAGAGCTTTGTCCTTAACTTAATAACGAAATGTTTAATACGTTTTACTCATTAAAGGGGATTTTTAAAAGTAGCAGAAGATTCTTCCACAATTGAATAAAAACATTTAGAACAAGCGTATGCATTAGCCACTAAATCAAAATTACCGTTTGGTTTCAATAAGAAATGATAGTTTAACCAATGAGAAACAAAATGTATTGTCTATTTTTTTTGCTATGTATGCACACGTAAAAGACAACGAATAGTAAATGTATTATTTTTTGTTAAGTTTAAGCTGTTAGAACACCTTTGGTATATTTGTTAAGATAAGTTTTAATATTAAGCCACTCACAAAAATTTCTTACAATATACCAAGTAGTTAAAAAAATTAAAATCTAAATTTAGATAGAACATTTCAACTGATAATAAAAATTCATTATATTGACTTTTATTCCTTGCTTGTATACATATTTCTATCATTTTTGAGAACTACATTCGTCGAAATATTATATGTTATTTATATATTATATACTGTACACACACATATATACATATATATATATATATGAAATTGTAAAAATTATGTATAATTTGTATTAATAATATAAAGCTTTATATAACTATTTTAGTGGCTATTTCTTAAATTTGTAACATTTATTAATTTTGACGTCTGCTTCACCGCACAAAAGCAAGTAACAAAAACTATTATTCTTTTTCCTTTAACTGTGTAGAGATAATAATCTAAATTTACAATTTAAATCAAGGTATTTAAAATAACTACATATTTTTATATCGTGAGAGATGTTTTGTTTGGTTACAAATATTTGGGTTAGATTCCACAGGGAAAGGCGATATATCATCTTGTTTGACATATCGCTTATAGCTTGGCTAAAATATGGCACCTGTAGGGTTTCACATAGTTTGTATTGTGCAGTACAACATTGGTGATTTCAGCTTGTCTTTTTGAAGTCGTGAAATCACATAATTACGCTTTTTCTACTTGACATACGTGTAATATATGATAATTAAAAATATTCATAACATATTACAAAGAAATATATTTTCAACCGAATTGCTATTCTCAATCTAAGTTAGCGGTTTTTTTATTTTAGACCTTAGCGTTGGTAATGGAGTAGTTTGATCTCTAAAGATCTCTAAATCTCTAAAGATTCTTCATAATAAGATAGTTATTATGTATGACAGTCATTTTAAACTTATATACTTTAACCCTTACGACACGTATGACTGTAAACCTCCCAAACGAAGTTTTTATTTATTTTTTGTAAATATATTTTATAAAACTGATGATAGCATGAGGTAGAATGTTGTCCGAACCTTAGACAACGACTGCGCTCGATGGATTGTTCGACAACCCGTTACCGATCCGAAACTGGTTGTCATAGCAATTGAACGCCATTCTGACCTGCAGACTGGCGCGTCTGAAGGCGCATGATGAGAACGACAGTGCTGTTCACGAGACCTGCGCGTAAGCTTGTTCCTGTGTTGAGTTGCGTGTTTTACATCATTTCTGAAAATTTATACAGTTATATTATTTCAAGAATTGTGACTTCAATTTAAAACACTTCATGCTTCACACACTCATTTAAGTGTTTCATTCGAAAAAATATTTTTTTGAAATTGGCAAATTCTATGTGTAGTTTTTTTATACATTTTAATCTGTAAAAAATACAAAAGTCTTTAAAAAATTCCGTTTTAATGTTTTTTCATCCTTTACCAACTTTATAAATATTAAATGAAATAGAATTAATTTTTTAAGTTAATAGCACGCTATGGAAAAATATAGGAATTTGTACTCAGCGTTATAAGGGTTAATTTTTAAAATATCGCATCCTCCTGTTCTTGATATCCGTATCGCACTTTCATCCGTGCTGGCGTGACGTGTGATTTTGTTTTTCCTACTTGTGACTTATGCTCGGACTTGCATCATCTGCAGTGACAGTTGGAACATTATTACTTGGTTATAGCTAAAGAAATACGCTACTATAGTAACAACTCAAACCTAGTTGTACATATGTAAATGAAAATGGAAGACATCCATAAAATAACAACGCCCATATAATTACCATGATCTACGTTTTCCAGTTTATACCGGGTTGAAAAATCTTTTTATTAGATACACATGAATACATCGTTGTTTAAATTCATTACAGTTAATAGTGGAATTACATAACAATCAAAGTAATCTTAACACTTAGTAATATATAAACCAATAATACAATGGAAAAACTAAAGTGTCACTTTACATGTTAAGAGATTAATCTTACATTGTAAATTAATGATGATAAGCTATAAAAAGAGAAACAATAATAGCAAACATAGATTAAGCATGCAAACATTACAACGGTAGTAGGAATCATTTCGTCAATATTGCGGTTTGGAACGAAATATTATCTTAAATTACAGTAATGCCTGTTATATTAACTTGATTTATTATTACATGAAATTGTCAATTTTGTGTTGAATCCATACATTTTTCTAATATAGTATATTCCTTCGTTCCCAAACAATTCGATAACTTACTATTTGTAATACATCAAACCATACTTATATCACGCCTTGACCCATTGTCAATAAAAAACATAAAGATCGCTTATCCGTCATGGTCTGCATGTATCAACAATTTAATTAGTATTGATTCAGTAAGGTATTATCATAAATTTAAAATAATGTATCGGTTACTTTTTGTTTAAATAGTTGTTAAGATGTTAATTCGAAACAAAGTTATCAAGAATCGTTTATTAAACTGTTTGTAAAAATATAAAGAAATAAGACCATAAATAACTGTGTATCGTCCGTGTCTTGGCCTTCATACTAAATTATTGTGAGACCAGAGCCAAACAACGTCGCGGCGCTAACAGGAACAGGACGGCGCCTACAGGTCGGGCGTCTGCTGTCTCGCTGTAATATGATGTTATTTACTATCCATTCAGCTCCATTGCGCATCATTCAGAGTTTTATCAATACTTTAGTTTCCAAGTGTTTTTAAATAGCAACTTAGTGAAAGAGATAACATTTCGAACATTTGCCATCGTTCTATGTTACAAAAGTGGAACCCCAAGAATCAAGGATTATAATCTGTCGTATTTTTAAGGTATCAAAAAACTTAGTATATGAAGGGCTCAGGGGAAGAAGGGGGCAAGTCAATTTTTTTTTTTTTTAGTTTGCTATACCAGCGGATAGGTCAGATAAGTAGCTACCTCGTGTTAAAATTATACAGGAGAAGAAAGAGGCTAGTTAGTTTAAAATCGTATTTAAAAAATATCCATACAGGTTATAAAGGAGGTAAGTCTGAGCGCTTCAGGCTAAGAAGGGGGCAAGTCAGCTGGCGAAGTAAACAGGAAATCGTCTGCAGGCTTTTCGTATCTGTAATATTGATTGTTCTCCAGTATTGATCCGTCAGTGTAGTTGATTTTGAGGTTATGTTTTAATGTTCTGCTGTTGCAATAGTGTTCTTTGCAGTTTTAAAATCTTTTGTGGTGAATAATGGAGAGTGAAAGTGAGTATGAAGAGCATAGTGCAGTGAATGAAGTGAAAAATACGAAGAAGAGAAAACAATTTGGACGTTTAAGTGATGCGAATAAGAAGTTGAACCTTCAGAGCCATACTCCAGGGCCTGATTGCCAATGTAAACATCTCAAATGCTTTGAAAATGTCCCACAACATTGCCGGAAAAGTATTTTGTTGAATTTTAATTTAATGAATTCTGTTGACGAACAAAATACTTATCTTTGTGGGCTTATTTCTGTGCAACAAATACAAAACAGGCGCCCTCGTTTAGCTGAAGATGAAGCTAATTTTCGTGATGCAACCTATTCTTACAGAGTCAGATTTTTGTGTGATGAAACAGTAAAGGAAGTACAGGTTTGCCAGCAAGCATTTCGTTCAATTCACGGAATTGGAAAGAAAAAACTACAAATCCTCCAAAGAGGTCTTAAAAAAGAAGGTAAGGCACCCCGAGACGGTCGAGGTAAGCACAATGTAAGGCCTAATAAACTTTCAGAAGAAGCCAAAACAGCTATAGTAGAACATATAGGGTCTTTCAAGGGCAGAAAAGGCCACTACAACCTGTCACAGTCCAACAAAATATATTTACCAGAAGAATTAAACATAAAAAAAATGTTTGATATGTTCTGTATTAAGCATGAAAATATAAAAGTGTCCTATGAAACATACCGTACAATTTTCTCCACAGAATTTAATATATCATTTGGCTATCCCCGCATGGACACTTGTGGCACATGCGATGAGTACATTGCAAAATCAAAAATCTTAGAAGCAGAAAAATTACATTTAAATGTAAATACAGACACCGATCAAATAGAGCAAAAGGATACTGAACTAAAACGCTTGCGTATTGAGAACACAGTTCATAAGAAAAAAGCTGAAAGGTTCTATGAACGAAAAAGGATTGCAAAGCTCATTAGCAGAAAAAATGAAGACCTTGAGGCAATTTGCTTTGATTTCCAGAAAAATCTGCCAGTCCCCAACTTGTCGACAAATGATGTGTACTATAGACGCCAGCTGTCAGTTTATACCTTTAACATTCACATTTTATCCACTGGAACCAGCGTTTTTTTATACGTATCCACAGACTGTTGGTAGCAAAGGCAGTGACGAGGTTTGCTCCATGATTCACGATTTTGTATATAACTTTCTAGATCCCAATGTTAGACGACTGCGCATTTTTTGCGATTCATGTGGAGGGCAAAACAAGAACTGGAATGTTTTTAGATTCCTTCACCAACTGGTACATGAGCAACACAGATTTGATGAAATCATTGTTTGTTTCCCCATAAGAGGTCACTCCTACATGGAGACAGATAAGAATATGGGAGTTATTAAGCAAAAGACTAGAGTCGAGCTACCAAGCCAATGGGCAGATGTGTTCAGGCAAGCCAGGGTTAAGCCTCGACCCTTTGACGTTGTAGAAGTAAAGCAATCAATGTTTCGGAACTGGTCTGGACTTCTCAATAGCATGTATGTTAACAAGTGCCCCTTCAAATCCAGGCCAATAAGAGAACTTAAGATAACTGGAACTCATCCTCGTTTCATCTTTCATCGAAGCTCCTACAGTGGGCATTTTGATTCTGCAGTGGTTTGTAACCGACAAGTGAAAAAACGAAGGAACTTGGCAGACAACGAATTCATTCTTCCAGATTATCTATATGAAGGTAGGTCTTATAACGTTATTAATTTAAGAAGCTTAGTATTAGAATAAGTGTTTGAGTGAAGGCTCTAATGTTATCGTGCTTTAATCAACAAAACGACAATAATATTCTATTTAACACAGTATTATTTTTATTTTTTTATGAACTGTATTTTTCTATGTTCTTGTAATAAGAAATTATAAAGAGTAGGATATGGAGAGGGAGGGATAATTTAGAAAACATTCTGAACCACTCATTTGATTTTTCAATGTAAATGGTTAGTGTTAAATTAAAATTGTATAAAGTAAAAATAATGTAATTAATTGTATTCATTTATATCAATTGAATTGTAATTAATTTACATCTCTACATTACAGTTTTTGTTACATTTATAGATTTGATACCGATACCCAAGGCAAAGTATGAAGATGTGAAGCACTTGTCCAGGTTCTGCGAAAGAGAAGCTAGAGAGTACTTAGAAAACTTGCCATACAAGTAGAGAAGCTGAGAAAGTTGCAGAATGTCATGAATATTTAGTTTGTAATAGTTTTTTAACAATTAAAACAGGTGTTAACAAAAAATCACTTTGTGTAGTAGATGACTTAACTCTTTTTTCCCCTGGACATCCATTTATTTTCTATGACTTACCCCCTTTATAACGTGTAAATATGGAGTTTATAAACAATTTATGTTATTTTTAAAAAAATCAAGGAAGGTAAGACAATCTAACCTATAAAATTTTGTAGATTTAAGATAAAACTGTATAAAGAATCTAAAAAAATTAAGAAAACTCAAATTTTATATAGAGATTTCGATCTTAAAACTTAAAAATCAGTTTCCTGTAAAATCTACAAAAACTGACTTGCCCCCTTCTTCCCCTGAGCCCTTCATATAAGAAACTAAAAAAGTATAAATTTTCATGCAACCTTTTTAAAAAAAAATCTCTTGTCTTTTAACCAAACAGGTGTATGCAGCACAATATATGTAGAGCCTCTGTATTGTGAATCTTATCGTTTGCGCTTCTTCTTGGGATATGAACGTAAGGTATATGTTTGGATCTTTTCGACATACAAATCTTTTGCTGCTAATATTTTTAGACTTCACCGAGTATATTGAAATGAGGCTCATTAAACTCGTGTGTTTAGTTTTTTTGACTCACGAAAAAGAGGATTGATTCCACCCATCGATGCGTAATGTTTTATTCTTGTAATAAAGAACTATATAAAATGTAAAAATCCTTGCTCTTTCAAGCCAGCGATCGCCAATAATAATGTTAAACATTACAAAGTTTGTGATGTCATACTATACCAGTCTCATGAGTACTTGATTTTTGTAGATATTGCCAATGTGAACAGTCCTACCTTTAAGTACTGTTAAAAGTTTGAACACTCCATAAATAATATTTTTTTAATTTTTTATTATTGTAAATGCAAGCCTAAGTTTGTTTAAAATCTGAGGCTTTACGTTCATCGCTGACGTACCTTGCAGACACATTTTTCCCAACCCTTCACAGTTACGCAAAATTCAAGCTACAAACTACGCCAGGCAGTGTGAAACGCTGTGAGGGGAGTGTGACGCAGTTCTCCTCCCACAAAGAGCCTACCCCTCTCATGGCTCGACCTCCTCCAGCCCATTCCAAAATTCACTCAGTACTGAAACTATAGTTCTCCCGCTCCACACTGATAGTGATAGTACTGAGTCTGGTGTTGACTGTACCATGTTTATTCCTGTGGACTGGGGAGAGTACTATGTCTCGTGTGAATACACTTGCCGCAGTCAATGTTATAACTGTGACATAGACATTTCTATTTGGTGTGATTTCTCTTGATTCCAATTTTATACATACTAGGATCTGCGCCTCCGAACAAGACTATGCACAACGAGAAGAGTATGACTGGTACCACACAAGGAAATTTTGTCATAAACGTGTGATATCAGATCCTGCCACACAAAGCTGTAATGGAACTCATAGTATCAGACGTTGTAATGATTCCAGCTGAAAATAGAGGATTAAGGTGTGTAAGTGAAAGGAAGAGATATTCGGTTGTATTCACCGCCTAAACCGATGCTGATTAAACTGTGCCACGTGTTAGATATTGATGGGGGATCCCTTAGTCCTGATATAACTATGGAGCTGGTGAACAGTTTTATGCATATGTATTAAGTTAATCGCTGTTTCAATTGCAGGTAAAGGCGCCAAACGTAATAAAAAAGATAATTAACAATCGATAATCCTCTTATCTAGAATTTACAGTGTCAATAGAGATGATATAGTCACGATATACAATGTTTACATTTTATTTTATGATAAATAAAAATTTTGAAATAGTTGTATATACACACACACATAAGTAAACTCAGATTTACACGAAGAAGGAAGAGTGTTTTTTATTTACATCTAGTTTTTATAGCAAATGTAACCGTGTAAATCTAATAGTATCTTTAGTATCTATACTAAATAATCCTAATATCTCAGAATACATAATACATGTGCCCATTCTACTCTTAAAAATTTTTAGATGAGGAACAATAAAAGATTGCAATATTTATGAAAATACTTATCCAATGAGAACTCCGTGTAATATTAATAATGGTAAGTGGTTCCCACCAGTTAGAACCTTTTAAACTGCAAAACCTCAGAGGTTCAAACTTTCTTCATTTTATTTACAAAGTTGAAAAGATAAAGCTATGTACCAAGAAATTCTTTGGCGTGTATTTCATTCAACTATTTCGTTATTAAGACATGCAACATACAATGTTATCGTAAAAACACATAATTTATCAAGTGTAGTTTGTTATTAAAGCTGGTTTATTGTCATATTAAAATCTTAAGCATATATTTTGTTCAATGCTGTAACTAGGTTTTGGATTTAGGAGGAGATAATCAAATCGAACAGCATACCACACATTTGGTTATGGGATAAATTTGTGCATAAACTTATGGGAAAACGAAAAAACATATAAATTTATGTAAATTGAACAGGTATACTTCAAACTTTAATATTTATCTGAAGAATATCAATTATCAGTATCACATAGCACTATATACTGTAAAACGAGTATTTTAAAAATTACTTCCAAATTTTTGTGTGTATTCATTACGTTGCATCACCCTCCCCCTTAGTTACTCCATTGGTTTAAAGTGAAGACGCTATAGAAACTTGTTAAAGGGGTGGTGATATATTTTGACTTAATTATTATTGTGTCTTTTACAAAATATAGTTTAGAAATTAGTGATGACTTAACTCTTAGATTGTACAGCGAGATATTATCAGTGTGTAAAATTTTAAATAAAATTCATTTTTTAATAAAAATAATATTTACTATATCATTCTTATGAAATCAAAATTGTATATAATTTTTTTTATAATGGACATTTTTCAGAATAAATAAAAAAGTAAATTACTAAATTTATGTTATTTAAGTCCATTTGACAAATAATGTATTTCCAAAACCTCTTTACTATACTGGTCAGGTACATAAGCACTGTTCAAATCCAATTTAAATTACTATTTAATTAGGCAAGTAATATACAAAATACTAGAATAAGATCTTTATTCATCACTTTGACATGCCGTCGTTTTTTTAAATAATGATAAAGTAAAGCACACATAGTTTGTATACCTCAACGGTGCATATTGGCTTGCTAACATAACAAGTATGTTAACAAGTAGTACAAGTTAACATTAAAAAAAATGTAATAATCTTCTATAATACGCTATGAATATTTAAAATATAAAATTAACATTCATACAATCCTCATATAGGGTATGAATAAAGCATAAATATGCATCGATTTACAAGAACAAGTTGGTGACTGGAGATGAAGGCACGACAAGATTCAGCTGTCTCTCTCTTCTTCTGTGTTAGAAACACAATTTCCTGTTGAAGATGTAATACAGTGTAGGATGCTGCATATTCAGTACCAACTTTGATTGCAGTAATCACAGTCATAGTATGGGAACTACAAGAGTTGTGAATTGATCTCCCAGAAATTCTATTTCTTGTTGAAGATGTATCAGAGTGGCGTATACTTACTTCATATTCAGTTATAACTTTGATTGCACTAATCGCCAAGTCGTAGGGAGAAAACGACGAGTGTTAGTTTAATTTGATGAGATACTATACTCGAGACATGAAACTCTTAAAAGCAAAAATTCTGTTGAAGATGTAATAAATAAGAAGATGCAGTATATTCAGTACAAACATTAACTGATGACTCGGAAGTCGTAGGATGCGAACTAAAAGTCTTCGTTTTATTTGATTGGATTCTGTGCTCTACACATATAAGAGCATCATTTATATCAAATTGTGTTGAACCTAGTTATTAGGTAACTAGCTTTATCAACTTTAATTTTAAAATTTCTCAAGTCTACTCAGCATTCATAATAGTATAATGAATTGAAAGTAATAGAATTAAGAGAAGTATTATATTGGTAGTAAATCAAGACCTAATATCGTAAGAGTTGGCCCAGTAATTCAGATAACAGAAAAATTACAAATCTGATCATACAAGTTAAGCCAGCGCATCTGAGATACATACATACAGTCGAATTGAATGAGGAATCATAAATAGGTGGGAGTGCAACTCTTATTTGCTATTGCGACAGAGACCGCGATCATTAAATCCACACTCTTGGAGTTTTATAGTTTTAAATAATTAAGGGGGTCATGCAATAAGAAAATCTATTTTGTGTAGAAAATACATTTGTATACGGTCAATATAACTTCGATTGCGCTTGTCTTTGCTGCAAATGTCACAGGATCTAAGGGTCAAGTAAGGCACAAAACACCGCAATACATAACCTGCTGCACGAAATTGATCTAATAGCTTGGATTGTGTAATATGTCAAATATAATTTATTTCAGGATTAAAGTCAGCAAAAGTCACTCTGGTACATCGCCCATCACCGATTAACACAGTTTAATTCAATGTGCTCCTGCTATGGCATTGTATATGGATAGGCTTCGCTAGAGCTCAGCCTATAAATAAACCAACAAAGAATTATTGTAGGATCCGACGAAACGTAATGTAAGTTTTAATAAGCATTCCAGCAAAGTAACTACATTACATGTATTACTTATCATATGCCAATCAAACAACAAAGTCTGATTGTTTATACTTCATAGTAACAAAATAGACAGTGGTATATGTACTATTTGATCTGGTAGCGATCAATAAACAGTACTCACACACAATCTCATTTAAGTTTTTATTAAACTTGATGTGAAGCTTTGATCAGTGATGCAGGTAGAATGGGAAACCTCTTTCACTTTGTTGGTTGAAAACAAGCACAGTGCATAACTTTCGCTAAAATTGGTTTTTAATTTAGCGTTCAATTATAAATACACTGTTTTTGAATAGCAAACATACATGTGATGAATATTTTCATTTAGTTACTAATAGTGTTATAGTATGAGAGTTAGCCTATAGCTAAAGGGTCTTGCAAATTTAAATTTCTGTTCTCTTGTCTGTATGTCTATCCTCACGATATCTTCAAAACGAACTGGCCTGTAAACATGAAATTTAGCTTGAAGCTTTATTTATATATAATCAATCTCGAGTTTGGTTTTGAGCATATCCTACCGTGAGATTTAGCTTAGCGTTAGCAAAACCTATAACTTGAGTTCCGTTATGTTTTGCTACCACTAAGAGTTCTGGCAAAACGTCTCTTTTATTTATCTATCTGCATGTGTTTTCATCAGGAAATCTCAATAGATAATTTATCTATGGACTTGAAAATTTGCTAATAACTCCATTTATACATAGTAACAACGACTTCTATGACAGTGCATGTCTATCCATGGAATTTTTCTAAGTGTCTTTGATATCTTGTTTTCAGTAATCTGGAAAAGGTTGCTTCTGTCTGCATGGGGACTGTAAAAATGTATGGTTGATTGTCTTTATGTCCGCAGGAAAACTCGAAATTAAATTACGTTGATGTAGAATTGTGACTATGCATGCAGCCTCAACATAGCCTTTAGAGTGACATGCTAGTAGTTTAACGTATGCTGCTTGAACATAACATTACATCTAACATTATATTTGTAACATGTAGATTATTTCTTTGGTTTTCAAGACATCTCTTTTAAGTTTTAGACAGTTGCAGACGAGATATTCCTGTTACACATTTTCTTAAAAACGTTAAAAATCAGAACAAATTTATATAAAATGATTATCTTATTTTCATCACACGAATGTTTCTCTCTAAACTAAACTGGAAAAGGAAACGAGATGGCTGAATGTCATAAATCAATTACCAAGTCTCGATTTGTATATAACAACAAACAAGAAAGTTATTGCAGTGAGATATTTTTTAAATAACTTACGTTCTTATGGTCTCAATGTGTTTACTAAGGGTTAAACGGAAACGGGTTTTAGTAACAGTATTAAAACTAATTAATAACTTCGGATGTCTTTAGAGTGTTCCCTTAAGTTTGAGTTGCCAGTCGCGCAGTGTAGTGGGTACGGCGGTTATCACGAGATAGCCATATCAAACAAAGTCGTGTCCGGTTGCTACTTAGATGGATGACCTCTAAGCGATATATTTCTTGCAAGCAGCCCGCCTGCCAAGCCGTTGGGTGATATTTATAAGTTAGATTTAAGGCGTTGGTCTCCAGATTAAGTGTTTGTAGAGGAAATATTGGCGCTACCTTTGTCTGTCTCAGTCAACACCTTGCTTATTACTAATAATATAACCTTTTACTTATGTAATACCTCCTTCGTTAATAATGGGTAAAAAGGATGTAGTTAGTAAAATTACTCACTAATATTATCTCCACGTTGTCAAACCCAATCCCAACTAGCACTTTAGAAAAACTTTTAATGCCTTAAACACTCTTGACTAATGGTCCACTTGTTTACCAAGCATAGCCGTTGAAGTTTTAGTCGGATCTAAGTTTGAAGACAAAATTTACTTGGAAAGTTATGGCTTTCTATCTTGCCTTTCATATTTAAAAACTTTCTTTTGCATAATTTCTTATGAAAGGTAAAATTTTTCATCGTAAATTGTAATATTGACCTCCGAAGTGAGGTATGTATAAAATATTCAGATATAATATTCACATTATATCTGACGCGTGTTCTCCTCTCTTATTGTAGTAAGACAGAATAAAGGGCAACTATTTATTTTCATAGACCCCAAAAAATATGATTCTGGTATTCCATTTACAAGTGTTTCGAATGTGTCCTCTGTTATAATTGGGATCAGGTTCAAAACCCATATTGTTTTCAATAGATATACGATAGCTTAGTAAAATCACGTTTACGATACGATCCATAGACTAGAGTTTTTATCAATAATCTCTTCATTGAACTATACAGTCTCTCTTCAATATTAATAACCCAATAAGGTCTTGTTGAATTCGAGTTGTTGCCCATTTGTCTGTGTGCTAATCCTCGATAGAAAGCTCTTACAGATCTGAAACTTTGTACATCGGTTCACCTGATCTTGAAAAAAGTCATTTTTAAGTTGAAACTATTATACCTTACTGATAAATTGTAACACAGTCGTATTTTTACAACTGAAAACATTTTACCGAGTTTTTATTTACTAAAGTAAATGTATGATTAAATAATTACCATTTGAAAGAAAATGTTATTCTAGCATTCACTTATATGAATTATATATGATATGTCAATTACACCAAAGATAAATATTTGGCTACTGAAGTGGAAGGTGACATTGTCGTGGATGCCGGGAGCTCTCTGGCGCCTCGGGGAGGAAAATCGGCTCAGGCAGTGAATAATGTATTGCCCATTCTTCTGCCGCTTACTGGCAGCTTCTTGATATTCTCCGAAGTGACTTCACTACTATATTATAGCGTTACAGATGTAAATAAGTAATTAAATAAGTATGAAGAATAATTCGTATATAATATAAACAAGATTGCTTTGAAATATTATCCGATAGTGTCCGGGATTTATTCCTCTAATATATTAAAATACACCAATTTAGGAAATCCAAAGCTCTGAAGGAAAGACAAATTACGTACGAAGCTTTGAAACAGTAATAGGTAAAATTTAATTTTAACAAAAGACCCTGCTTATCTGTTATTATATTATTGTAATTCATCAATTAATGTATACCATCTAAGTATTTTTTTTTTATTTAAATTAAATTGTATTGTAAGCATTAGATTCTCTAAATTTTATTTTTGAAAAAAAAAAAATTTAATACAATCTTATTTAATATAGACAATGTTTTGATAATGTGTGATGACTATTGCAATTTAACATCACTAATAATTTTTTAACGACTAATATTTATTTACTTACTTTTGCCTTATTATACGTGACCAGAATAATATTACATTAAAGTAATACGTAAAAAATAACTGAATCAAAATAGTTCTCAAATCTTATCTACATTGGAAATGTATCACTTATAACGGTTGCAGTTTGGGTCCTCGGTATCGCAACACCTATGTTATACGAGTTATTTATACCCCTAAAATATTTTTAGTATAATTTTTATCGACTAAGGAATGTATAAAACGATTATAAGATTTCGCACATTTGTATCGTCATATGTTACAAACAAGTATAAAACTACGTTTCGACAAATAAAATCCACTCTCTTCCTCAGGTGTAAAATAATCTTTGATATTAGAAAACTAAAAAATGTAACGAAGTTTTAAAACGATAGCATGTGACAGAAACCATGTTATCGTTTTTGAATGATATATTAGTGTTTCTTCATATACTTCAATTAAGATGACCTAAACGTATATTACGAGAACGGCTAGAACTCCTTACCTTAGAACATTTACCATCGCTAATTGCAAAAGTCAGGAGGGTACGTACAAAGTATCTTCTATCTATCGGGCAAGTGATAAGAATAATGGTGCCCAATATGTCTGAGTAAAGTAACTGATAGTTGACTGTGAAGCAAACCGCTAGAAAAATAAAACTAAAACTTCTAAGCCATCAAGGTATAACATCTAAAAGAAGAAATCAACTGAGCAGGTCAACCGGATGTGAGACGGGAAGCTCGTCCTTCAAACCATAGAGAATCAAAATGGCTGAAATCGTAGGAACATTTTGAGACATTTTATGGTCTTATATTCTCTTTATTAATGTCATATCATACGTTTGTGGCTTAAAGATTGGTGTGTGGATCTATGAATTATTACTGTATGAGCCACTTGTAAGGGACCACATTGCACAATTAAGATTTTGTTTGGTCGTTTCATGTTTTCATTTTAAACATGTATAAAAAGATATATATTGTAGAAGCTCGATAATAATATATTTTTGTTCACTACTTTGAAACGACGACAAAATATTCACAAACTCCTATTACAATAAGTATTAAAATATGCTAAAATTCCAAACTGCTGGAAAAAATGTGAATAGGTACACTGAATGTAATTTGCTGGGGTAAAGTGTGTTTCTTTGCTCTATATATATAATAATTTCCCTGTTATAAATTGAGGACACCTTAATTGACACTGTATTGAAATGCTTTAATCTAAACATTTTATTATAATTTATACATTCCGAATTTATATATCACTAGATCAGATAGCGTAACATGAATTGAACTTTGGTAGTTTTCATAACTTTAATCTAAGCAAGTAATTTGTATCTGTCAATATAACTTATGGTCCACTGCGACATAACTGTAACAGACTCCTGCCTCGACTCTGTGGCCTCTTTCTGAGAGTGTGATTGCTGGTATGAGATTAATCTATACCTTGATATAACCTTGATTTCATAATTCTAATTAACACGCTAATATGTATTTTGGATTTTAGTTATTATATATTACCATTGTGTCTGTTATAATTAGGTTTCAAGGCTGTATAATGGTAAAATATTGTACTATTATATTAGAACTATGTTTCGCTGAATTTACTGTTACATAATTTACTTTATAAAGAGTTGTAGATAGCCAATGAATTATTCTACACTCTTCTTATTTAAGGTAATATTGATAAACGTTTGTGCTTTCTTATTAAAATTTAAATACTATCAATAGGTAGATTGAATTAAACCCTACATCGGGCGCTAAACGGAGTTTTCCTCCGTGTATTTTTTATTATTAAAAATAGTACTACTTTTCTGATGTTGGCAGTCGTTCCCGCAGTGTACTTCACGAGCATCTTTCGGAGAAGCGAAACAATAGCCTCCCGCTTATCTTTGTAAAAATCTGTTATTATGAGGTCTACTTCCGTGCGAGACTGGACGATACCTCCGTGAGCGCCCGATGTCGTGTTTGTAGTCCTTGGACGAAATCTCCGTGGGCGCCTTATAGTGTTTAGTTTTTTACCGAGTAATAATCCGTGTGCGCCTAAATGTGTGACCTGTGATGGTTTCTTTTCAAGTTTTACAATATATTTTATTTGAATTTTGTGAAATGGAGAATGAAGACGAGAGACTTGTCAGTACAGTACCCGTGTGCTAGGGAACATTTCAGTACTGTTTATGGAGTGAACATTGTCGTTATAAGAACCAGAAGGAAAATATTTTGAAACTTTGTGTAGTGTTAAAAAATTTTTAGTAAAGAATAAATTTTGATTTTAGAATAATAATTGACATTACAATTGTATAATATCTCAAGAATTGAAGTAAGTTGTTTTTGTAAGAAGTTAAAAACTAAGTTAATTTCCATATATTATTACAGAAGGTTAAACATTTTTACAATTAATTGTATTATTCCTCAAATATATCAAGTTGTTATCATACAATAACATTTTTTTTTAATTTCGAAATTCTTATTTGGAAAATTCATTACGTAAGAGAGTAAATTTTTATTTAAATTCTAAAAATGAATATATTACATTGTAATTAAATCAGTATGAATATTTAAACAAGTAAAAACAGTTTAAACGACTATAATATCCATTATTCGCTAACCTGGAGGAAACCTCCGTGAGCGCCTGATGGTGTTTCTAATTTTAAGCGCCTGATGGAGGGTTAAAACTGCATATATGCTACCTGATGGTGATGGTTTCAGTAAAAAATTTGAAAATCGATTTGGCCTTTACCGTTTAACCATAAAACCTTACACAGCAAGAAAGTAAGATACAATTCCTAAGAAACCCTTTTAAAATCTCTTGCGTTCTTAATTTTCAGTACTCCTTCTTAAGAAAATTAAATTAAACCGGTTTGGTCAGACACTGGTACCCGCCACAACAGAGTCCGGCAAAAGAAGGACAATGTCTTCACAAGCTTTCTTCATTTCTCATTCGACATTCTGAAGCAAAAAAGCTACCAAAACCTTCAATAACACAACAAGCACGGTGCCAAATAGAATAAAATTATTGCCATACCTACAACCATATGAAGTGTCCCTCACCTCAACCAAAGCAACAATTTAGAACATGAAAAATTACTTTATAAACACTAACAAAACCATCCCTAGACAGTTTAGCCAAAGTCTAAGGGCATAGCTCTTCTCCGGTTTTAATATTATATCATGGTGGAATAAATTGTGTTGGGTGGACAATTATCTCCACTTTTATATTGCCCCATCTAGTTTGTTGATATCAATAGTTTTTAGTTCTATATATCCCTAATTTAGTATGCATGTATACAAGTTTTTCAATTTAAAATTAAAATATGAAGTACAAAAAAATTTGATGTACATAAAATTAAATTAATGAATTGTTTTAGAATTAATTATAAATTAATCATAAGGTCTATTATGTTATAGGGAAAATCTTTCACGGATTTTGAGCAATATTTTTGTTAATTCTTAGAAACAATCAGCGAGTTATAGATCTTATCATAAAGGCATCATCAGATTTAGAAACATGGCAGCCTGTGTATGTGTGATACAGCCTCAGCCGATTAGCTCCCATAGCACTATTTAATTTCAGTAATATTAAACCAATATTTAAATACATATGGGTATTTTTAAAGTTACTTAATAAAAATATAAACCTTAATTTTCCTATTTTTACCCCTTCAATATAGGTGAGAATTGAAATTAAGTCATCAAGTGAGACGCATAGAATGACTATTGTTTATGGACTGTAAACGAATAGAAATTCTTAATGCATTCATTTTTAGGAAGTAATTGAAAATTAAATTAGGACAAATAGAGATTAATTTATGTATTATCTTAATACAATTTACCATTTTATATTGACAAGAAACTACTATATTCATAAAAATTGGATACAGTTGCTTTATAACTAGTAAATTAACAATATTAGTAATCTTTTTCAATACTTTTTTAGATCTCGTTGAATGTTCATTTTGATTTAGTAATATTAATTGGGTAAAATTATAGATCTAATTGCTATTATCCATAAATAAGCTTCAATCTCAAGGAAGATGTCACCAATGTGATGGTTAGTGTTATTGACAAGGCGATTGTAGCGGTATGGTACAACAAGGAGGAGATTATGTCAAAGACTGTCAGAACCACACCACATATTATCTGGTCTCCCACAATGCATATTCTTGAACATGACAGTAACAATGTAACAATTGTTAGTAAATATATATATTTATACAAATAATTCATACCTAACTTACATATAGATTTTCCACCATCACCAAAGAAAGAGTGATGCTAAATAAAGCTAAAAACCTTTGGTAAAAAAACTCACACTGTCACAGGATAGTCATAACTTAACACAGAAGCACTTAGAAACGTGTTATTGATAATAGATTAGCTCGCGTATAAATAGTTCAATGGTGGGTGTTCCGTTTTAATTCCCTTCTATACCTCGCGCCGCGCGTAACACTGTTCCCAGTTTCTCATGTACGAAGGATCACAAATCCGTCTCTACACCAGGAAGAAGCTGATGGGAAGCAGCGATATGGCAACACTGCCTCAAATTTCTCGGAGTATTTTAGTTTGTTCTATGTTACTAACAAACTGGATATCATAACAATTAGATTGTTCTATTTATAAACGTAGCTTTAATATGACACAAATTGTAGAAATTGGTCATGTCATGTGTTTGTTGTATATCTTACACAATAACACAGCTGCCAAGTTGGTAGGACGTAATTCATCGTAGAATGTCGTACGTGTTCCCTTATTTATCAGCTTTATAAAAGTAATAACTTTCAGAAACATACGCTCCCCTGAAATTAAAACTATATTTCTATAGGATATATTTTATGCAGTAAATTTGATGTTATAAATTGTATCCTCTATTATTGGTAAATCATTGTTATTGCTCGTTATGTTTGTTAATTGATGGTTATAGTACAATTTTTTTTTATTAATAGTTTATTGATCTTAACATTTT